>NC_141693.1:166780983-167214118 GCF_964263255.1 Lissotriton vulgaris
GAGAAGTCTTTCTCCGGGCCAAAGGTAGCGGGTGACTGAAGCTCAACTACTTTGGGTCCTGAGGCATGCCCTCCACGTTATGGGAGAGAACCACAGACAGTTTGGAACACACTCCTTCCGCATAGGTGCGGCAACAGATGCGGCAAAGAAAGGGTTGGGGAGGGAAGAACTGATGCGACTGGGGCACTGGAAATCTGACTATTATAAGACATACAACAGGATGCGGGGCTTCGGGGAAGAGGAGGCCTGATTTCCTGTCACTTGTCTCACATATGTGTCTTTTTAGGTGCAGTGGCAGGGGCCGTGACAGGATTGTCCATCCTCATCTTAGGACACTCTTTTGTGAAACGAGCGGAGCTTTACGAATGGGACAAGACCAGGAGTTTAAATGTAGAATTGGATCCTAGGCTGTTTAGTTGTCATTTGCAGGGAAAAGGGGGCATGAGGTGGCACAAATTATTTCCGGCACTGAGTACAGTAGTCAGAGGTGGAATCTGCCCGGATGTGTTGGTTATCCATTTGGGGGAGAATGATCTGGTGCAATGCAAGGGCCTGGCATTGTTGAAACAATTGAAGCAGGATTTGCTGGAGATTCAGCGGCAGTGGTCAGGATGTCATGTCATATGGTCCGAGTTCATACATAGGAGATGTTGGAGAGGGGCTGAACGGCCAGAGGCCATAGATAGGGCGCGGAGGAAGATTAACAGGGACATGAGAGTTTTTTGCGATAAGGAGGGTTTCAGAAGGATGGAACATCCAGAGCTGCGTTACGCAGGAGTTTATTTCTTCAGGGAGGATGGGGTTCACCTGTCCCGCTATGGCATGGAATTGTACACAGTGCAGCTTAAGGAGGCTTTAGATAGGGCAATAGGTGTGTGCAGATACCCGAAGCGTCAGGATCCTAGTATGGGGGGGTCGAAAAGCCGTCGGTGATGACTTTTCGAGTGACATTTTTCCTAGGTCATTTATGGTATAATGATGAATAGTTACATTTATGAGAGAACATAGGAAGGTTACGTAGTTAGGTAGGTGAAGATAAGGAAGGAAATTGCAAGTTGTGTTTTATAATTGTTGCTGGGGGGACATGTTTAGGGCAGGGGGTAATGTAGGAGGACATTATTTAGTGAGGTATAGTTTTGTACGGCATAGGCCAAGTGATTTTATATGTAAGGTGCACCTGTTTCAAATAAAATAGCCTTTTTCACACCAACAAGCTAGTCTGTTGTCTGTGCGCCCCCCCTTTTGGCCCAATAAGGCTTTGGGGGGGGAAACCAGCGGGAGGCCTGCCCCTCTAGGATGTGTTTGGGCCAGGGGCAGTCAGAGCCCAGAGGGCTAGTTGGGCTGCATTGGGCGGTGGTTGGGCTCTTTGCGCTAGAGTTGGGCTGATTTTGGGCTGGCTATATATGGGCCATCCTAGGTCACGGGCCACCATTTGGCTCGTGACACGACAGCCGGCAGGGAGGGTGTTTTTGGTAACGGAGCTTTGTCCCGCCCTCCCTCCCTATAATTTGTTTTTTCTTTTCGCCTTATGTTGATGGTTTTTTGGTGCAGTTTTCTTTTACCTTTTTTGTCAGGTGGTTTTCTTGGGATCAGGTGCATCAGGGGGAATTTTGTATTGGGGTTGTCGCTGGAGCAGGTACTGGAGTGGTTCGCTGTTTTTTGGGGGGGCGTTTTCATTTGTGGTATAATGATGAATAATTACAGTTATGAAAGAACATAGGAAGTTTACGTAGTTAGGTAGGTGAAGATAAGTTAGGAAATTGCAAGTTGTGTTTTATAATTGTTGCAGGGAAGACATGTTTAGGGGAGGGGGTGGGGGGTAAAGTAGGAGCACATTATTTAGTGAGGTATAGTTTTGTACGGCACAGGCCAAGTGATATTATATGTAAGGTGCACCTGTTTCCAATAAAACGGCCTTTTTCACACCAACAAGCTAGTCTGTGGTCTGTGCTGTCCCCCTTTTGGCCCAATAGGGCTTTAGGGGGTAGGGGGGGGGGCAACCAGCAGGAGGCCTGCCCCTCTAGGAGGTTTTTGGGCCGGGGGGCAGTGAGAGCCCATTGGGCTAGTTGGGCTGCATTGGGCGGTGGTTGGGCTCTTTGAGCTAGGGTTGGGCTGATTTTGGGCTGGCTAGATATATAGCCAGCCATCTTAGGTCGCAGGCCACCATTTTGGTGGCTCGTGACATGACAGCCGGCAGGGAGGGTGTTTTTGGTAACGGAGCTTTGTCCCGCCCTCCCTCCCTATAATTAGTTTTTTTCTTTTCGCCTTATGTTGAGGGTTTTTTGGTGCAGTTTTCTTTTACCTTTTTTGTCAGGTTGTTTTCTTGGGATCAGGTACATCGGGGGAATTTTGTATTCGGGTTGTCGCTGGAGAAGGTACTGGAGTAGTTCGCTGTTTTTATGGGGGGGGGGGCGTTTTACCTAGGTCATTTGTGGTATAATGATGAATAGTTACAGTTATGAAAGAACATAGGAAGTTTACGTAGTTAGGTAGGTTAAGATAAGTTAGGAAATTGCAAGTTGTGTTTTATAATTGTTGCAGGGGGGACATGTTTAAGGGAGGGGGTGGGGGGTAAAGTAGGAGCACATTATTTAGTGAGGTATAGTTTTGTACGGCACAGGCTAAGGGATTTTATATGTAAGGTGCACCTGTTTCCAATAGAGCAGCTTTTTTCACACCAACAAGCTAGTCTGTGCTGCCCCCCTTTTGGCCCAATAGGGCTTTGGGGGGGGGTGGCCAACCAGCAGGAGGCCTGCCCCTCAGTGAGAGCCCAGTGGGCTAGTTGGGCTGCATTGGGCGGTGGTTGGGCTCTTTGAGCTAGGGTTGGGATGATTTAGGGCTGGCTAGATTTATAGCTGTCCATCTTAGGTCACGGGCCACCATTTTGGTGGCTCGTGACATGACAGCCGGCAGGGAGGGTGTTTTTGGTAACGGAGCTTTGTCCCGCCCTCCCTCCCTATAATTAGGTTTTTCTTTTCGCCTTATGTTGAGGGTTTTTTGGTGCAGTTTTATTTTACCTTTTTTGTCAGGTTGTTTTCTTGGGATCAGGTACATCGGGGGGAATTTTGTATTGGGGTTGTCGCTGGAGCAGGTACTGGAGTGGTTCGCTGTTTTTGGGGGGGGGCGTTTTACCTAGGTCATATGTGGTGTATTGATGAATAGTTACAGTTATGAAAGAACATAGGAAGTTTACGTAATTAGGTAGGTTAAGATAAGTTAGGAAATTGGAAGTTGTGTTTTATAATTGTTGCAGGGGGAAACATGTTTAGGGGAGGGTGAGGGGTAAAAGTAGGAGGACATTATTTAGTGAGGTATAGTTTTGTACAGCACAGGCCAAGGGATTTTATATGTAAGGTGCACCTGTTTCCAATAAAGCGGCCTTTTTCACACCAACAAGCTAGTCTGTGGTCTGGGCTGCCCCCCTTTTGGCCCAATAGTATTGCACTTCTCACAAACTCGCTCCAAACACCCTCTTTCTTTTCTAAGCCACGTACTACTCATCCCCATCTGTCAAGAGAGTTAAGGTTGCTTAATTGGGACACCATTTTTGGTGCATACTGTCTACCTTCAGTGCTGATTGCTAGGGACGTGAGCTCACTCTGATTTAGAATGCTCTCTGGCTCTGCAATTTCCCACTATGGGGAACACAATCCTGGGTCGTTCTGGCCTACAGGGCAGACAGGCAGTGCCTGAAGGGCTGGTATGACAGGTCAGTGTGTGGGCTGTTTTGTTTGCTGTTTGTAGGCCTGTTTTAATGAGTGCTGTGCTTGTTTTTGCTGTTGATTTCCCTGATATCAAGCAAACATTGCCTGCAGCAAGCTGAGATCGATGCAATCTTCCCTACTTTGCAAAACGTGTCTTTACAAGTTCAAAACTGCCCCAGTTTGCAAACATGGGACCTTTTTTAGCAATCTAATTCACTAACGGGGACCACTTTTATTTTGGTGCCAGGGCCTATTTTTTTTCCCAGTCTGACTGTGACCGAACCTGACAAATATACTGATACCATAATGTAATCTCTAGCTTTGAATATCCACATCAAATAGGGCTACTGATGACACGGTGTTGGCTTCTTAGTGTTCCTACAGCTCATCACTGACTCTTTCTTAGTCTAACCAATATCTGTTGCATGTCTGATGTAGGGAAATAGGTTGGGCAGCAAGGAATGGTAAGTATTGATTGGAACTAGAGCGGGAGTCTCATGGTTGGGTGGCTGCATTTGTATATACTGTTTTGTAAGTAAACTAGCCAGCGCCTTGAGACCCTCACGGGTAAGTAGCTGCGCTATTCAACCTCTGATTTATTGATTATATAATTTTCCTGTTTTTACATTTATATCATAAACTACTGTTGTTCTGTGTATGTTCTATTCATAATGAAATAACAATAAAAAAGTAACTAAGAACCACTTATTCTAAGCATTTTGACTCCTTTAAAATTATATTTCTTTTATAATAGGAGTTACACCCTACTATATTTCTGAGGGAGATTTGAAATTTGGTCTGTTTTTTCAGTGCATCTTGTGATTGGACAAAAGGAAAGTTATACTGCCACGAAGCGCTGCTGAAAAAGATATGGCTTGAGCTCACCCAGAAGCAGATGAGAGATGCCGCCTGCCAGATTTGAACAGGGATTGTTTTTCATACCCTGGGTGCCTGCAAGAGCAGACTTTGAATCTTGTGTTCTCTTTCTTGCATTATAAATGTCCCAGTCTGATGATGTTATTGCTGGGAGCTGTGAGTGCTCTGTCAGAGGTTTGGATATAGTTCTCATTGTAAATTGGGAGTTGCTGTTGATAGGCTTAGAGATGATGCAGCAGGGTTTGAATGTGAGGGACACCAGCATTTGGGAACCAGGTCGGTCTCTTTCAGTGTTGGAGTAAACCTGTCATATATGAGCGGTCTTCATTGAACTGGGCTGATGTTGTGCATTCTTCCCGAGTGTTAGATGAGTTTCTTTAATGCAGTCCAGCAAGGCGTTACCTCCATCGAGACTGGATAAATCCACAGTGGCTTATTTACAGTGCGTCACTTTTTCCCATATTAAAAGTGATGCCCGGGCAGCGCAAGGGCCTTGTAAATAAGCCCCACAGTCTTTCTAGCTGTCTTGAAGTCAGCTTCTAGGATGAAGTTCTTTGCCTTACCGAGTAAGGTCACGAAGCTCTTGAAAGTCATAGGTTTGTCTGCGATGGAGGTGTTGATACAGAGGTTGACGTCACTGTGGGTGGAAACCATGGGGTGTTGCACATTCATCGAGCCATGGGTCCAAGCCGTTTTGATTAATCTTAGAATGACTTTCTTTCTGGCTCGGGCTGAAATATGACGTTACCCTGCCCTCTGACACTTGGGCTAGTTTGTTCACAAACAGCACTTCTTGGCCTCACCTTTGCTCTCCTGGTACAGGTTAGAAATAAATACAACTTGGAACAAAAATATGCCATTCCTTAATTACATCTGTTTCTGTGCTTCCCACGTGCTTCCTAGGGCAAATTACAACTGAGAAGCGAAAGCAGCCATTTCCAAAAACCTTCAAATCAGCTCCATCACATTCGTTCACTCATTTTAACGTCATCCATTCACTGTCTCCCTCCTCCTTTTGTCTCTCTCATCACTCTTCATCGTCTATTTCCTCTCTCTCTTCTCTCTCTCTCTTCTCTCTCTCTCTCTTTCTCTCTCTCTCTCTCTCTCTCTCTCTCTCTCTCTCTCTCTCTCTCCCTCTCTCCCTCCACCCCTCCCCCCACCAATGTTTCTGCGGCAATAAACTCCTGTAAGCTGGAAAGAGTGACAGAAGTGCCAACCAACTTTCCAAACCATTCTACAGGCATGCAGCCCGGCGGGGGAATCGCCCGGTGACATAAATGGCCAGTCCAGCCATTTTTTATGGGAAGCATGGAAGCACAGGTAGCCCGGCTAAATGGCTTGCAAACAGTATGGATATGACTTGATTCCACATCTGGGAGGCATGGAGGTTCAGGGGAACCCAAACGGTTGCAATACTTTGAAACTTGGCTATCATTATCAGCTAGGCCTTTTTAGGTCGAGCAGACCTAAAAAGCAGGCGAAGCCTGCTTTGTCTGCGAAGACATCTTTTGTTGGCGTGTTCCAATGAATGTGAGACAGGGGATGTGCACGAGCTTCCCATCGGCGATTTCACCTCGTGGGAGCGCACGCCCAGCCGGCGCCGTGCACATCCCCTGTTCTCAACATTCACCGCAAGTCAGCTTCTGGCCATCGCGCGCGTACACATACAGGCAAAGTCACGCTTGCGCACACACATTCTCTCCCTCCCCACCCCCCCAGGCACACACACACACACACAATCACAGGCAGGCACACACACACACACACACACACGCACGCACGCACTCCCCTCCCCCACCACTCACGGGGCTCACGCGCACAGACACACATATCCCCCCCTCCACTCACCGTGCTCTTTTGTCGCTTCGCCTCGCTGAGCTCCTTTTCTCCGGCGCAACGAGCAACACCAGCCTCTTCCGGTCATGTCACAGGCCCCGCCCATGTCACGGGCAAGGATGCCTGACTTCCTGGTTTCGCCCCCGCCAGCAACTCTGCTCCATGAAAGCGTGCAGCAACCTAGACCAGTAACTTGTGATTGCGGGAAAATTACTTGTTGTTAATTGCTCGCTTGTACATTTCTGTTCCTATTGTGAAGTGCTCTGACGCCTTCGGGGAAAGTCCGCGCTCTATAAAGACGCGTAAGTAAGTAAATTGTTCAGCTCTGCCCAGCGTCGCTGTTAGACACCTTACACCCTTTGTTTGTGGTTGTGGTTTCACTTTCACTGTCTGTGTTCATTTAAGATGGTGTCCCCCCTTTGCATTTGCGGGTTCGTTTTCCTTGTGTTACCGTTTTTGTCCCCTTTCCTGTCTTCGTCCGCTTTGCTTCCGCTTGTATCACGGCAGAATTCGGTCGTTTTGCGCAGATCGACGGGTAATTGGAGCCCGGCACTGCAGTATAGCGCCCACACGTCGAATGTAACGCTCACATAGCTCCTTCCCACGGCAACAAAGCGGCACTGTGGCTGGAGCTCGTGTACAGCGCCTTCCTGCAGTATAGCGCCCACGTACATTCCTTCCCGATAAAAGTGCAGGGGTCACCACAGCAATATAGCGCCCACACTCCGGGAAAACTGTTTAAGTAGCGCATACCTCCAGAAACTTCATGCGGGACCCCAGCCACACATAGCTCCTTCCCACGGCAACAAAGCGGCACTGTGGCTGGAGCTCGTGTACAGCACCTTCCTGCAGTATAGCGCCCACGTAGATTCCTTCCCGATAAAAGTGCAGGGGTCACCACAGCAATATATCGCCCACACTCCGGGAATAGTGTTTAAGTAGCGCGTACCTCCAGAAACTTCATGCGGACCCCAGCCACACAGCGGCTGCAGACAGTGAGGTGGGGGGCACCGCTCCTTACGTGAAACGCTGTATGGAACCCTTCTAGGCACCTTTGGGACACAGTGATTCCAGTTCAGCCCGTCGAACAGTCCAGCTTCCCGTCGGCGATAGAACTAGGAACCAGGCCTTGTTCTCAAGTGATGCCCGTGACCTGCTTCCTCGGCTGCCCGCACCGAGGGTCCTAAGATATCTCTGACCCCCTGATCATGCAGGACTGTTTTGTTGCCCTATGCGCCCTCCGCTTCCCAACAGCCCCCAGAAGCTTACATCATCAACTAACAGCGCTTTGTGACTGTGTATCGGAGCTGGTGCTGGGCTCAGTCGATCTAAGTCACCATTTTGTGTGACATATTCGCTCCGGGTTATTTGCGAGATATAGACCGCCAGGTGACCCTCCCTTTGGTGAGAGAGATCAGGCTGCCTTGCTCTCGGTAGCCGAGTTTAGATCACACCGCCCACTTCAGCTTTCCAAGCTTTTCAAGCCCTCCTGCGGGAGCGAACCTGTAGCGTACCTTCCAGTAATCAAACGCAGTTTTCAGCGTTTTTCTTTTGTCTGGCGCAGCTCTTGGTTCACAGCTGTGTTTCTCTTGGGTTTCGGCTTTGATGGACCACCATTTTGGTCTTGCATCTCGTTCCCCTCTTTTCTGAGGAGCCACCACGATTTTCTCTCTTCCTCGGGCACCGGAGGTTGTTGCATTGCTGTCCACCTTGGCAGCGGGCTTTCCGATGCTTACATTTTACATTTGCTGTGCCCCCTCGCTCGCATACTCATCTCAATTCTTGAGATGAGTCTCCTCAGCCAGGACGTCACAGCGGGAGCTGGGTGGGGCAGGTGAGCACCCTCACACACCCACACCCACACCCTCACACACCCACACCCTCACACTCCCCAACCCTCACCCCCGTCACCCTCACCCCCGTCACCCTCACCCCCCGTCACCCTCACCCCGTCACCCTCACCCCCTGTCACCCTCACCCCCTGTCACCCTCACCCCCCGTCACCCTCACCCCGTCACCCTCACCCCCCGTCACCCTCACCCCCGTCACCCTCACCCCAGTCACCCTCACACCCCGTCACCCTCACACCCCGTCACCCCCTCACCCTCACCCTCACACACACCCTCACACCCCCTCACCCACCCTCACTCCCATCACCCTCACCCCCCCTCACCCACCTCACCCTATCACCCTCACAACCCCACACCCTCACCCACCCCCTCACCCTCACCCACCCCTCACCCTCACCCCCCTCACCCTCACACCCCCACACCCCATCACCCTCACACACACCCTCACCCTCACCCTCACACCCTCCCCCTCACACCCCCCTCACCTCACACCCTCCCCTCACACCCTCACCTCACACCCCCCCCTCTCACCCCCTCTCAACTTCACCCACCCCCACACACCCCGTCACCCTCACACCCCGTCACCCTCACACCCCGTCACCCTCACACCCCGTCACCCTCACACCCCGTCGCCCTCACACCCCGTCGCCCTCACACCCCGTCGCCCTCACACCCCGTCACCCTCACACCCCGTCACCCTCACCCTCACCCCCACACACCCCCACACACGCTCACCCTCACACACACCCTCATACCCCCTCACCCACCCTCACCCCATCACCCTCACACCCCTCACCCCCCTCACGGTACCACAACATCACTATGCGCTACCACAGCATCACTGAACGCCACAGCATCACTCGCTTGCCATTACAACATCACTCAGCGCCACCACAGCATCAATCTGTGCAACCATTAAACAACAACTGGTTCAAATATGTTCTCTCAATATTTCAAGCTTTATTACAAATTTAACAAATAGATGTTAATATTTCACTTCTGTTCTTGGATGATTTTCGTCACAATAAAATACACTAAACATAATTTTCACAAAAGCTATTTACAAAAGTTTAAGCTATTGTATAAATGACAATGACTTTTATTTAAGTATTAATTATTTTAAAAAGTTAAAAGCCATTATTTGTAATATCAATACATGTAAGTCACGTAAATGCAACACATATTGCATTACAAATGCTATAGGTGTCATATTTGCGAAAGTTATAACTATTAACATTCGAAATGACAAAGCTCGATATTTTCAAAAACAAAACATAAATAAAAAATTTGTAATTTACAATACCAATAGCTCAAACTTTCCTAATGCGAGACCTATTGCATTGCAAATGCTTGTTCTAGGAGAGGCAGCTACAAGGTCTGTGCTGACAGGGAAAGTTGACACGTTTTATATTGGACTGTACGAGATCTGATTAAATATTCTTATCACAGGTGAGATGTGACTACAGATAATGTATTTATCTTCCCTTTCTTGTCACCTTTCTCCCTCTCGGAATGTATGTGTAAATGCTGCACTAAAAGAGCTGATTTGAATACCTACAAATCTTTTACTTTATATCCAATCACAAACATTTGCAGTGCCTTTAACCTGTCCCTTCTATTTCTACACTCATAAATACTTGTAGAACAACAAGGGGAGCAGTATTTGTTGGTACGTTGCCCACACACTTTATTTAATAGATAGAACATAGGAGATAGAATTTGTTTGCATGGAGAAAAAGGGATAAAAAACAAAATGTATATGTTTATGTTTATCCTTTCCATTTGCCTTCATTTGTTTTGGCTCTGAATATCATTTCACCATTGCATGACTGGTGTAAATCAGCAAGAATAGAATTATAGTTTCCCCTGGGGCTAGTACTGGAGAATTTGCAAATCTCCGTGACATGAGGGCGATTCTGCTCACATATGGGAAGTGTTACAGCCCAGGTGTGTTTACTTGTCACATCATGGGCTCGTCACTGATAGACCTTATTTGTAATTCTCATGAGATAATGGTCCTATCTTTGTGGCCGGGGTGGTAGTAGTTGTATTAGTACAGTAGTAGTAGTAATGGTGGTAGTAAATGGGCATTGTTTGTGGTTTTCCACAGATTACTTACACAAATGACAAAATGTTCAATTGATCAGCTACTGGTACTGTTGTTTATTTTCACTGTCACACAATTCTATGCTTTGATTTCAGTAATTCACTATACCTGGCTTATTGTCCTTGGCTCTGTAGTGGTGGTTGTTGTCGACTACTTAGACTTAATCTGGGAGAACATCATTACAATATTATGCTCAATAAAGGTGGGTTTCAAACTGGATGCCTTTTCTTTGAAAAACAGTACATGATTCATAGACCAATAGAAACATTTAAAGTTAAAATAATGTCTAATGGTGAAACCCTGAATTGCTCAGGTCTTATCTTAGGGTTGTCTTGATATGGCCTCAACGCAACACAAAGTTAGACTGTCGCACCAGAATAAAGTTTCCAGTTCCTAGTACTGAACTATTTACTTCATGTTCACAGTAAGTGTATGAATACAACGCCTTGGTAGGGGACAGCCGAATGCACTGTAGAAGCCTGGTAGGAGTAGGGGTAGGTTGCAGGGCAGCTCAGAAGGTACAGACTCCTTCTGTGGAGTTTTGGCTAGAATGTCACGTTGAGTTCACTTACTGCGAATAGCAATGTTGTGGGGGGAACACTTGGCCAGGTGACCGGGTCAGAGATTGCGCAATGTCTTTCGCTATCCTGCAGTTTCTATTTGCTCCTTGTTAATGTTCGTTGCTGGGATGCAGATAGAGGACTAGTATCTTGAAACTGGCGGGATGCTGATTTTTTGAGATCAGGTGCCCCAGGGTACTCGGATCTTCGCTGGACTTTATCTCAGAATGGGCTGGTCCAGGTTTGAAGGTTTTTTGTTGGAAATGGGTGGGCCTTCTGGAGAAACGTCACATACTATAAATTGGGAAGACCTGAATGTGCTCCAGGACTGGGCTGGCCATTTACTCAATACTGCAGATCCCCAGGGGGGTGGGTCAATGGAGGCAGGTTTAAGAAGGCTGGCGGCTGTCTCTCTTAGTGGGATGTAAGAGGGGTGGGAGAGAGAGAGGAAGAAAACAGAGCTAGAGGTGAGGGAAAGATTAGAAGGAAGAGAAAGAGGATGTTGAGGAAAGAAAATGAAGAGAGGAGAGAAGGCGAGAGTCAGATAATGGATGGGTGGAAGCAGAGAGAGTCAGGGGAAAAAGGGAGTGGGGCTGGATTGACTATTTTTGCTGGGTTGCTTCCGGTTCCAAGTTCAGTTCTTCTGTGGTTAAATTATTCATCTGCAGGTAAGTCTGTACAGGTCTATAACGTCACTATTTGGCTCATGGGTGCTGTTTGGGATTTAGAGAAAAAACTGCAAAGACTAAAAAATGACTTGGATATAAATACAATGTTGCAAGATACTGATGGAGAACTATCAACTTGTGCAGCCGCAAATATTTGTTTGTTACACTTAGTTACTAATGTTTATTATTTTTCATTAGATAGAGACTGAATATTTTTGTTTGAGGATGTAGAGGCTGATATTTTTACTATTTCGCTGGATTTAGCCTGATGCATTTGTTTATCATGATATTAGCTCTTACATATATCTCTCAATTTATCATTTTAACATTGTGGTTTTGCAATTTCATGGTGCTGTGCCTGGCTTGTTTTTGTTTTTACATTTTGTTAATTTGCGTTATTTTTGCTATTTCAATTTGTTACGCCTGGCATACTTTCATAAAGACAAACCTGTTTTATTTTAATTTAATGCTGTTTAGCCTGGTATTAATTTATATTTTCTTCAAGCGAAGTATATTACATTTGTCACTGTGTAGTACTTTCTTCATTGCCCTCGCGTCATGGTTATCAGGTAGGTACGTTTGCTTTGTTTGATCGTGATAAGCATGCTGCGTCAATTTAATATGATAGAATGCATATCTATCTATCTATCTTTCTATCTACAAATAAAGTATGTAGAATGCAGGAAGTTTAACAAAATAAATAGAGAGCAAGATAGATTGATTGATAGACAGACAGACAGACAGACAGACAGACAGCCAGACAGACAGACAGACAGACAGACAGACAGGCAGACAGACAGACAGACAGACAGACAGACAGACAGACAGACAGACAGACAGACAGACAGACAGACAGACAGACAGATAGATAGATAGATAGATAGATAGATAGATAGATAGATAGATAGATAGATAGATAGATTATATATTCTCTCAGAACATTAATTAGGAATGAGATTGATTCAATTACATTATTTCAGTACTTCTGTCGCAGTCACGGTCACTCAGCCATCAGTCGGATTGCATAAAGATAAACAACGCCCAGTCATAGCAGTCATCCTGCCTTCAGCCTGCGCTTGCAGAGGGGTCTCAAGGGGTTGCTGCTTGGGGAGTGAAGGACATACTGTCTGTTGTGTGATGGCTGACAGGCAGACCATAGCAGCAGCATTAGCAGGTGACAGGTGAGCCTCTGAGAGAAGGTCCTGCAGGGCTGGGTCCATGTCGGATTATCAGGCCATCTGGCACATAAGATAAAGCATGTAAGAGGAACACTTTTATAATCGGCGGGGGTCCTGGAGAGCTGGAGTGAATCTGCCGCTGTGGACCTGCCGTGGGCACCCCAAAATCACACTGCTAGGTTTGAAAGCAGCATCGGTTGCATCAGGCTGAAAGATGGGGTCACATTGTGGCAATACTGCAGCTTCCACCTGCTTCCCATGGGGTGTTTTCGGAGGCGCCGACCTCAGGGTCATTATCATTGGTCTGAGCATGTCGCTGATTGTTTCAATAATGATTAATCTCGCGTGATTTGCTTTTCATTGAGCTGTGAGTGGGAGGGGGTGTGGTGTATGCCACTATTTTCATAACTTGGGGTACTACTTATTTCATCTGTATTGAAACCCGTGTTTTGTTTTGCTTTTAATTGGTATTTTACTGTTTTTTTTCTTTGAGGTTAGCTTTGTGTGTTTCTTAGCTTCTGTAGTTTTTTAAAAGTATATTTTGAAATGCTGAAAGGTTCAAATAGTCATGACATTTCTAAACTTAAACTGAGCAAATTTAGCGTTTCTACCTCATTGGAATGTCTGCAATTATTGTATGCGTTTGATAACTACTTCAGAAAAATGTAGCCTGCAAAAATGATAGTAACAAAGTGCTCCCTTGTGATTCAACTGACATTAATTATTCCCAGGTCAGCATATTCTTCGTGAACTTTGCTGCCAGCCTGTAAGCAGATTAATGCTATAATGTTCATCTGTGAGGCTGCTGCTGGAAAGGAACCCCCTCTCCCCCTCTGCCTACAGATCTGATGGGCGTAAGATAGGAGAGAATGATGAAGTGGCCTCCCTGTAGCCCAAGGGACCTAGAAAGCATATTCTTAGCAAAAATGGAAAGGAGATTTGTATGGAACATCTATAAGGTACCAGCAGGTTTGAGATACACACAGAAAACTAGTTGTCCTCAAGTGCATCCCACAGTAAACACTATTGAAACATGCATTGGCAGAGGGAAGAGCTCTGGTGTTGGCTAGTGCTGGAAAGGTGCTCATTTACAAAGAAAAAACGCATTGCAGCGCCGAAAACCATTTTGTTGCGCCGAGCTGCGTCATTTTAAAAGCACAGGGATGCGTTGTATTACAATACGACGCATCAGTGTGCTTCCCTCTGCGCTGGTGTACAGTTGGCTGCCATGCGCCAGCGCAGGCACCCTTGCGTCATGGTGCGGGGAAGATGTTTTTTGTGAAGGAAGGGACACCTTTCTGCACAGAAATAAAGGGGTATATTTAAAAGAGGATAGCGCTACCAGAACGTCACTTTCTGGTGGTGCTATGCCCTTCTCCATATTTACAAAGCAGCACTAACCCACTTTTTGGGCTTACTGCCAACCTGCAAATATGACCCCTTTGCACGCATCACTTTGCGTGAAAGGGGTATGCAATGGGTGTTGCTGTGGGCGTTCCACTGCAACTCCCATTAGTTTTGACACCACCCCAGTTTTACAAGGATGTGTAAAACTGTGGCAGCGCAAAAAACGAATGCCATGCAAGAGCAGGCATTTTAATGGTGCACAAGGAGAAATACTTTTATTTCTCCTTGGTTTTGCTTTTCCTATGTGCTTCTGCAGCACACATAGAAGGAGCAAAACGTCATCAATGATTGCTGCAGAATCGCCATTATTGATTATTTATGTACAGGAAGGCCACCTTCCTGAACATAAACAATCGTTCCCTGCAGCGCAGGTACCTTTGCACAATGATTCAATGGTGCCTGTGATGGAAGGGTGCCTGCATTGGTGCTGGGCATCTAATTGTAGCGTGAGGGAAAACACAGGGGTGTGCCACATTGTTGTAAATATGGCGCATCCCTGCTTTTTGGAACTGTCAGAGCGCGGCGCTGCCAAATTTTACACACCTCCACACCTTGATATTTCCTTGTAAATATGCAGCAATCTTTGATGGAATTTTCTCTCTTTCTATGCCTGCTGCAGAATGCAGCACACAAAGAGGAAAAAACAAGGAGAAATAACAATATTTCTTCTTGTTGCGCCACTGATTCTGTCGTATTTCCCAGTTTAGAAAACTTTGTAAATCTGAGGAACTTGTCAGGTTCCATGGATGTTGCATGGGAACACCCACAGCACCATATTTACAAGGTCGCGAAAAGTCATGCGTTGTGACTTTACCTGGTCTTGTAAATGAGGCTTCTCCGATTTCAGTAAAAATAGTCGCCTACCAAAAGTATTAACAGTGTGTTTTTAATATCTTAATCCTCCTGTATTTCTTTTAGCTCTTGGTGACTTCAGTATGTTCTTTTGTTTGATTTTTTAAGTGTGTACGGCTTGTTGTACTTCATTGACATCATTACGATGCTAATAGCTTTTTTCGATGTGACCTTCACGTTTTTAATCAATGTTATTATACTTCACCTTTGTGTGTTTTCTGTTTATTTGCACGGTATTTAGTGTGGTGTATTTTGTGTACCTGGTGTTGGGGCTTATCGTGTTTCTAGCATTAGATCTTTTTGGATCTGGTGTATTTTTTTGGTTTTATTATTCTCCTGAGGGTGATGTTTGTTATTCTAGGGCGCTAAGCCTGGTTTATTTTTATTTGGCACATCTGAAGTACGCTCTTCGCCTACATATGTTGTCTGGCAGCTGACCAAGGTCTCTTCTGTCTTCTCGGCTGTTTTATTAAAAGCTGTCACTGCATTACAGAACACCAAAGTCCTAACCTTCAGCTGTTTTTCGTTGTACCCAGCCGAGCAGAACAAATGCCCACACTAGCGTGTTCAGAATTCAGGGAAGCAGTTTGTTTCCAGCAGAGACCAGGCTCCTGGGACTGGCATAAGCAGTCCAGCCGTTCACAGCCTCTCTGCCGCTTGGCTGGGCATAAGAGCACCGTGGACTTTCCTCCATGCATCCAAAGGCAGACTGGGCGAATGATGCCAGGGATGTACTGGCAAAGCAAAGGGAACATCAGACTGGCAAGTGCTTGGACTGTGAAAGGAGTACTTGAGCGAGAGGGATTGTAGGAGGTGACCTTGTGAGGACAAGGGCTCCTAGCCCAGAGTGGCAGTAGCCCCTGCCGGCAGACCCTTAGGTGCAGTGGCCAACAAGGCCAGGGCTTGTCTTAGTAGTCAGTCTCCATGACAGTAGGCACAATAGGTCAGAGGAACGAATCCACTGTTGACCTCAGACACTGTCAGCAACACAGAACTGTACTTTCATTAAAATTGGGCGAGGGGTCTTTTTGGGGTGGCACTCTTATGATGGAGCATTATCACATGGGGGATGGAAACTACAGGGGTCCTCAAAACATTTTAGATTGGGCTTATCATGTTGTATTATGGCACTATCTCACAGTGGGGATTTGTCTGAGTGAATCAGAACACCTGTCTCAGAGGAGCAAGACCTGTCAGTCAAATCTGAGAGTCAAAGCACCTGTCTCAGATAGAAACCCTTGATAGTCAAATCAAAACACTTGATAGTCAAATCTGAGAGAGTCAAAGCACCTGTATCAGATGGAAAACCTTGATTGTCAAATTTAAGAGAGTCAGAATCCCCATCTTGGGATTGGAAAGACTGAGTGGTAATTCTTCCATCAGATCATAAAAGGTGTTGTTAGCCATTCCTGTGAAGCAGTAGCTGGGTGGGCCTCATTATGTCCTGGGAACTAATAACAGGAACTTATAAGAGCAGTTAACATAAAAAAGCACCTGTGACCAAAGTGATCATAGAGAGTAGAAGGCCACAGGCCTTCCCAATGAGTCAATCAGATCTTCCTAGATGAGAGACGAAAGGTGTTGCATTCATACCTCAAAGGAAATACCTCTCGGTGTCGCCTGTGAGAGCAAGGTCTCAGATCTAAGACTTTTGGTAATCTTATGTGACTGAACAAGGTCTTAAATCTCACAGAGTTTAGGATTAGACGTAATTACATCAGAAAAAAGAAGGCTATAAGCTTCAGAGAGATGCGGCTTAGTAGCATCAACTGAAGGAATGAGTACACCTTCCATGTGAAAAACCAAAGGGTTAGGAGTCACACCTGAAAGGAGGAAATTCTACCTCTGCCATCTGAGATACGGGGTCTTTGGCAATCTCAGAGAGCAAAGACTTTTAGACTAAATACTAAAATAAGGATTCTGCAATTCTGTGAAATTTTTTACTATCCAAAGATGGGGAAAAAAGCTGAAGGTTCATTAGATTCATGTTGTAAAATGTTTGGCAAAAGGAAAATAAGTACTTTCCACTATAATTACAATTCATGTATGCTTCTTTCCCAGAAAGAGCAGGATCAGCTATAGTGAGTGGTGCTCAGTTGGACTCATTCTTGGTTGGAGATAGAAATGTGTTGGGAAGAAGAAATCTCAGAGTATCATGGTGCGCGCAATGATCCGGACGTCTCCCTACATATACATTCTTTCCAAGACAAGATCTGTATCTAGAAGGTCTAGGGTGCATTTGCAAACAAGGTAGAACACCATGTTTGCACTGTGTGTTAGCCAGTAGCAGTATCATGAGCCTGTTCAACCTTAATTAGATGAGGTTAGTCCCAAACAGGAGCCGCCAATTATAGGTTTCCCACTAGCTCTTCATCAAGCCTCGGTAAGAGGGAGGAGTTTGCATCACTGATGGTTGGTGTGTTGCAGTCAGCAGGCAAGCTGGTAGTTTGCTGTGCTCTGACATTGCGTATGGATCTGAGGATGAATACCATTTGAATGCCAAACTTATTATATATATATATATATATATATATATCATCCAACAAACTCAGTCGATATGTTGTCCACAGTATTCTGACATGACGATAATTAAGATAAGTCATAAAAGGAAACTCAAAGGTAGCCATCAACTTAAGGTAATTCAGTTACTTTTACTTTAGTGATCATCTTTGGAAAGGCCCTCATTGCATGTCATATCATGTTGTTTTGTCATGTAATTGACGTTATGTTATGTTACGTTAATGCAACCTTCAGCCTTTTTTTCAGTGAGGCGGGAAGTCCTTCAGGCATTTTGCTTTCCAGAGCTCTACTACACAACTTATTTACCAATCTTTTCATCTGTACAATCTATCCATCAACCCATCCACATCCATTTTATTAATGTACATTTTGAAAATGCTGCTCACACACCCCATTATCTAGAAGCGCGTTTCATTTACAATGAGTTTACAGGAGTCCCAGTTTATAAATAGGTCTGCACAAAGAAATAATTTTTATTTGGTCTAAAGAAGAAAGAGCTCTACGCCAGAGATGTTTGTGTTTTTAAAAATCATCCGGGCATACTCCTGTCTCATATCACTAATTGAGGGGAATCTTCCACATTTAGGCTAGCACTATGTTAAGTGCCATGATGTATGTGAAGCTTCATGTGTTTTAAATTTTTCTATTAATGTGAATGTTTTAATAATATAGACTCACCCTCCAGTACAACGCATGCAGACAACTTTCAAATAAAATTAATACAACTACTACCTCCTCCCTGCTGGACCAAATGTAACCTTAAGACTGGGATATCACACATCCTTCCTAATGCTGGTATATTGCAGATGCAGAAACAACAATTGATGGACAGAATGCAGAACAATGTCATACATTCACCCCAGTACAGAGATCTGGGCCTAAACCATTGAATACTGGCTTCTCCATTGGTGATACCTTTAACAGCTGGTGCAGCTCATATGGAACCAAAGATGTCTGTCTGGTATGGAAAGCCCATCAGCTGGACATGTGTCATTCTGCAGATAGGTGTTTGTGTTACCATCATTAATATTACACAAGCCTGTCACTTTAACAGCGGTGGGAGAAAACGATACAAAATGGGGCTGAACACGTCTCTGTTTTGTCACATTTCACAATTGCATAATATTTAACATTTTAATAGTTATAGGCACAAATGTATCAAGGGATTTACCTAGAATCACACAGCTTTTAATCAAGTGCCAGACCTGAGATTAGACCCAAGCTCCCTAGATTTCAGTGTTGGCACCAAGACCACCCTAACACAGCTTCAGTTATTTAGCAACCGCTCTACCTTCACTTGCCATGCGCTGGGCTTTCTGAAATTGGTCCTTTGGTCCCTAGGTTGGACCTTTACGCCCATCTTCTCATGACCTACCGCATGCAATATAGTCTGGAATATTTGTGTCTCTCCATGTCAAATTTAGTAGCACAAAATGAGAGTAGGCGTTCAAAGCTTTCTTCGGAGCCCATCCTGTAGTGCTGCTAAGGGTGGTTTACCAAATACCAACAGGACACCTTCGGGTAACAGATTGTGCTTTAGAAATATCAACAACATTAACATTAACAACGTAGTCATGCCTCTATCATCCTCCACCGTACACTTCCATACCTTCGAACACATATGGTGCCGGCGTGGGTTACATGATGGCTCCCTTCACATGGTCTACCCAGCGCAGAGCTGATATCACACAATGGATCAAAAAGTGGGTAAGAAGCCACTGAATATAACGGGTTTCCACCTCATAATTGGAGCCTGTGCACAGCCAACGTTCTCTGTGAGGTATGAAAACACACCTAGACGTTGGTGGTAGACTGACAAGCCTTTGTTTTGTTGGGAGGGGAATGCCTCAGAAAAAGTGCTTGGAAAAAACCCTGCCCCTCAAAGGCCCTGCCTCCTTCTCACATGGTAAAAATATTAAGAAGTTGGCAGATATGCACTTCCTTTCTCTTTTTCTCATTCTTGCAGTTTGTTCTCATCCCTGCTTTGTCCCTTTATCAGTGTTATTCCTTATTTCTTGCCCTCCCTCTTACACCCCTGTATGCCTTTCTTTCACACTGAGTCAAAATCTGATAATGAAAAATATGTTTCACCCTGCAAAAAAGAGTGACAGTGCCCATTGCCAGCTACCGGGGGACAACAAACCCCCCCCCTCCCCCCTCCCACCGCAACCCCCTGCAGTGCAGGGACGCCCCCACACCATTCACTTCAAAGGGGGGCCCCCTTGGGCTGGCCAGTTGCAAACAAATAAAGCTCTCAAAATCAGCAAGTCAATTAGGGAATAGATAATGGGGGCCCTCACTTTACCATGGGGGGGGGGGGGGGGGGTGAGGTTCTGTTACGCCTCTGCGCCTGCCCGAGGCCACGTAGTGGCCATAAGGAGGGCGGGCTCCTAGTCACGGAGGGCTGTCCCGCCCCCGCATGACGTAGGAGTTTCCTCACCCATGGCAGTCTCCCCCGGTTGGTGGAGACTGGTAGGTGATGCACGTCCGGGGCGGCTGGGAGGAGCCGTCGGGAGTATTTCTGACCTCTGCCCCGGTGGGGAGGCCTCTTTGCCGCTCCGGACGTCGTAGTTCCATGTTGGGACACTCTTTTTGTCACGTCGGGACACTCTTTCCAAGGGTCGCCGTCTTGAGGTCCGGTGTTTCGCCGCCGTGATATCTCCGACGTGCCGCTTTGCGTTGCATCCGGTGAGTGGGGATATGAGACGGCTGCTGGTTTCTTTGTCTCCTCGGTGCCTGTGGGTTGCATCCCTTCACGGTCCTGTCGCCTGCCCCCTGCGCCTCATGTTCATGGGTACATGCGAGGCGCCTGTGGCGGGGGATTTGGCGTGGTTGTGTATTGGCGCGTCTGGGAAGGTGAATGTAGAATCTCGCTTCTGGCAGACTTTGTGAATCCCGCATGGCCGTCCCGATCGCCATGGCACAGGCTGCTCAATTAGCTACCAATCTTACTCCCGACATGAGCACCGAGACAAGTGTCCGTCGGCCGCTTCCCCGGGCTGGGTTTTGTAAGTTTCATGTTCGTTCAGCCCCCCTTCCCCACCCCCGCGACCCTCGCCCCTTTTCTCGCTTTGGGTCCGTGTTGCGCACTGAGCATTATTTAGGTTACTATGGGGCTTGGTCAAGGGGTCGACTATGCGGGGGATTTCTTTTCATTTCGGCGTTTTCAGTTAGGTTCATGCTTATTGGCGCCTGATGCAAAATTTTGTTATTGTACAGGCGGGGGGTATCGTTACTAGTTAAAAAGATATTCGCCCTGTGTTCGGTGACCTGGCCACGTGGTCTTACGGACCGACAAGCTAGTGGGACAGGCCAGGACATGCCAGACATATTAGTGGTGCGTTATGCTTTCTGCCGTGTCTTGCCTTGGTAAATACACGGGCTTTCTCGGCCCGACGGCTTGACTGTCGAGTTGGTGCTGGAGTCCTGGGTTCGAGCCTTGGGGTCACGCTTCCTATGGGTGATCTTGGTTTTTTCACTCGTTTGCATTTCGCCACTCCCGATTTTGTTGTGGAAAGAATTCGAGCTCGTCACAGGCCCCGGTATGCTATGGGTGTTTACACTGTATGTACGCTGGCCTGCTATCGCGTTTTCTTGGTATCTCAGGGTGTAGATGCCGGACATTAATCGCTTGTCCTTAATTTGCAGGCGTTTGCCTTGATTTTCACGTTATGTGCCTCCCCGTAAGCGGAACTTGTTGGAGGGCCCCTGTCTACTTGATTGTTAAGGAGCCTGTCCTTCGTCGATTAATGTGTCCTGTCAGCGGGGGCCCCCATGCTACAATATTGATGTTAACTTTGTTCCACGACTCATTTACTAAGATTGAGCGCACCCCCCGCGCATTATTTAGTATACAATGTGGTTGGGACAAGGGGCTATTATGCGGGGGATTTCATTTAGTTTCAGCCTTGTCAGTTAGGTCGATGCTTATCTGGTGCGGCCATTTTAGGGACACCATGGTGTGATGTCCGGCGCCCAAGGGTAATGGCGTCCAGTGCGGCCATTTTCTGTGGCGGCTTGTTTCTTGTGTCCGGCAGGGCGGTGAATTTGGGGCACGGTTCTTCGATACCTGCGCATATGAGTAAGTTCGGACAATTTTGATGGATGTTTTTGTGGAATGCATGGTTTAAAGAGGATATGGTGTACGGGTCCTTACCCATTATGTTTCCTTTTCGTTCCTCGCGGGGAGCTTGCAAGTTGGCTTTACCTTTGAAAATTTTGTCCAAGTGTGTGCCTGCAGTGTGGTGGAGTTGCCTCTTAAGGTCGGCCATTGTGGTCATCAAGACGTTTAGTTTGTACCTTGTCCGCCCGCAGCGGTGCGTTTTTGCCGGCGCATTATTTGTTCGCGCCTGGCTTTGTAACTTGGATTACGGGAGAGGTTTTTCCCTTCGATCGCTAGGAACCCAGGTCGCATTTGCGGTCCACCGCGGCCCAGAGCATCATCGAGCATTTCGGTTAAATCATGAAGGGCGGCGTCGGTTACCCCATGGGTCATCCCATTGCGTGGGGGGCTCGCAGATTCTAGATTTATTTAGTTCGGGTTTCTACCATGTTGTTTATTAATGCCGATCCAACCCTGTGATTGTTACTTTCAGTTGATACGGAGAAAGGAAATGCAGCGCCTTGTTTCTAAACCCGTTTTCTTCACGTGGTTGCTGCATTAGCGTAGCAGGTACGATGGCTAAGCCATGCTTGTCGGGCATGACCGGGCCCCGGTCTCTTCGGTATTACCCCCCGCCCCCCTAACGGGGTACGTTGCGCCTAGCCCTTATCGTTAGGTTGTTTCGTGTGCATAGGCATACTTTGCATATTTTCAGGTGGGGACAGCTCTCAGTCCACGATTCCACATTGTGTTCACTGCCCAGCGATCTAGTTGTAGGCTGGCACTCACCCCAAAACAGCTGTTCCTCCTCTTGATGTTGCAATCTACCGCGGCAAGCATCTCGAGGGAAATTTTGCGACTTCCCTGATACTTGAAAATAATACTTTATTTCATTTGTACAGGAATTACACTGGCGATTGAAGAGTTTGGGGGGAAGCTTAGCGACACCGCAGCAGTGTGCAAGAGTCTGCCAGCACTAGGGGTAGTCGAAAACGGAGGGTATCTTAGAATGTGTTCACCTCTATGCTTCTGAGAAATGCAGAGCTCACAGATGTATAAAAGGGGGCATGTTATGTGCGTAAAGCCTGGATAGCGCCCCCCCCTCTTTCTTAGGAAGGATTGGAATCCTAGTGCATTGACCCTGTTGCCCGAGACCTCCTCCTAGATTGGCTGTCCTTCAAGCTCAGGTACCATTACACTCCAAGTAGTGTGTGCGCGAGGCAAGTAGTGTGCTTCTTTTAAATTACACATACCCCTTTAGGGACAGGAACACACGGGTGCCAGGTTTTGCTAGAAAAAGCTGCCCAGGGTATGCTCGGTGATGGGAGCGATCTGCCCACCCTGTATTCTGCTCCCGGTATAAGTCTCCCTGGTTCACGAGTTCGCACCTCCAGTAGCGTCCAAATGTTACCCTAACAGGCTATGACAAGCTCTCACAGAGGGCCAAATTAGATATATCACACGACCCTATTAATGTAAGAAGGCAGCTTACAGTGGATATGTGGCCAGTTTGTCATTTCAACTCGCTGTAGCTAAAACCTACATGTTCATTGTTTGTATCCATTCATTGAGTTGCTCAAAGCTGTATTGTTTGGTGGTGACTACTAAAAAGTACTTCGTTGTGTTATATCATTGTCCAAAATAGTCTCTTTTTCGCATACATCGCTGTGGATGTTTCAGGTCTTTCCTAGGCAGCACTTGCGCCCGATTCCTGCCCATCTTTTCTTTTAGTTGAATCGTGCATTTATGGGTTTTAGCATGAGTTGCCGTAAAGGTCCAAGCTGCACATTCGTACTAGTTATAGAGGTTTAATGACTGATTTCGTACATTTGTAAATTTTGCTGGTGGTAAGTGACACTGGTCGTCATATCGTATAGGTATCTGATTTGTATAGCTTCATGTTATAGCTAAACCATACTCTAATGTAACCTTGTACTCTCTGCCATGCTATAGACCAGCATTGTAGGTAGTCATCTACCCAGTAGATACCCAGTAGAGTGGGTACCTACTGGGGTATTGCTGCTCACGGCATAAGACCCCCGGTGCCAGTGTTCGCAGTATCAGTAGAGTCCAACTGATTCCCTAACAGGCAACGATAAGTTCCTGCAGAGGTCTAATCTCATGTATCACGCAACCCAATTATTTGATAAGAAAGGGAACTATAGTGGATAGGTGGCCTGTTCAACATTAGGATCTTACTGGGGTTACACCTTCCCTGTTCAGTACTCGAATCCAATCAGTGAGTTACGCAAAGCTATATTGTTTGCTTGCATTTGGTGTGTGTCTACCAAAAAATTTGTTATCCGGTGTGTTGGAGCACTGTCCAATATAGTCTTTTTATTTCGCATATTACTGACCTTTCTTCCTGGCGATTAGCAAATTTGAAGCTATTTTCCTGCAGATCAACTGTTGGTTATACTTTGTTTTTATACATCCAGGTATAGGCCTCGGTCCCTCCTAGGCAGCACTTGCGCTGTCTCTTCGAGGCATGTTGCAGGCACGATAAGGGCATGATGCCCCGCCCGCTTTCTGTCCATCTTTGTATTGGATCTTTCATTTTGGGTTTTTTAGCATGAGTTTCAGAAGAGACCCAAGTATGACCTGCTCATTCGTACTAGCAATGGAGGTTTATGACTGATTTTGCCCCTTGTAAATTCTGGAAGTGGTAGTGACACTGGTCTCTAATATAGCCCTGGTACTCCCTTATCAAGCTGTAGATCAGCATTGCAGGTAGTGATCTCAATGTTGTGGGTGGCAGTATGTCATCGGCATAGCAGGTGATAGAACTGGTCCAATAATATTATAGCTGGATGCTGTACAGGAATTTAGAATAAGACCCACCACCTGTTTCTTAGTTGAAGACGCTCCCTCTCTGAGACAGGCATAAACAAGAGCGTAGCTGCAGCAGGTGCAGTGGTTCCTAGGACACTTGATTCCTCCTCATTGCTGTAGTGATCATGGCTGCAATTTTATCATCCTATCTCCTTCCTGGAGCCCATACTCTTCCTCTTAACAGTGCCTATGACACACTCATTGCTCTATTAGACAGGCACCCCGCACCCAAACCTTGCGATTCCTGCTCAAAGTAAACAAGGCAAAACGCAGCAATAGATAGTGCTGCACTTCGGCCCATGTTACGTAAGTAACCTGACGTCGGGGCAACGCACGACTACTTTAATTTGATAGTTCTGCCATGTATCTGACACGCAGGTATTCTCCAAAGAAAATCCAGTATCTTTTATGTATTATTATTTTCAAAGCACTTACGTTACCTTGACCCCATTTACCACAAAGAGGTCTTCATCCTAATAGTTAGGCACAACGGCCGATCTCTTTTAGTCCTTTTCTAACATGCGGCGAAGTGCTGGACATAGATATTCATATGTCACGTCAAAAACAAAAAAGACTGGATATGCCACTTACATATTCTCAGACGTTGTCAGCTATGTATAGGTCCTCGTAATTACTCCAGTAAGTTAAACAGGAGGCTTGCTATTATTTGAAATTCTGGGGGTTTAATTGTTTGACAGCCCAGGCTAAGTATTGAGTTACACCTGAGAATTCAGAATGGATCTACATTAAGACTCCTCCCCCCATGGCATCTCATTCTAAATAAACCTCTTGCCAACAAAATCGTCCCTGTTAGACATGTTCTCTTATGCCAGACGATTTTAGTGGTGTGGCTATTCTTAGGCTACTTCTGAGCAGAACCTGGAAGCGGATTTCTGAGTGTTGAATTACTAACTAGGGTAATCATATATGCTCAGAACTCTGGGAGTGATAGTACCCCCCTATTATTTTGGGCAGGCGAAGGGGGTGCAGCTCAAGTGATTGTGCCAGGCTCGTCGGCAAACTTGCCACCCTGTGCGGGGTTCAATAGGTTTAGCACGCAGTGCACACCAGACACCCAAGTACAGGAACAAACGTTACGTAGGCTATGATTGCACCGGTGCAAGTGTTAAGATAAACACGTGAGAATTAGCAAACAGTGCGTTAAGAGAAGTGGCGTGGTATGCAACAAAGAGTACCAAACACAGGTACATAGAGAGCACTGCAATAATGGCAACCACTTTAAACTGAGAAATTCTACCTGTGCTCCCTTGATAACGGCACATGTGTTGCTCTTCCATGAAGGGGAGGGTCATACGTTTTAGTCATCCCCCCCCTTCCTTTGGTTCTCCTGCCTTCTTTCATCCTAGGCTCGGGTTCCCGCTGGCAGCTCACTCGCGGTCTGCAGCCTTCAGTGTAACACTCAATTCAGGTATACAGAGAACTGTGGCTTCCACAGCCCGAGCACGGACTGCCAATAATTGTTTGAGGTGGGCCCTGAGAAGTCTTTTAGGAATTCATGCATTATCTAGGGGGGGCAAGTGTTCTCGGCTGTCCCCGTGGTTTTCAGTTTGCCTCTTGTAAGACCACTTCGCTAGTCACTCCAATATATGCATTTGCGTACTGCAATAGACTTCTGTATCCTGTGGGGGATTAGTGGCTCAAGCGTAATCTTGCAGTTGATTGGAATTTGTGACAGCGCTTGTTTATTCGGGAGGGATTCTCTGCAGGGGGGGGCCTTCCCATCACCTGGTCTCTGCCTGGGATAGTCTTCACTATTGGGGTAGAGGGATTGTTCCCGGGTGGTTATGCCTATTGGTGTCGGAGTGGCTTGCATTTATCCATGCATGTCCCTGCGCAGGTCAGCCTAGGGGGCTCTCCGTTGCAGGCGCTGCGGTCCCCGGGAGGTGGTCGTAGTCGGCCTACAGTCTAGCTAACTTAACGGTATTATGTCTGAAGCCGCTTCCAGCCTTAAACCCAAGAGGGCAGGGGATGCCGGCTGTATTAGCCTGTGGACCCGGTATATCGCTTAACTGGGACTCGTCCAAATTCTATAGTATGTCTGGTGCCCTCCTATTCCCTCGTGTCAGTAAGCACACTTACTCCCCCTGCTGGATTGTGAAGACGGTGATTCAGCTGTGTCAGTGACTTCTTGCGCAGTTTTCTGACGCTCAGTGGGAAGGGATATGTTGATGTCCCAGTGGCATGCGCTGGACAGCCTATTTCATGATACTTAGGGCCTCTGTAGTAGGGGCCCCTTCCTATCCCTTTGGTTTCCCTGAGGGGTTGTAGGACAGGGTTAATGGTGCCTGATGGTGTCACCCCACGCCTATGGGCGTTGCCCTGTTCCTCCTCTGTCTGGAGGTAGCAATTCCAGGTGCAGGTTGCAGGTAAAGAGCAGTAATAATGGTGGGGGGGCCCGTGCGGCAGCGGGAACCACCGCACGGGCTGTGGCGGAGTTACTGGGCGATCCGGAAGAAGAGAGGTGCAAACGCTGGACGTCAGCGGGCACATAGGGGTGCCAGAGCATAACCTCAGAGCCTAACCTGTAACCTCATGGGAGGTGCAGGAATTCGTGTCGGCGCCCCAGTAGTCCTTCGGGCGGTTGTGGGCCTGTGCAACCGGGGGTTTGCCTAGTCACGCCCAGTGGGCGTGTCAGTATAATTATGGTATTTGTACAACAGTTGGGTGGTTCGCCACTGTGTTGTTTGGCTCAACAGGCGGGCAGGTGGCGAGAATGCGGCCTGCCCTAGGATCGCCCGTAAGATAACCCACCGTCATTACATATGTTGTATGTAATAAACCTGCAGCAATTTTTCCCAAACCTAATACTTGTGTCTTTGTGTTATTTGCGGGTTTGGGCATGTGGGTCGGGTGTTCATGTGGCCCTGATGTGACTATGCGCCTGCCCGAGGCCACGTAGTGGCCATAAGGAGGGCGGGCTCCTAGTCACGGAGGGCTGTCCCGCCCCCGCATGACGTAGGAGTTTCCTCACCCATGGCAGTCTCCCCCGGTTGGTGGAGACTGGTAGGTGATGCACGTCCGGGGCGGCTGGGAGGAGCCGTCGGGAGTATTTCTGACCTCTGCCCCGGTGGGGAGGCCTCTTTGCCGCTCCGGACGTTGTAGTTCCATGTTGGGACACTCTTTTCCCGCCCTTCCTCTTACCCAGAGTGTCTGCTTGAGGGGGCTCAGGGGGGAGCATTTAATGTGTTCCTTTTTCGTTGCAGGCGGAGTTACTGGGCGATCCGGAAGAAGAGAGGTGCAAACGCTGGACGTCAGCGGGCACATAGGGGTGCCAGAGCATAACCTCAGAGCCTAACCTGTAACCTCATGGGAGGTGCAGGAATTCGTGTCGGCGCCCCAGTAGTCCTTCGGGCGGTTGTGGGCCTGTGCAACCGGGGGTTTGCCTAGTCACGCCCAGTGGGTGTGTCAGTATAATTATGGTATTTGTACAACAGTTGGGTGGTTCGCCACTGTGTTGTTTGGCTCAACAGGCGGGCAGGTGGCGAGAATGCGGCCTGCCCTAGGATCGCCCGTAAGATAACCCACCGTCATTACATATGTTGTATGTAATAAACCTGCAGCAATTTTTCCCAAACCTAATACTTGTGTCTTTGTGTTATTTGCGGGTTTGGGCATGTGGGGCGGGTGTTCATGTGGCCCTGATGTGACTATGCCAGCCACATCCCACCTAAGCCTCAGGGTCAGATTGTGCTCGAGGTAGAATCCAGGCTGCAAGCACTCTCTGTGCCCAGAATAATCTACTGAGAAGAAATGAGCAATGTTCGCCTCTCCCCCCACGCTGCTCCCTTGGATCTGTCTCCCCGGGCTCCCTGCCTCGGGGCTGTGTGGGCTGGGTGGGAGGACTCCCCGTAGACGGGGCGGAGAGACAGCTTGATCTCCCCACAATGTCACCTGCCGCTGGTGTGCGAGTGCCTGCCGGCGGAGGGGACGCTCTGACAAAGTTATGTTAATACTGTCAGCGCGAGCGTCAGGTCGGTGAACTGATGCGGGGAATTGTCATAATATTGATGGGAAGTTGGCAAGTTAATTTTAAATCTGTCACTTCTCTTCCCTCCATCTTTCGTTGCTTAATGAAATTCTGCACTGATTGTGGCTCTCTGTTGACAGGCTAAGAATGATCTTCTTGGTGGGAACCCGATGTGACACGGCTGCCTCCCCCGTCCCTCCCCTCTTGCTTCACACCCATAATAACACACAGAGCTCTGGCACTAGTGACTGGTCA
Source organism: Lissotriton vulgaris (assembly GCF_964263255.1). Classification (NCBI taxonomy): domain Eukaryota; kingdom Metazoa; phylum Chordata; class Amphibia; order Caudata; family Salamandridae; genus Lissotriton; species Lissotriton vulgaris. The sequence goes on from NC_141693.1 coordinate 166,809,719, forward strand.
TCAAATGTTATCAGCAAGCCCAGAGTGGGGGCTGAGGAGCTGTTGATGAATCTGCAGCTTTCATGCAGAGATGTTGGTCCTGAAAAGCACAACCCCACAGGTGTGATATGTCGGGATGCCTGCCTAATGAGTTCTACACCAATAGCCAAGGGCATTTACCCATTACCTTCAGCTGAGAAAAGGCTGACCTTCTATATTACCCAATGACAACCTTGTGCGCTTCCACCTAAGTTTCAGTGAAATGGGCCCATCCATCGTACAGTGAACTGGCAGTGCTTAATTTGTAAATAAAATAATAGGTGTCAGGGCCCTCGTCGGGAGGCCACTGCAGCTTGCACCATCGATTGTCCCTGCCAGTGCTGCCAATGACTGTACCAACACAACTAATAACCATCACACTCCTACAAGTGTGACAATTCAGAATATTTCAGGCGCCCAACTCTACAAGGAATGCTTGGTGGAAGGTGTCAGTCCTTTTAAATATATATTGAATTGGAAAACAACTGTTTTATTACTCATTTCTAAATTAGACAGCCAATGCCACCATGTGGAAGACCTTCATAAGTGCCTGTATTGACAATGAACTGCCGGTGTCAAGCACAGGAAACCACAGGCTCAAATTAAGCACTGCATTTGCCCAACCCAGTGCTGGATTCCACAACATTGTTACAGATAACCTGACCTTTCAGTGGATTGCATATTTCCTTCCAATGGACTGATGCCATGCAACGGAATGCAAAAAAACAAAACAACGATAAGTGGAACGCTTGAATTAATCCTAGCCATTGGTAGTTAATGACGACCTAATTTCAGATCATCATTTTTTAATCAGTGGGTCGACAATAACTCAATCAACAAAACCGTCTCTTTCAAACAGCTATGAATAAAAGCGTAAGCAAACAAACATTGCGTTTGGCCTTGTTGAGCCTCATCAGCGATGTGTGGTTTATTACTAACAAGCATTGTGGGCATTCCCATCACAGGTAATGTGTCATACTGGGAAAATAAAAAAACAATGTGTGTTGCTTCAGTTAGTCCTGGCCACTAGTAATCTTTCCAGTGCATTGTTTCATGGTTCTACTGCTTAGTCCCAACCACATAGAAATCAACACTGATCTTGCTGTAACAGGAACAGCCAGGCTCAAAATGCAAGGCCATTTCATAAGAAACACCAGTCTCTCAAGACCGGTTTCAGCCTTGTTGGATATTATGTGTGAAGTGTAGCTTCAGTCCATTTAGCTATCGGACCAACGTCTGATCATGCCTAGCACACTTGCGAAATCACACTGAAAAAAATAAAATGACCATAGGCCTATTGTGTGTATTGTGTATTCGAATCATCCAGATTGGTTGCCTTTTCACAATGTCCAAATAGAATGAGCCTGTGCCTCGCTTAGCAAGTGATTGGTGGCGAATGAAACATGGCGTTGGTTCCAGTCCACAGGGAGAAGGGCGGAGCGGCAGAGGGTGTCTCACTTTAAATACTCGGGACCTCATTTGCTGCTTTTGTGTCACTTTTTTAGATGCACCGGCGACGCAGTGGGCCTGCCCATATTTACAATCCCACGTAAAGTCACCCTGCGTGACTTTTCATGGCCTTGTAAATATGGGCAACTTTCACGCATTACTCTGCGTGAAAGCAGTGTTCCATGGGGGTTGCTGCGGGTGCTCTCACACAACATCCATGGAACCTGACACATTCCCAGATTTACGAAGTGTCGTAAGCCTGGGTATGCATTAGAGTCCCACGAGGAGGAGAAATACTTCTATTTCTCCTTGTTCTTTGCTCTTTCTATGTGTGCTGCATTCTGCAGGACACATAAAAGGAGCAAAATGCAACTAAGGATTGTTTTTTGTGCAGGAAGGGGTCCCTTCCTGCACTATATCAATCCTCTCTGCAACACAGGCACCCTTGCATCATGTCACAAGAGTGTCAGCAGTGGCACAGAGCTACTGATTGTGCACCAGCGCAGGGAGAAGCCTAGGAATGCGCTGTATCTTGTAGATACGGCTCATCCCTGCTATTTTATTCTGGCACATGGCAGCACAGCAGGAAGGCCTGCGGTGCTGCCGGACATCAACATATAGTAATTGAGGACCTCAATCTGATGGTCCAAGACTGTTGTAAGGATTTCTGTCATTCTAGGCAAAGTAAAAGTTTGCTGCCCATTCACCTGGTAATGGTGCCATCTTTGTTGCTTGCAGGAGTCATAAGTCTCCTCATGTTACTTGCACCCTAGACAGCTGAGTACTGTGGCTTTGGCCTAGCACCAGGCATAGATTGAGGAATAGATCTGCTAGCAATCAAGGAGCAAACGCAATGGAATTGTTCATGTCACCAGGACGCCCCTCAAGATTATGGGTTTCTGAGCCAAAGGAGGTCCTTAATATGTCAGTCTGATCATCCTTTTCCACTTCTGTACAGAAAGAATTTCCCATTTTATGATCATTCCTTTTTGTCTCTTTAGAGCCTTCTGTGCACATAAGATCCTGGGAGAGATCCTTTGGATCTGTGTTCCTGGGATCCTTCTCTGTTGTGAAGGTTTTGGGATTGTGACCTTATTATTTGGTACACTCATCTCTTTTACACATGCTCAGGGGCTACACTCTACAGTTGTTTGCACCGCAATGTCTCCCCTGTCGTGTAATATTTTTTTCTTTTAAACTGCAACAATTGTTCTTTGATGTGGACACAAGTCCCAGATAGCATCAAATACTGTAGTCTCCAGTGCTCCCCAGCAGGGTTCATGACTGATGCCTGGAGAACAAAAGCCCACAAAAGAGCCACTTGTGAGTGATGGCTGAGCGGGCATCTGTCTGTAGGGTCTTTACTCAGATTTTACTGACCGGTCACGGTTTGGGTTAAATATGTTGTCATTGTTTTGTCATTTTTCACATTTATAAAATAATAAAATTGGAGTTTTTTCTCCGTTCCTTTCGTTGAATGGTGTGTAAGATATTCTTATGTTGCGAGCCCTACCTGCAACTAACTTGACATGTGTGGCACGTTTATTATTACACCCGTGCCTTTTGAATTAACTTGCAGTGGGCTCTGTATTTCTTAATTGTACTTTTGTTTGACTAGGTGTTGCACTCATGCCACTTGAATCTTCTCTGAAGAAGATCTTGCAGTTTGAACAAAGCTACAAATTGTGTGCAAATAATTAATTCCAGAATTTTGTTTACATTTGTGGGCAGATTGCAATGGCTTTCTAAGAAGTCAGCCACTGCTCTTATCTAGATGTGACCAGGCCCGGACTGGCAATGCCGGGCACCGGGCAATCCCCCGGTAGGCTGCCAGGGATGGGGGCCGGTTTTTTGACTGGGGGCCGGTTTTGTTGCTGGGTGGGGCTGGAGCTGATTTTTAACACACAGTAGAAGTCAGTCACTGACTCAATACTGTACTCTGCTGCGTCTGGCAGTGTCTGCGTGCGTGTCACTCGCTCCAGAGCCTCTGTGCGGTAAAAAGCACCATTTAAACAATCTCACTGAATTTCGATCATCTGCGGCTGCGTTCCGTTCAGGATAGATGCATTTGCAGTAGGCGCAGCAGTGCCATTTTAGGGGGTGGGTGGGTCGCATGCACAGGCTGATCCTAGTCTTCAGTTCAATCACCTTAGGAGGGTGGGGCGGGCGCGGCTGTTGGCAGTGACACATGCGCAATAAAAAGTGCGCGCGGCGTGACCCACATTCCACGTCCCAGAGACTGAAATGACGAGAGGCCCTCTTCCGGCACCCCATAATTTAATTCTTTCTAGCCCTGGCCCTGCCTGTCCCAGTGTCCCACTCCCTGCTGTCGACTGTCTGCCTCCCGCCGCCAGGTTAGTGCGGGGAATGAGATTTTGATACCTTTTCTGATCACCTAGATACCTATCTCATTCATCCAATTTTGGATCGATTATTGACTGTCATTGAGTAAAAGGCAAACCCACATAAGATTAAATCAACCCCATAGACTGACACGACTCTGAAGAATCACTTACGACTGGTAAAGTTTAAAAGTTTAATATAAAATCAGAGTCAATTGCATATACAATCCTCTCAAGATAAGATTCAACAAGTATACAGGAACTAAAAGGAACATAAATTCCCTAAAGAATCTCAGTCTACAAAAGAATACAATCAAAACCAATTCCAATACTAACAAATTGAATAGCATAGACACAAAGTGAATCTGATGCGTCATTTACAGAAAGTGAATGAAAACAAGTTAAATCTGTCCCTACTCTATGCTAGATGACATCCCTACTAGCAAGTCCTTTTACCTAAAAAGGTGTCAGCAGTTGACTTCAAAAGAAGTTCAAACTTTCTTAGTCTCTGATGGAAACCTATGTCGAGAAGCAGTACCCTTTCTGCCTACCCATCCGCTCTCTAAGGGTCCTCGGCCTACTGCTCTCGCTCCCTTGATCTCAGGCCATCTGCTCTGATCTGACCTCTCCTCCCCGGGGTGCTGTCCCTAAATACAAAATCACAGTATGGGTGGAACGCCCCTTTGAGACGCCCACCATGTGCTCATTCCACGTGATCCCGCTTCTGGGTTTTTCCATAACTTCATCTCTTCGCGTCGTCTGTTAAGTTGACCTTGCTTCTTAGGCGCCATCTTCATCTTCGTGCTGGTAACCTCATGACATTCCAGTTGACACTTTCAGAGCAAAGTCTATCACCTCAACAGAACTCTATTCATTACATTTGTGATTGTAACCTCCTTTGGTCCTGTGAACAGTCACTTCTAAACAAGACCCCAAATTCCAAGCGTCTCTTATCTCTTTTAGGCCATAAACTTCGTCCAGCATTGTCACTTTAAATTTAACAAGACCTTTGACTCTTGGCTCGCACGTTCAGATCAAAGCTATCCCCCTATTCCTGTGAGCCCACTAAATTACATGCAGTAGACTACACTCTTGCGAACCCTTGGTCCATTAGGTTAAAACCACATATGAACACACTATTCTAAAATTCCTACAACTCTTCTACACAGTATGACTTTTAACACATATATATATATAATCGAATTAGCAATCATTTGATTATAAGCGATTTCATTTTACATAAAATACAACGTTATACTCTCGTTCTTATGCAGTGCTATATATATTCTGCACATTTCTTCACTTTGCATTTCGTCTTCTTTCTCCGTTTAATTACATACGTACATTCTCTGTTTAGCACGTTCTACTGTTCTTAAGCATTTACACATTTCTACTTTAACCCACTATGTACACGGGCCTTTTTAATTCTAATGCACATTCTAGAGTAAATACAGATACATTTTCTATTACTTAAGTTACATATACTAACTTTTCATTATAAGCTTGTAAATATGGTACGGATATACTTTTCATTCAAATTGCGCTCTCTCAGTTCCCCCCTTTGATGACCTCTAGGGGTCATCACTAACACCTCAATTTGAATGTTACTTTATACAGAACTAGTTACAAGGCTCCCTCTTTTTATCGTCTCGAGAGCTCTCAAACTTTTATACTGCTGATCTCGTAAAGCAGCTAATCTCCTCTCTTGCTCTCTCATGGACCTTTGCAACCGGTTCGTCCTATACCATTTGTACAGTTTCACTAAACCCCACAATACGATTATGCAAATCAATATTATTAAGACAGGTTTCAAGATGTACCAAACAACACTTTTACCAAGATTGGCAAACCAATCCCCAACTTTACCCATTCCATGACCTACTTTTTCCCAAACATTTACTTTTGTTAAATCTTCGATTTCTTGATGTATCTCTGTAATGTTCTGTATGACTTTCTCAAGTGGTTTTGAATTGTCTGGAATGTAAGTACAACATTCCTGGACCTTCAGAGCCTTGCAGACTCCGCCCTCTTTTGCTAGCAGAACATCTAAAGCAAGACGGTTCTGAAGAACCATTGCTCTAATCGACTGCATCTCTCCTTCTACTAGCATCAATGACCTTGCAGTACTTGCAGACAGTCTATCCACAACTGTAGCTAGTCTCCTGATCTTAACATCGTTAAGTATTAAACCTAAAATAGGAAACATTGCTCCAAATATGTCTCCAACTACCTCAGCATCTCCTACTTCCCTTTTCGCTCTTGTCGAAGCCTTTCCTTCTATGATCTCTAAATCCTTCGCATGATATATTTTGGGGAAGACAATTGCCAAATAACACGAACCATACCAATTGTCCGGCAATTTTACATAGGCATTTCTTCCACATACAAAATATACATTAGGAATCGCTTGCATCTCTTTCATGAAATCCTTCGTATAGTACTCTAACCTAAAAGCATGTTCGCAATTAACTTCACCTACAAATACACTCTCATAATATGTCTTGCTTCGAGTTAAACATAACTTTCCTTTCTGCGTTCTATCCAAAGCTATTGGACCATTACTACCTTTCCTTTTGTGTGCCTTTTCCTCTTCGGTCCAATCCGTTTTCCACTGTCCTGACATCTTTAGAATCTTCTGCCTCCTATACCTGTCATCTACTTGTCCAATGAATTTTTTCTCAATCTCTGACACCTTGCAAGTCAGATTATTTCGGCGTGCATATGAAGTATCTAATGTATCCCAAGGAAGAAAGAATTTTGCCAATCTATCTTCCTTTTTGTAGTAGTCCCACTTATTCATTTGTTTATAATTCGGGACTTCAGGCAGTACCGAATCATAATTTGAAAAGTAGTACTCAAACCCTTCTCTACCATAAAATATACTGAGCAATAAACTACATGTTATCCCATATGTCAGTGGGAGGTGATGATATCTGATGCCTTCATCTACAGAAGCCGGCAATTGCATGCAAACATAACAATCTTTGGCCTCCATGGCATCAATATACTCGTACAATAGCTTGGCATATGCGTTTGACCTAAAATTTCCCTGCGACTCGTCTACGTGTAACCTACGAGCTTCATTTGCCAGTAACGCCTTTTCACGGATTACATTGCTCTCCTCCTTCTTCCCAACAAGAGCAGGTTTCAAAGTCGTTACAGGCTTTACATCTGTTGTCTCCTTCACGCTTGTATGTCCTACTATGTATGATATGGTAACTACTGTAATAATAAGAAAAATTACTACTGCTATTAGTGTACCTATTATGCATTTGGCTTTTCGGTTTGGGTTGCCATTCTCCATGTTATCAAACAACGTAGCTCTTTCTTTTTCGAAGAAAAGTTTTCTTTTTCAAGTCTTTATTTGCTTTATTTAATTTCTCAGTTTGTAAAGCGCTCTTAATCAATAAAAAGTCTCTTTTTCACAACAATGTCTTTTTATCTTCAGCAACAGACAACCCTAACCCTTCTCCGTCCTCTAAATGTAATCCCTAATTTTATTCTTCTTTCCACTCGGCGCTAGGTTATCTTCTTCTTTATAGCTTAATCACAAAAAGTCTTTATGCATCTACAATGATTCTCGTACCTGCAGCTCTAATGGCATATTCCAATAGTTCTAAACGAATGACTTTTTCTTCTTGTGCTGGTATTGGATGACCCAAAGTTGGAAACTCTAATCGATTCAGCACCAGGTCTTTGATCCGACTTAGGAAAAGGGGAATGGGAAGTGTGAAGGTCAGTAACCCCTCAGTCTCGATTCCAGGCGTCAACATCCATATCTCCACCGTCACAATTGGATCGAGTTTGGTCACTTGCACTTCTCTCACTCTCCCAGATCTCTGTCCCCAAGACATCTGCTAGATAAGTCCACTCTGGGGTGGCGTATCTTCTGCAGGGCACACGTACCCTCCTGGATCTTCTCGGACTCTCAGAGCCTGAGTCCGTAGCTTCTTCCTCTAGATCTGAATCTTCAGAGATCGGGACAAGGGTTCTCTCTGGATTTGCTCTCAAGGTCGACCTTCTCCTTCTTTCCGGCCAACTGGCTTCTCCATTCCTTGTCCTCCTGCTTCTTGTTCTTGGACTCGTCTCTTGATCACTTATAGCTTGTTCGGTGTCTGACTCGAATTCCCAACTACTTTCCTCTTCTGAGGCAGCTTCGGTCTCACTGGTGTCCTGACCGTCATCAGCCTGTTCCGACACAGGCTCAGCCTCTTCAATCACCTCTACAGCTTGACTTTCCCTCTCTGTGGCTTCTCCGTTTTCCGCTAGATTTTCATCCGAGAGAGGAGCTGTTTCTTCCAGAGGTGCTGGAACTCTTCGGGTGTGTGAGGCGTGTATCCAGTTGGGCAAGCCTCCACACTTTACTGCAGTGTTCGTAACTAGTATGACTTGGAATGGTCCACGCCAGCGCACGTCTAGACAGTTCTTCCTGACATGCTTCTTCACCAGGACCCAGTCCCCTGGACACAGGTCATGGCACAGGTCCTGTGCTGATGGAACCTCTGCAGCCTGGACCTGGAGGGACACAGAATGAATGGCATCAGATAGTCCCTTGCAGTAGTCCAAGATCAAATCGTCTGTGATGTTCAACAATGCTGCAGTCGGAACCAATGGCAGTCTCATAGCTCTCCCCATTAGCACCTCGTGTGGAGAGAGACCTGTCCTTCTATCTGGTGTGCTACGTATGCTCATAAGGACCAATGGAAGTGCATCAGGCCAACTCAGGGATGTCGATGAACAAACTTTGGCGAGTCTGGACTTTATTGTGCTGTTGATTTGTTCTACAATCCCCGAAGCTTCTGGTCGATAACTACAATGGAGCTTCTGGTCTATGCTCAAGGCTGAACATAGCATCTTCACTATTTCGCTGTTGAAATGAGTTCCTCTGTCCGATTCCAAAGAGGCTGGCACCCCAAACCTCGGTATCAACTCTCTAAGCAACAATTTTGCTACTGTAAGTGTATCGCACCTACGTGTAGGGTAAGCTTCAACCCATCTGGAAAATATACAGACAATCACTAAGACGTATCTGAGTCGATTGCACTTGGGCATTTCAATAAAATCCAGCTGCATTCTATTGAAAGGCCCCCCAGACCTCCCTATGTGACTCAATGTGACTGGTGTTCTTTTCCCTACGTTTAGTTGCTGACAGATCGCACAACGCTGACATACTGCTTCTGCCGCTACTCTAAACTTCGGATTATACCACGTTTGTCTGAATACTCTCACCATAGCATCTCTACCTATGTGTGCTGGTCCATGCAATCTCCTTGCCATTGGACTAACAAGTTCGTTTGATAAAACTGTTCTCCCATCTGCAGAAATCCAAAAATTCATCTCACTTTTGGTACAACCTGCTGTTTCCCATGCCTTTTTCTCAAAATCAGGCGCATTCTCCTGGACACACTTCAGTTCATCCCACGTGTCTACAGTGTCTAACAACATAGTCAAATCAGTTCTTTCTTGTATTCCCCCCACTTCTACCTTGGTGTGAGAATACCCCTGTTCCGCACAGTAACGTGCGACTTCATCTGCGTATCGGTTACCCTGCGACACAAAATCTGTATTTTTTGTGTGCGCGGCACATTTGACAACCGCGATAGCTGCTGGACCTTGTAATGCTTCTAACAATAATCTCACGAATTCTCCATTCCTAATAGGAGAACCCGAGGAGGTCATGTAACCTCTTTGAGACCACAACTGCCCGTAGTCGTGAACTACCCCGAAACCATACTGGCTATCGGTGTATATGGTGACTCGAATTTTGTTGCCTGCCAAACAGGCACGGGTCAAAGCGATGATCTCAGCTACCTGAGCGGAATGTACTCCTTCCAGGCAGGCGGCTTCCACAACTCCAGTAATTGTACAAACTGCATATGCTGCTCTCAGCTGACCGATATCGTCTCTTACGCATGAACCATCAACAAAGAAAATTTCATCGGGGTCAGTCAATGGCTCATCTACGATATCTGGTCTCGGTTTGGTACATAGTTCAGTCACATCAAGGCAGTCATGATCTGTACAAATCTCATCATCAATATCATTTGGAAGTGGCATCAAAGTAGCAGGATTCAAGACAGAGCATCTCTTTAGGGTCACATTCTCAGCAGCCAATATGACTTGCTCGTAGCGTGTGAGCCTGCTATTCGTCAGATGTTGAGTCTTGGTCCTGGTCATTAACAATTCCACAGAATGCGGTACGTACACCACTAACTGATGTCCCATAACCACATTTTCACACCTTTCAATGCTGACACCCGTTGCAGCAACGGATTTGAGACATCCGGGCAACGCTGCGGCTACTGGATCTAAGGTAGCCGAAAAATATGCAACTGGTCTACGGGCATTTCCGTGTATCTGGGCCAAAACTGCTAAAGCACAACCTTCCCTTTCACAGCAATAAAGCAAGAATGGTTTCTCGTAATCAGGCATTCCCAAAGCCGGGGCACGACACAAGTCCTCCCTCAGCTGCAAAAATGCCATCAAACAATCTTTGTCCCATGGTACCGGATCACTCACCCCCTTGTGCGTCAGTTTTTGTAAAGGTTTTGCCTTCAGTGAAAAGTTGGCTATCCACTGCGACAATAACCGACCATGCCTAGAAACATCCTGACTTCTCTTTGTGTTTTAGGCGCGTTCATTTTCATGATCGCCTCTATTCTGTCTGGAGACACCTTCCGTTTTCCCTTTTCAATCCTGTGGCCCAAGTATTGCACTTCGGTCAGACAATACTGCAATTTACTTGGAGACACCTTGTGTCCGTTCTCTGCCAAGTGATTAAGTAAGGTGATAGTGTCTGTTTTACAAGCTTCCTCTGTTTCTGACGCCACAAGTAGGTCGTCTATGTACTGGACCAGAACCGAGTTCATGGGCAGTACTAGACTTTCAAGATTTTTCTTCAGCAGCTGGTTAAAAATCGATGGGCTTTCTGTATACCCCTGGGGAATACGACACCATGTTAAAACGCGATTTTCCAGCTTAAAAGCGAACAGATACTGGCTCTCCTCATCTAAAGGGATTGAAAAGAAAGCCTGGCACAAGTCTATCACTGTGAACCATTCAGCTTGGAACGGTATCTGAAACAATATCACTGATGGATTCGGTACCACTGGACAACATGAAACAACGATATTATTAATCTTTCGAAGGTCCTGCACTATTCTGTATTTCCCACTAGGCTTCTGCAAACCCATAATCGGGGAGTTACATGGACTTCCCACGATCTCCTTCAGTATTCCCTGTTTAATCATGGATTCGATCACAGGCTTTATTCCTGCAATCGTCTCCGGTGTCAACTTATATTGTGGTGTTCTTGGATACTCGGCATTGGGCTTTACCATGATCTTTACCGGTTCTACTCCTTTGATCAGTCCTATTTCTTCTCCAGTAAAATCCCACACCTCAGCTGACACAGTTTCCTTCAAATCCTGTGGAAGCTCCTCCACCGTTAAGGTAGGGTATAGTTCCACGCATCCCTGCGAGTTTACAACCTTAAAGTCGGCATCATCGTCGTTAGTCTGCACTTCTACTCCTTCAGGTGTGCAATATATGGTGCAGTTTAGTTTGCACAACAGATCTCTTCCTAGCAGACACACAGGGCTAGAATCACAAATCACAAACTGGTGTTCATCACTATATTTCCCTATCTTCACTGATACTGGTTCTGTCAGAGGATTCATCATCCTCCTATTTGCAACTCCTACCACCTGGATCGTTTCTCCCGACATTGGCAGACCTGGGACTACCGCCGATCTAAAAGTGGATCGAGTGGCCCCCGTATCCACCAAAAAGGTCGTAGGACATCCAGCTACTTCAGCCTCTACGTATGGTCCTCTCTGGTCTACCTCCAGGGCTGCTCCTAGAGTACAGTCTTCATTCCTATTCACTCGTTGTCCCGTAAGGGGATCAACGTAGTAGCATTCTTCTCCACCTACGAACAGTGGCAGTTGTCTATAGGTTTTCCCTCCATTTGCAATTCGAGGCGGTTGAGGAAACTGAGCTCGAGGAGTCTGAGTCCCCCCTTTGACAAACTTTCCCTTCGGGAGCGCTGTTCCCTTTACCAGGCTGTTCTGAACCTCATCCTCCTCCTGTTCTAATTCCCCCGTCTCGATATTATAGGGACACTCGCGTCTCCAGTGTCCCACCTCGTTACACTGATGGCACCTCGTTGTCTTTTTCAGTGTCGCGATATCTACCCTAGGTCTCGGTTTTTCCTCCTCATCTCTGCTTTGATTATTCTGTTTCTTCCCTAGGGTTCCTGTTCCCTGTTGCCGCTGTCCACCCTTTCCAGCTGATTGCATCTGCACCAACATCAGCTTCTCCTTAAGTTTCTTTGCTTTCGTATCTATTTCATCGCTGCAATACCTCGCATACCTCAGAATCTCATCTAAAGGTTTGTTTTGCCAACAGATCAAATGCTGTTGAATCATTAAGCTTATGTCTGATCTCAATCCCAGGACGAACTTCGACACAAACTGTCCTATGTCCTTAGGATCCTCACGTCCAATCCACTGTACTGTTTGAATGCTTTCAGCAATCTCTCATAATACTCGTGAACGGTCTCTTTAGGTTCCTGAGTTGTTCGATCTATCTTAACCCAGTCTATGTCCTGCAACGGCACCTTCTCTTTCAACCATGCCATTACCCTCTCGTACTTTTCCATGACTCTCTCTGATGGTCCATTCGTCCGGGGATCCCTCTCGGGTTCACAAATGGGCCATTCGACATTAAGTTTGCATGCCGTCCACAAATCTCCGGGTACTACAATGTCAAACAGGGTGTTCAAGTCGACCCACAGCACTTTAGAGATCTTCACGAACCTCTCTACCTGTTTGTACCATTCGACGGGATTCTCCCTTAGCTTTGGGAAGGAATTGGTAAATGCCGCTAGATCCCCCCTACTCCAGGGCACATGCACGTAGTTTCCGTTTGCGATTTCTCGCAAAGGGAAAGCTTCCATTCGCATTAGCCCTCCCTCCGGGGACCCCGCAAGTATACTCCTTCTGACGGTTCCTCTCTTGGACCATCTTTCCTCCCATTTATCCAGATCCCTCCACAATCTGATACTCAAGATCAGTTCCTTTATATGTATTTTCAGCCCAATCGTCCTACGCTCATCTAGATCCTGATCCGTGCAATTTAGCCTATGGTTACCCTGTAAAGCTTTAGTTCGTGATAAGTCTATCATATACCTGTTTGCCAACTCAGATAATTTTTCATGAACTGACCTCGCTTTCCGAGTAACATCCTTAGACATAAACAGTATTTCATCCTGTTCATATAGATCGATCCTTTCCATTGGCAATGTGCCGTCTATTATTTCCTCCAAGTCTGATTTTAAACTCATTACATCGAGCCGTTTTGCTTTTATCTCAGCTCTCAGTACCTCACTCCTAGGTGGTTCCTTTACATCCCTCTCACCCCCACTACGAGTCCTACGTCTAGGTACAGGTGAGTTATGAGGCGTCCTTCTTGCCTCTCTTTGTTCCCACCTCTCTAGGTCCCAAGCTTTCCCATCTTCCCTAGGGGTGTGGTGGAACAATGTTCTATTCCCCATTACTGCATTCTGTCTATTCGGCTCGCACTCTTTAGGTGCAAGATAGGATCCTCCGCTCTGTTCTAAATCACTGCAATTCCCTTGCTGTCTGGTGTCACTCAATAACCGGTAAGATCCTTCACGGCCCTCCATGTTCCCGCGATCCCGTCCGTGATCACCGGATGCATGGCGAGACCCTTCGCGACTCCCTATACTCTCGTGACTCCAATGTCGCACATTTTCGTCCGGGGCATGGTGCGGGCACCTGAAATTATCTCGGTACTCCTGTGTTTTTCGTTCTCCCTCAATAAGGATGGGGCGAGGCACTCCCCCACATCCTGTACTCCTGTCTTCATACACTTGTCTATTGCCACTGATGGTATGGCAAGTATCTCCTTTGCTTCCTTGACTCCCTCCCTCCCACTCCGGACTGCTTTCGCCAGCTCCGCAGTGAGAGAGGATCCTGTTATCCTGATCTCTCCATTCTGTTTCTGTTTCTATTCTTTTATTCTGAGTTTCTACGGCAGCATCCCATTCTTTCAAGTACTCCCTTAATTCCTTAAAGGATTTCGGTTTCAGTCCCCTCAAATCCATATGTCCTCTCGGACCCCCCTGTTCTATCCAGGGATCCGTTACTGGATCCAATGGGGTACTCCGACTCCTTGGTCCTAGCAACTGCTTTTTGGAATTGATCGTATTGTTCCTACTTTCCATCTCTGTCCTTTCCCTGTCCCACCGTGCCTGTTCCTCCTGCTGGGCTCCCTCCGGGTTGTAGATTGACACTATAGGACCTATGGTAACAGGTACTTGTAGAGCATCGGGCAGTTGATACGACCTTGCACGCTCCGTTTCTGGCACCTTCTGGACCACAAACCTTCCTACTACTCTCTGTATGGGACTAGATTGAGGTATTTCCTCACCTTTCTTGGGTTCCCACTCCGACATGGGGAGCGGTGGATCACTGAAATAATATCGAGGGACAAAATATCGACTTGCCAAAATATCGTGGACAAAATATCGACAGTCAAAATATCGAGTTTGTATCTACAAACAGGTAAGTACAAAAATATCGAGTACAAAATATCGTTAACAATAATATAGATGTAAAAAATATCGACTTTATTAAAAACAGTGTTAAATTAAATTAATATTAAATTTTAATTACTAAAATATACTTAAAAATACTTAAATTAAATTATAATAATTAAATAATAAATGAAAATAATAAAAATAATTTTTTACAATCTTATTTGTTGACCCTGAACCCTAAAAATACCCCTTTACCCCAAAACCCAAAACTGACCCTGAACCCTAAAAATACCCCTTTACCCAAAAACTGAAAACTGACCCTGAACCCTAAAAATGCCCCTTTACCCAAAAATTTAAAACTGACCCTGAACCCTAAAAATACCCCTTTACCCAAGAACTGAAAACTGACCCTGAACCCTAAAAATAGCCCTTTACCCATGAACTGAAAACTGACCCTGAACCCTAAAAATACCCCTTTACCCATGAACTGAAAACTGACCCTGAACCCTAAAAATACCCCTTTACCCTAAAACTGAAAACTGACCCTGAACCCTAAAAATGCCCCTTTACCCAAAAACTGAAAACTGACCCTGAACCCCAAAAATACCCCTTTACCCTAAAACTGAAAACTGACCCTGAACCCTAAAAATGCTCCTTTACCCAAAATGTATCAATATTATTTAATTGCCAATTAATTATTAATTAACAATAACAATAAAGTAAATATATTAGCACATTAGCTGTAATTATTTTAATAATTAATATTATTTTTTCCAAATTAATTACTTAAAAATAACACAAAATTATATATATTAAAAATTTACTCTAATTAATGTAATTAACTAATTACAATTAATTAATTACCAATTAATTACTAATACAAAATATGTTCAAAATTATATTAATTAATTAACTAATTAATATTAATTAATTATCAATTAATTATTAATTAAAAATATTAACAAACATATATTAATTAATTAATTATTATTAAATTACTTCCCACCCTATTCCCCTATAAACCCACAACCCGCTACAGAATTACATTACGCAATTATTATAAAAACAAAATTCATTTAATAAAATATTTTATAACATTAAGACACACTTTTCACACATATTATTACATAAAAATACACTATAAAATATTATATATTATTAAAAATTCGATATTTTTGCTATCTATATTTTATACAGTCGATATTACTTCACTTACCTGAAAAACGATATTTTTGTAGTCGATATTATGTCCAGTCGATATTTTGTCCAGTCTATATTTAAAACTCGATATTATGTCCAGTCGATATTTTGGAGTCGATATTTTGTCTGTACACCGGGAGCGGTTTATATTCCCCCTGCCTAGCCCCGTCCCCCTGCTGTAATTCGGGACTTTCGGCTTCTCTGTTGTACGGAGGTGGTCTGTCCATTAATAGCCTCTCTATCAGACCATCATCCGACTCGCTGTCCTCATCTTCTTCTAGAGGCTTCTTTTCTCCCGTAGCCTCTAGCATTGGGTACAATTTGTCTGCTTCTATTTTTTGCACCCTCCACTTTTTAGCTTCATCGTCCCATTTAGCATCCTGCACTGCTCTTACCGATCGTCTCACTCTTTCTTGGCGTCTATTCAAGCTCCTATCGTGTGCCGCCCTGAACCATGCATTGAGGGCTTCGAACTGTGTTGGCCTCGGTAGAGGTCTCGTTGCGAGCATTACCGCTTTCAGTTGGTTCAATGCTTCTAACCTAAACGTCCCGTATCTCGGGAACGTCAGTTCCTCATTTCCTTCTGTTAGCTTACTCCACTCGGAGATCCATAGTATTGAGTGTAACCCAACATTCACAGCCATATAATAAGCTGGTGTGCCTTCTGGTGGGGCTTCTTCCCCTGCATACGAGTTTCCTCTATCTCTCTTAAAGATCGCCCTTAAACGTTTAAAACACTTCATTTTCAAGAATCTACGATTTTCCTTAATTCTCTTCCTTATTTACTTCCCGATGACAAACCACCAATCCCTGCGCGGCTCTTGCTGACCAGCCTATCCCAGCGCGGTTCTACGCTGACCGGCCAATCCCAGCGCGGCTCTACGCTGACGTCACTCGTCCCCTCTGCAGCAGTTCCCCTCCTTTCTCAGCTCGTCTCGCGGTCTTGCATGCGTCTCATTCATACACCGAAAAATGACTACTTCCGACCAAGCGATCACTTTTCTTGACTGTACGTCCACAGTCTAACTGTAATTGTCACCTCAACTGGCGAGACGTCTTCCTCTCACTTCAGACGCTCGCCTTAACTGATAGGTTACTTACACACAGTAAACGTCCGACCAGCGTCCGTTACTCATACACTCACTCTGACACTCCCCCTATCAACGGTCCTGCGGGCGATCAATGGTACCTCATGACCCCCTTTACAATGGTAGACAATTACTCTGGGTGTTCGATACACCCGAACCACTTAAGCCCTTCTCTGGACTTAAGATTTTATCCGGTTGCGCGCGCTCACAACCTTCCCTCAATCACACTACAGGCATTCAACTCCGCTTGACATTACAACACAAGTACAACACAAAACACCGCAATCTGGCAACGCATGACCCTTATACTCACTCTCGACCGACTCTGCTGCTTTTCTCTCGCACCGTCAGCACCTTCTTCGGCAGGGATTCTTCTTCTGGTCGTCGATGACTAGGGACCTTGGGGTAATCTAGACCTGACCTAGGTTGCCTTCCTCAAGAAGAAAACCATCTTTCTCTGCTACCAACTGCGGGCAATGAGATTTTGATACCTTTTCTGATCACCTAGATACCTATCTCATTCATCCAATTTTGGATCGATTATTGACTGTCATTGAGTAAAAGGCAAACCCACATAAGATTAAATCAACCCCATAGACTGACACGACTCTGAAGAATCACTTGCGACTGGTAAAGTTTAAAAGTTTAATATAAAATCAGAGTCAATTGCATATACAATCCTCTCAAGATAAGATTCAACAAGTATACAGGAACTAAAAGGAACATAAATTCCCTAAAGAATCTCAGTCTACAAAAGAATACAATCAAAACCAATTCCAATACTAACAAATTGAATAGCATAGACACAAAGTGAATCTGATGCGTCATTTACAGAAAGTGAATGAAAACAAGTTAAATCTGTCCCTACTCTATGCTAGATGACATCCCTACTAGCAAGTCCTTTTACCTAAAAAGGTGTCAGCAGTTGACTTCAAAAGAAGTTCAAACTTTCTTAGTCTCTGATGGAAACCTATGTCGAGAAGCAGTACCCTTTCTGCCTACCCATCCGCTCTCTAAGGGTCCTCGGCCTACTGCTCTCGCTCCCTTGATCTCAGGCCATCTGCTCTGATCTGACCTCTCCTCCCCGGGGTGCTGTCCCTAAATACAAAATCACAGTATGGGTGGAACGCCCCTTTGAGACGCCCACCATGTGCTCATTCCACGTGATCCCGCTTCTGGGTTTTTCCATAACTTCATCTCTTCGCGTCGTCTGTTAAGTTGACCTTGCTTCTTAGGCGCCATCTTCATCTTCGTGCTGGTAACCTCATGACATTCCAGTTGACACTTTCAGAGCAAAGTCTATCACCTCAACAGAACTCTATTCATTACATTTGTGATTGTAACCTCCTTTGGTCCTGTGAACAGTCACTTCTAAACAAGACCCCAAATTCCAAGCGTCTCTTATCTCTTTTAGGCCATAAACTTCGTCCAGCATTGTCACTTTAAATTTAACAAGACCTTTGACTCTTGGCTCGCACGTTCAGATCAAAGCTATCCCCCTATTCCTGTGAGCCCACTAAATTACATGCAGTAGACTACACTCTTGCGAACCCTTGGTCCATTAGGTTAAAACCACATATGAACACACTATTCTAAAATTCCTACAACTCTTCTACACAGTATGACTTTTAACAAATATATATATATATATATAATCGAATTAGCAATCATTTGATTATAAGCGAATTCATTTTACATAAAATACAACGTTATACTCTCGTTCTTATGCAGTGCTATATATATTCTGCACATTTCTTCACTTTGCATTTCGTCTTCTTTCTCCGTTTAATTACATACGTACATTCTCTGTTTAGCACGTTCTACTGTTCTTAAGCATTTACACATTTCTACTTTAACCCACTATGTACACGGGCCTTTTTAATTCTAATGCACATTCTAGAGTAAATACAGATACATTTTCTATTACTTAAGTTACATATACTAACTTTTCATTATAAGCTTGTAAATATGGTACGGATATACTTTTCATTCAAATTGCGCTCTCTCATTAGTGTCATTTGCTTTTTTCCAAATTGCATTTGAATCAGATAATGTACAGCAGAGTAGGAGCGTGGGGTCAACAGGTAGGTAGGTTGGATCGAAGTTAGTTCATTTAGGGAAACCGCGGGAGGGGCACAGCTGAAGACCAGAGGTCAGAGGGGCTACCACAGTGGGACAGGAAGCGTCTATTTATCTACTGTGCGGCGCTGAAACAAGTCGGCTTTTAGGGTGCTGAGACTAATGAAGCACAATTTCTGCTTAACAAATGCTTGCTCGACATGTTTGCCTCGTTCCCTTTGCAAGCATCCATAGCTAAATGAACCTTTCAGTCCTGTAAGTTATCTAATGCAGATGCAATCAAAAGGGCTTTTTTATTTCCTGGCTGAGATTTGCAAAGCTACGGGTTGTGTTGCCACAGGCTTTATTATTGCAGAATTACTGTACATCCAGGGGTAATTAATATAGTTGGACTCAAGGTCATTATTTTTGAGGAGAGTCAAAATGTAGTAGATTTTCTATGTGTAAGAGATAAACGAATGTACTAGGTTCAAAAACTGGGTTGTGCATTTCCAACAAGATGTAGCACTGTGTCATAACACAAATTGCTGTTTGAGACCTTCGTCCCCTACATTAAAACAACACTGTCTTGAAATTACAATACCTTTGCACATGCAATGGCGTGATGAAAGGTGGTACTTCGCAGCACACAAAGCAGCAGCAATCAACATTTCACATGCAAAAGCTGTTTTGCGCCAAAAGTTGACACCAGCACCGTGCAAAATTGCTTTACACCACAGAGCCCACCCCGTTATTAGCCAAGCAAAAGGGATTAACAGGGCAGGAACAGCACAACCATTCAATTGTGATGCAAAACCACATTTACTGACCTGGCTCTGCCTGAAATCTGAATACCAATTGACACTAGGGACAAGTGGACTATAGTTTGATATTTCTCTACATAACGTGTGATTTCTGGTAAATAACTAATTTTTCCCTGCTTACCCCTGAATAGTCAGGTCCCCTAGAGTGGCTAGCTCTGCACATTTCGTGCTTGGAAGGTTGGTGTAAGTGTCAGGGCCAAAGGTCCCCATAGCTTGAAATGACTACGCAGATATAGTGCTATACTATCTGGAATGGGCCCAGAGCACGTACTCCAGGCCCCTTTTGTTGGAAGGGGCACCAGACCATTGACACCTGTGATGGATGGGTGTGGGGTGTGTGGAAACCAGCCCTCAAGGAGTGTCCGGTGGAATATTTGGAAACACTAGAATGTGACAAGCCGGTCACTGCAGTTGGGTTGGGACAGAGGGAATGATACTGTGACGTAGTGGCCATTGCAGTTGCAGCAGGGTAAGTGGACTTTTCTCTATGAAGGCCATGGCCCATAATAGTCAATAACTGTCTAGGTCCAGCAACCCTCGAAGTAAGCTAGACCGTGCCAGGCTGGTCATTCCGGCCACAGGGAAATCCCCTGGTAGGCTGGATGGGGTGGAGGCCGGTTTCGTGGCAGGGGGGCGGGTTCTGTCGTTGGGGTCGATTTGGACCAACACGGTCGGTCCAAATCGGCCCCAATAACAGAACACAGTGCTTACAGGCAGCAGTGCACAATCAGACCTGAGGCCTGGTGTGAGCTGCTCAAAATGAAATAATAATTTATTTGAAATCTGGGCGGGCCGTGCCGATTTCAAATAAATTATTATTTCATTTTGATCAGGCCACAGCGGCGCCGCCCGGCATTAATGTATATTACAAAAACACTACGTCACCACTGACCTCACCTTCTCCTGGTCACCCGACCATGATGATGTTTTGTTCCTGGTGGTTGTTGAAGACGCGCGCTGGCTCAGCGCGCATATGACACCTCCTCCGTGGCGTAGCTGTTTTTTTTAGGGTGGGCATGCGCATTGGGAAGTGCGTGTGACTCAGTTGAGGCAAGGTCAGCCAGGAAAGAGAAAGAGATTGGTACCCCTGCGCACCCCGTAATTTAATCTCCCCCAGCCCAGGCCTGATCTCCCCTGTCTGTCGCCCGCAGCGTAGGTTAGTGCTATTTGTTGTTTGCAGCCTGATCCGGTGTACTTGAAATGTTTTTCTGAGGATGTGTAAATAAAAAGAAATCTCAGCATGTCTATACGGGAGCAGTCCTAATCTGTTTGTGTGTAAGGGTTAGACGTTTACAGTTCTTACACAACAATTTCAGCTTCCCATAACTGCAAGGGTCTGAAGAACAGAGAGCCCAGTTCATAAACGTCTTAATAAATCTTGCATGGGTAAATTTAAGAACTTCAGGAAATGGTAAACTTTCGTAAGAGCAAACCAGCAAAGCTGGAACAGTAGCATGTTTTCCAGGAGGATCCCTAGAAAGGGGTTTTATCATTCTATACAGGTGCATCCGAAATTTATTACACATACATGACTTTGCATATTTTCACAATTGAATGTGCGAAAATGCTCTTGAAAGAGTATAATTACATTATTCCTATTTTTTCCACAGTTTAAATATCTTTCTCTTGGCGAAACCCTTCTCTGAAGATCTCAACAACCGTCCCAGGTACACCCTTTAATGGGGCTTACCGTCACCCTTTACAGGAGTGAATTTATGAATATTTCCAAGTGTGAGATGGGGTTTTTGGAGAATTTGAGAAACCCCAGAGTTTGAAACGATCCTAAAATAGCTAATCTATTCCCATATTTAGTATTTACTCATATCATACTTGTGAAATAACACTTGTGGGTATTAAAAAATAAAATTGCACTCATGAGACCTGATTCACAGAGGCATTGCTCTGACTCAATCTTCCCCTGTGATTTCCCATTTAGCATTGCCTTCACCACATCTGGGATGTCTTTGTTCATTATTTCTCCATTTAACCCTTTTCCGAGTGCTTCAGCTAATTGTATGATGGGCAGATTAGTCGTGAAAACCTTTTTGGCAGTTTAGTCTACGGTTGCGTCAGAGGTATATTATATATTAAAAAAATAAAAGTAAAATGTGGCAAATTCTGCCGGCACAGCACTACTGTGCTAAAAAGACATTTCATTCATGATACAACTTGAACTCAGTGTACAACTGCATTCAATGCTGCGCAGCGCTGCCCGGTTTTTGGTTAATCTGGTCTGGGCCTCTGTTTCACATCTTAATATTTAATTCTTCCCTCCAGTTTGCTTTAGGTTGTTACTTGCTATCTATTGTTTGTGCGTCTTGTGTCTGATAGTTGTTTATTTAGTTATTTAGTGAAGCCGTTTTCTACAGTGATAACATATATGCCAGCAGCCACTTCAGAGCACTTGGTTGAGACTTTCTATCCACACGACTGTGGGTCGAATGCATCTCTGGATGGGAAGGGTTTCCAATCTTTCCAGAAGAGGCAGCAGTGTCCTTATTGCCTATCAATAGGTCAGGACCATTCTAGAGGTCTGGGCCGGCGCACTTTTTCTTTTCAATGTGGTTGGGACAAGGAGAGCTGATTTGAACAATCTTCGGTTCATTGTGAGAAGGTTACCACAGCACTGCACTGCCCGGGCCTGAGGCCGGGGGTCAGCGTCAATTTCGGGCATGGGAGGCCTAGACCAGCTAACCGAAGCAGTCTGAAGGCACATGAACCGAAGGTCTAAAGAAAGCTGTGCTTTAAATGGGCAGGTATAGTCAAGTACCTTACAGTACCCACATTACTTTAATTTAAAGTGAGACCAAGGGCGCTCCTCGCAGGGGTGTAAGAAAATGCATTTAATGGGAGAGTACAGTACAGACACTTCTCAGGTGCATGCAGATACACTGGGTCAGAGTGGGACCAGGACTAACCTGCAGTTCTGTATCCCATTTCATGCGTTGCGTGCTAATATGTGGGACGTAACGTGACACCAAAACTAGGGGAGGGAGCAGCAAGGATTAGGAAAGACTCTGACAATTCATCTAGAAGGCCTTGTACCGATTATCCCCCATTTTCAGGAGGAGGAGGAGGTGCCTGTGCGCAGCGCGCAGAATGATGCACTGTCTCCTCCGCCATGTCTGCGTGCCTTAGAGTGTGGCTGATGTCATGATGCCGCATGCGCATTGGGCCTCGCGCAATTAAAAGTGCGTGTGACTGGCTGCCTGCAGCATCACAAGTTGAGTGAGACAACAGGCAATACATGAATGGGCTGTAAATTAGTTTTGAGTATGATGCATTCTTTTACGGTCTGCAGTGGAGGAGAGTCCCCAGGTCACAATGGGCTTTTTTTTAAAATATATACACACATGAGGGGGGCAGGTTGCCACAGGGCATTAGAGACTTTTTCTTTTTTTTAAATGTTGTTTTGCTGGAGGGGGTTTAAGGCACCTATCAGAGAGATTGTGGAATGCTAATATGTTTTTAGCAAGACTCCTCCAAAAAGTATGACATTCCTGCAAGTATTATCTCAAAAATCTAGACATCTTCAATGTGTCTCCGCCTCTATTATAGGCATATGGATTGACTCATTCCTTCGGCTGTACACTGGTGGGTGGCACAGTAACTTGGCACTGGGTGGACGTCGCGCGCCTCACGCAGTGGTGGTGGTGGACAGGGATGGACTGGTCACTCCCCCTAGTAGTGGTTGCTCACTGCGCTTGCTCGCTACACACCATGTGGGGGCTGGTCTCACTTTTACTTTGTTCCCTCTGATTCACTACTTGTGTCTATTTTTGATGATCTCTGAAAGAATGTCTATGGGTACATATGACTGGGTGGGTAACTTGATATTCTTTAAGGTCATCATCTACTATTTACTGTGCTTTGAAAGGTGATACAATTTGAATATGTAATGAAAAATGTGCTGTAAAATTCACTATTTTGGTCTGTCGGTTTCCAAAATTTTCGCGGGGGGAGAACCCCCCCAAACCCCCCCTAGTAGCTGTCGGGCTCGCTCGCTACGCTCGCTCGCTACGCGCCAGGCAGGTGCTGGTCTTGCAAAATTTGCCAGGGCTGCTTTCAGTTCCCCGTCCGGCCCTGGATGTGACATCATTTCTCGGTAGCCTAGCACTCTGTCAAAACTTGTGGACTGTCAGAACTAGAGAGTTTACACAGCCATCATTAGAAATTGTATCAATTATTTTTATCTGATAACCATGGCCATACGTTCATATTTATTGTGTGTCCTCTAGTATTATAGTGTTTCTTACTCAACCTAGCCGCCACTTGTTTGAAGGCGGACATTGCCTATTTGACCAAGTCCCCCAGAAGAATTTAAAAGTGTTTGCAGTCTCAAATTCAGGTCTCAGACCAAGCCTTTCTGACCTACTGACCAGCTTTTCAGACAGCAAGGCAGACATGCAGTCTCATCTACCTTTGATAATGCTAGGTGGCCCATACAACTTCAGGATCTAGCAAAAGCTTGACAACGTGTGTGTGTGTACTTTACATCCAGTGAGGTAGCACTTCCTGTTATGCAATCATAGTCTCTTTATTAGATCTGAATTAGATATCAAAACTCCTTCGGTTGTGGGTAATTTCTGGCATGTGAAGGCTCTAAATAAATGTTTCCCTTCTGTTTCATTGTCTCTCTCTCTGCATAAGGATGCTTTCCACATATGTGCTGTCTCAATTGGCCTGTAGTAAAACTTTCTAAAGTGTTCTGTGACTTAAATGGTTTTGTCTGTTCCAGGTGTAACGTTGGATGTGTAGATTTGTCTGTGTCCTGTAGAAATCTGCTGGATTCGACCTTAGCTGGGCGGACACAGCAGAGCATCCTTCTTAGGGCTGTACAATAGATACCACTGAGTTGGATAGTAGTAACAAGTGGCTTCTGAACTACAATATGAGACCCTGCAATAAGAAATGCCCTATAAAAACACCATTTAATATTATCGTGATACTGGTATGTTACTTTTCTATCCTCTCCAAATTCATCCAAGTAATTTCTGCTCTGGTTTGCACTCGCCATGGTTGGCTCCGTGTTTCTGTTTACTAGTGCTAGTGTTTGCTGTTTATTATGGTTAAATCGTGAGGTGAAATGGCGATTCTTTCCTGGAAGCACAGCGGATTAGCTACTGCTACTTTACTGTTAGCTAGATCGAAGAAAAGTCATGTTTAACTTGAGGCAATGTAACTTACCTATGGCACATTAATGTACTGTGACAAAGTGGCATGTTACCTGCAATGCAGCACTATGAACACAGTGTATTGTTGAATATTGGTGGTAGTGCTGGACATAGTATGCTGTGGTATACCTGAGTGCAGTACTTGTTCCTCTGAGTTTACCTGGTGCTGTGAAGTCTCTGCTGTACCCAGAAAATGTTAACATAGCATTAGAGCCCATCGTAGCGGGCTCTACCGGTCATTAAAGGCCTGCTCCAGGGTTAAAGGCACAAGCCGAAGGCGAGGGCCTTTAACAAGGGAGCAGGCCGTTAATGACTGGTAGAGCCCACTACAGAGGATTCTAAGGCTATTAGAACATTGCGTCTCTGGAGGGAAGAATATTATAATTGATAAAACAAAGGCCTCACGGAGCCCGAGGGTGAAATCCCTTCGGGCTCCTTAACCCCTTAGCTGCGGGGCTAATTTCCCCACAGCGCGGGGGGAGGGGGGCCGCGCACGGCGCCGTTGTGCTCAAGATGAGCCCAGGCTCGTCATGCAGCACGGTGCTTGTGTGCTGGTGACGAGCCTGGGCTCGTCATGACCACGCCCGCGCAATGGAACGCTCAGCACAGCGGGGAAATTAGCCCCGCGTGTGAGCGTTCCACGGCTCATGACGAGCCTAGGCTCGTCACCAGCACACGAGCACCGTGCTGCATGACAAGCCTAGGCTCGTCATCAGCACGGAAGGGGTTAAGGCCTTTGTTCACAACAACAGCTCTTAACAAACAATAGAATGTTGATGCTCCGGGCTTCTACCAGCCATTAGAAACCCCGAACCACTACATTGTCTTCAATGGAGCGCTCAACATTCCAATGTTCTAATGGAGAAGAGAGCTTAGTCTTGGTCTGGGGATGGGAGTGTCCGCCCACCCTTCACACCTCTGCAGGTTCCCCATATTCTAACTCATCTCTCCTTCACCACATCATGAGGTGAGATACCCACACTCTCCTCTCTATTTTTAATCTCTCCTCTTGCACAGTGCACACTTACTTCGCATTTTGTTGTACATACTATGAACTCACATACAGACCTTGGTGTCTGTGCCAACGTGACAATTGAAAATGAACTGGGGAAGATCGAAATACTAGGCAATTGTGATAGAGGCAGGAATACTTTACTGGAGTTGGGCAGTAGAATTGAACACAGTGAAGCTGGATGATGCTAGGCTTTATTCTTCCTTCTCTTTTCCATCTGCTTCTGATGCAACCTGATTCTCTACTGTAGTGCGTTCCATCCCTTGTGGCTAGGTTTGTGCTGCATAAATCCCCACACATTCACACCATAGTGTTAGAGCTGTACTAGTAGATGGACATTAGATGGAAGTGGTGCTGGACCTATATCTTGGAGTGGGAAGTGAACTTGGGATAGGATGGTGCTATACCTGAAGATGCTGTTATGCCTTGTAGTTAGCACCCGAACATGAGAAGATGACAGGCTTGGAGATGATGTCTAAACTAAAAGGTGCTGATGTATCTAGAGAGACAGTGGTGTACTTTGGAATGAGAGCTGGTCCTCAGAATTGGTGCTGGAGCTGGGAGTTGTTCCTGGGAGTAGGAAACACTGCTGGAGCTGGAAGGAAGACTTGTAATAGATATGGTGGTTTTGGATTGTGGACTGTTGTTTGCCATAGACAAAATGTTAGACCTGGAAAAGATGCCGGGCTCAGTATACAGTGTTGGACATGACAGGCAATTCTGCACTTAGGGCCAAATGTACGACCGTTTTTGCATGCACAAACGGGTTTGCGAACCTGTTTGCGCATGAACAACAGCATGGGCCATGTACAAAGCCTATTTTGCGACTCACAATTTTTTGCAACTCGAAACATAGTTTTTTGCGACTCGCTATTACGAAGGGGCATTGCCTTCCTAATAGCGAGCACAACCCCATGTATGAACGTTTTGCGTCCGCAATTGGGGCGAGAAACACTCACAAATTACCACCCTCTTCAAGAGGGTGGTAATGCACTCGCAAAAGGGAAATGGTCCCCAGGGGACCCCCTCCCCTTTGCAAATGCAGGGGGAAATATTATTAAGGGCAGGCAGTGGTCCCATGGACCTGAGCTTAAAAAATTAAATGAAAACGTTTCAAGTTTTTTTTTTTTTAAATGCATCCCGTTTTCTGTTACGGATAACAGGCTGCATTAAAAAAACTGCTTTTTTTAAAAGCAGTCCCAGACATGGAGGTCTGATGAGCCCGGCAGGCCACCATACCTGGGAGGGCCTGCCATTCCCAATTGGGTCGCAAATTGCGAGAGGCTCATTAATATTCATGAGCCTCGCAATTTGCAACCTCTTTGGGAATCGCAAACAGTGTGAAATATACTGTTGTACAAAAGGAAATAGCGCTATTTTCCTCATCGGACATTTGTCCCTTAGAGTGTAGTGCAGGGTTTATTATGCAGAGTGGTACTTTGAAAAAAGCACCAGACCTAGGAGTTGGTCATGTGCCTGGGAGTCAGAGATGTGAATGGGAGACATTTCTGTTTTAGGAGGTAGCTTTGGATATGTGGCTCAGCAGTGGAACTGTGATGTAGGGCTTAATAGACAACGTGTGTTTTTAAGGCTGTGCCGGGAAAAAGATGTGATGCTGAACTTGCATGTTGGGAACTGATCGAACTGATCTATGATTTAGCAATTATTAAACTGGGAGCCCTGTTTGAAAGATGAACGGTAATAGGGTTCCCAGTGATAAAAACGTATAATTTCTATTTCAATTTGACTAGTAGTAAAAAAACAAAATACGTCAGAATATTTCACCATCACCTTCTGAGAATTGCTAGTTTCTGCCTTGGGATGCGAAAACTTGAAACTTCACCTTCAAATCTGAGCAAGGTTTGAGAACTAATCAGGTCCCCTATTTAAACTAATTTTGCACGCAATAGACGTTTTGCACATCAAAAAATGCTTTCGGGAGAGACGTTCTGTGGCTAAAAATGTGTTCTCCCGGCGCACTGTTCCAACTGCTCTCCTCAGTAGTCAGGTCAGTGTGGACGGCGTCCTTGGTTGTAGGGACTATGCTAAAAGAGCGCCGCCTTCTGTATTCCCATTTCCTTTTCTGGGATATCGTGTACAGGGACATCCTGATGCATGTATTTTTTTTGTGTTAGCGCATAGTAAGAGATTCTGGCGTTATTACAAGTTCCTGGGATTCTGGTGATAGCGGGGAGTCAAAATAACATGTGAATCAGGGACTACTACTGGTGTCCAGGGGCAGTAACGGGCTCATGGCAGCATACATTCACCTCCTGCTGCGAGCAGGCAATACATGTATAATGGAGTTATGCTTGAGGCTGTGATGCAGAGAGGTGTTTGGGATCACTGACATAATATCGAGGGACAGAATATCGACCATCAAGAATATCGTTGAAAAAATATCGACAGATAAAATATCGAGTTTCTATCTACAAACAGGTAAGTACAAAAATATTGAGTTAAAAATATCGTTTACTAAAATATCGTTTTAACGTTGCACGCCTAGCTGATCGTGGCTGAATGTTGACGCCACGTCAGCAGATGATTTACGCTGTACTCATATACTTTGATGCAACAATAAAAAAACATTTTTAAAAAAAATACTAAAATATCGTTTTTAAAAATATCGACTTTACTAAAAACAATGTTAAATTAAATTAATATTAAAAATTAATTACTAAAATATACTTAAATTAACTTATAATAATTAAATAATTAATGAAAGTAAAAAAAATGTAATTCATATTTGTTTAAACATATATATATATATATATATATATAGTAACAAAATATAATTAAATAATAGCCAATATTATTAACGTACAATAACAAAAGTGTAAAAATTACCATTCCCACTCCAAAGAGTGCAAGCGTAGGGAAATCGTTGGATAGCGTAGGGGTAAAAATTAATATTCCCACTCCAGTGGGTGCAACAGTAGGGACAGCGTTGGATAGCGTAAGGGTAAAAATTACTATTCCCACTCCAAAGAGTGCAACACTAGGGAAAGCGTTGGATAGCGTAAGGGTAAAAATTACTATTCCCACTCCAAAGAGTGCAACAGTAGGGAAAGCGTTGGATAGCGTAGGGGTTAAAATTACTATTCCCACTCCAGTGAGTGCAACAGTAGGGAAAGGGTTGGATAGCGTAGGGGTTTAAATTACTATTCCCACTCCAGTGGGTGCAACAATAGGGAATACGTTGGATAGCGTAGAGGTAAAATTTACTATTCCCACTCCAGTGGGTGCAACAGTAGGGAAAGCGTTGGATAGAGTAGGGGTTAAAATTACTATTCCCACTCCAATGAGTGCAACAGTAGGGAAAGCCTTGGATAGCGTAGGGGTTAAAATTACTATTCCCACTCCAGTGGGTGCAACAGTAGGGAAAACGTTAGATAGCGTAGGGGTTAAAATTACTATTCCCACTACAGTGGGTGCAACAGTAGGGAAAACGTTGGATAGAGTAGAGGTAAAATTTACTATTCCCACTCCAGTGAGTGCAACAGTAGGGAAAGCCTTGGATAGCGTACGGGTTAAAATTACTATTCCCACTCCAGTGGGTGCAACAGTAGGGAAAACGTTGGATAGCGTAGGGGTTAAAATTACTATTCCATCTCCAGTGGGTGCAACAGTAGGGAAAGCGTTGGATAGCGTAGGGGTAAAAATTACTATTCCCACTCCAGTGGGTGCAACAGTAGGGAAAGCGTTAGATAGCGTAGGGGTTAAAATTACTATTCCCACTCCAAAGAGTGCAACAGTAGGGAAAGCGTTGGATAGCTTAGGGGTTAAAATTACTATTCCCACTCCAGTGGGTGCAACAGTAGGGAAAGCGTTGGATAGCGTAGGGGTAAAAATGACTATTCCCACTCCAGTGGGTGCAACAGTAGGGAAAGCGTTGGATAGCGTAGGGGTTAAAATTACTATTCCCACTCCAAAGAGTGCAACAGAAGGGAAAGCGTTGGATAGCGTAGGGGTTAAAATTACTATTCCCACTCCAAAGAGTGCAACAGTAGGGAAAGCGTTGGATAGCGTAGGGGTTAAACTTACTTTTCCCACCCCAGTGGGTGCAACAGTAGGGAAAGCGTTGGATAGCGTAGGGGTTAAAATTACTATTCCCACTCCAGTGGGTGCAACAGTAGGGAAAACGTTGGATAACGTAGGGGTTAAAATTACTATTCCCAGGTGGCTTCGAGGGCGAAGATGGCGGACGTGGCTCTGTAGAGCTCCTGCCAGCCCGTTCTTTATCCGCTAACTTATCCTGGCCCTACCTCCTCTTCCCCCATCTCTGCTAGTGCAGGAGTTTGCTGGAGTCCGGAGGATCCCGGTGGTGTGCTTCTTTGCGCCCCAGACGCCCGCCTGCACGACCATCGAGGGCCGTCCATCCTGGGCCTACTTGCAGCGTGGCGAGCCGGGGCTCGATTTTTATCCGCCCGCTGGTGGCGCCACAAGGCTGGCTGGGCCTCAGTCATCTTGGCCCGCGCTGTAGGGGCGGGGTCACTGGAGCCGGAGTCAGGGGCTCGTGACCGTGCCCTGCGGAGAGAGGACCCGACACGTCGTTGGGGGAACCTACAGTATATCCTGATCGCCCCGTCCTGCCCCTAGCGGGACTGTGGCGTGCCCGGAGACGGAGGATCCAGCGTAGGGCCCTGGCTTGGTGGCCCCGGCGCCTCGGTGAGAGGGGGAGCCCTCCATCGCTCCAGGGTCGGCATTCTCTCCCGACGACGTAGGACGGCCCGCACCTGTGTTCGTTCCTCCTGCTGCTTGTCTCGGCGAGGTGACCCGAAGCGGATACTTTCCACCGGTTCGCCCCATTGGCGGCCATGACGAGGGGCAAGGGCGGCTCCGGCCCGGCCACAACGGGACCCATCGACAAATTCACCGGCCCCGGGACTGGTGCTGGGGCGGCCGGGGGGAGTCAGATGGCCGGCCCGGACAATGCAGCGTTGCTCACGGCCATCACGCAATCCCAGGACATGTTGGACGCGAAGATCGGCGCGGTGGGCGCCGACGTGATGTTACTGCGCCAAGACCTCCGCAACGCGGTGGCCCGCATCACGGAGACAGAAACCCGGGTCACGACGGTGGAGGGTGATGTCGATGCCCTGAAGAAGAGGGTCGCCGATCTGGAACAGACGCAGCGGGGCCTAGCGCTCCGGGTGGAGGACGCCGAAGGGCGGGCACGGCGAAATAACCTCCGTTTTGTGGGCTTTCCGGAGGGCTGCGAGAAGGGGCCTATGGACGTCTTCCTTTCCCGATGGCTGGAGAGTTGGCTGCCCCCGGACGTCCTATCAAACTGTTTTGTGGTGGAACGAGCCCACCGGGCCCTGACACAGAAGCCTCCGGCTGGGGAGCGGCCTCGCCCGATCAAAGCCCGGATCCTGAACTACCACGACAGAGATGTTATCCTCCGAGAGGCGAGGCTCAAGGACACTCTACTGTTCGATAATTGCAAAATCATGATTTTCCCTGACTATACAAAGTTAGTTCAACAGCAGCGGCACACCTTTCTGGCGGCCAAGGCCAAGCTCCGGGGCCTAAAACTCCAATACTCCCTGCTGTATCCGGCCCGCCTT
This sequence comes from Lissotriton vulgaris, assembly GCF_964263255.1. Taxonomy (NCBI): domain Eukaryota; kingdom Metazoa; phylum Chordata; class Amphibia; order Caudata; family Salamandridae; genus Lissotriton; species Lissotriton vulgaris. Next base: position 166,841,018 of record NC_141693.1, read on the forward strand.
CGGGTCATCTATAACTCGAGGACACACTTCTTTGATACCCCGGAGGCCGTCTTTGCTTGGACTGACGAGGCGGTCCGGCTTCGCCCGCATGTTCAGCCGGGGTTCCACTCCGGCTCTTCCCGCAGTTCTTCTCAGGAGCGGGGCGATCAGCGGGCCAAAGGGAAGCGGCACCGCAAGTCCCGGTCGAGGCGGAGATCCCTGTCTCGGGACCCTCTTTTGGGCGACACACAGCCGGAGACGGATCACTCTGGCGGGGGGTCGTGACTCCTGACGGCTGACCCTTGATCTCTACATCTCTCTTGGGGCCACCTGCTGAGACGGCGGATTGCTGTTCAACGGTCCGGGCTGGATCTGGTGCAGTATTACTTGGCCTGTACGGGCCTCAGCGGGACTCTTGTAGACCAATGCACTGTATTCGTGATGTTATCACTGCTGCTTATTGATTGGGGGGGGGGGGGCATGTTTGGTGGGCTGCCTCCTGCTGTTGGGGTTGGGGAGGTTCTTGTTTTGGGGTGTGTGCTTGGTTAGTATTTGAGGGTTAAGTGGGATCCATTGGCGTGCCTAACTTTTGGTGCTCTGTTTAGTGCCTAAACTACAGCATGCCGCGACAGGTACTTCATTGTTTCTTGAGGTATTGGGGTGGGGGTGGGGGGTCTGGGATGGGTTGTTGGTGTGTTGGGGGGGTTGGCAGTGTGAGGGGTGAGGGTATTGGGGTACTGTTTGTCGGGGTGCACGTGATCTTTCTGACCTATGCTACTGTGGGGATTGGGGCCAGGGCCGGGGGCCGGGGTGAGTGGGGTTTGATGTATCGAGATGATGGCTGACGTCCCTCGCCTACTGGCGCCGCCATGCATATTCTTAGTTGGAATGTCCGGGGTCTCTTAGATAAGATAAAAACGGGGGGCGGTACTTCGCTGGGCCAAAAGGGATCTTGCTGACGTCAACATCGTCAAGGAATTTTCCAATCCCACGGCCAGCTCCAACGACATCACCCCCTCTCAAACCCTCTGCGACTCCCTAGCCTCTTTTTTCCACAACAAGATTGCAGACATCCACAACAGCTTTGACAACCAACCCGGAAACAAACCCACCCTACCATCTGCTAAGCCTCCTCCCCCAGTGAACACCCTTAACGCTTGGAACCCAATCTCCACTGAGGACACCATCCGCATGATGAACTCCATCCACTCAGGATCCCCCACAGACCCTTGCCCTCACCACATCTTCAACAAAGCAGACTCCGTCATAGCACCGCACCTCCGAGACGTCATCAACTGCTCCTTCAACTCCGCTACCTTCCCTGAAGACTGGAAACACGCTGAACTCACCGCCCTTCTGAAAAAACCAACAGCAGACCCCACCGAACTCAAAAATTACCGCCCCATCTCGCTTCTTCCATTCCCGGCCAAAGTCATCGAGAAAGCTGTCAACAACCAGCTTGCCGCCTTCCTCGAAGCCAACAAATCACTCGACCCCTCACAATCTGGCTTCCGAGCTAAACACAGCACTGAGACCGCCCTCATCGCAGCAACAGACGACATTCGAACCCTACTGGACAATGGAGACACAGTCGCCCTCATCCTCCTCGACCTCTCTGCAGCATTCGACACAGTCTGCCACAGCACCCTCTTACAACGCCTCAATAACATCGGAATTCAAGGAAAGGCACTTGAATGGATCACCTCGTTCCTCACCGGAAGAACCCAGAGAGTCCGCCTTCCTCCATTCAAGTCCGAGGCCTCTGAAGTCATTTGCGGCGTACCACAAGGATCCTCACTCAGCCCCACCCTCTTCAACGTATACATGAGCCCCCTCGCGGCCATCGCACGCCAACACAACCTCAACATCATCTCTTACGCGGACGACACTCAACTAATCCTCTCTCTCACCAATGACCCCAGCACCGCCAAAAATAACCTACACGAAGGAATGAAAGAAGTTGCCGAATGGATGAGACAAAGCCGTCTGAAACTGAACTCGGATAAAACAGAAGTCCTCATCTTAGGTACCTCCCCCTCCGCCTGGGACGACTCATGGTGGCCGGAAGCCCTTGGAAAGGCACCCATACCGACAGACCACGCACGGAACCTAGGCGTTATCCTGGACTCTTCACTCTCGATGAACAGACAAGTCAATGCCGTATCCTCTTCCTGCTTCAACATTCTTCGCATGCTCAAAAAGACATTTCGCTGGATCCCCTCTGACACAAGGAAAACAGTCACCCACTCTCTGGTCACGAGCCGTCTGGACTACGGAAACACCCTCTACGCAGGCACTACTGCAAAACTCCAGAAGAAACTCCAACGAATCCAAAACGCCTCAGCCAGAATCATATTAGACATCCCTCGCAACGACCACATCTCTGGTCACCTGAAAGACCTCCACTGGCTACCCGTCAATAAGAGGATCACTTTCCGACTGCTTACCCACGCACACAAATCACTCTACGACATCGGACCAGATTGCCTCAACTCACGACTATCCTTCTACACCCCCTCCCGCCAACTACGTTCCTCCAGCCAAGCCCTCGCCACTGTACCTCGCATTAACAAGACCACCATGGGAGGCAGATCCTTTTCATACCTGGCTGCTAAAACTTGGAACTCACTCCCCGCTTACCTTTGCCTTACCCAGAACCACCTGGCATTCAGAAAACAACTTAAAACGTGGATATTTGACAAATAATCCTCCTCCCCTCCCTAAGCGCCTTGAAACCCTCTGGGTATGTAGTGCGCTATATAAACACTATGACTTGACTTGACTTGACTCATGCTCCAAGAAACACACATGCTGGGTACGAAGGCCCTCAGTCTCCAGCGCTTTGGCTTCCACCAGGTGTTCCATGCAGGGTTTGCCAGGGGCTCCAGAGGGGTGGCTATTCTTGTACATAGGCGCCTGGCGTACACACACGAGCGCCAGTGGGTTGACCCTCAGGGGCGCTTTGTGTTCATCCAAGGGAGAGTGGGTGTGGAGCCGGTGGTGTTTGGGTGTGTGTATGCTCCCCCGCCTCTGCAGTGGGCTTTGGCTGAACGGCTATTCGCGTTATGGGCCGAACTCCCTGATTCCCTGGCGGTAATTGGCGGTGATTGGAATGATGTTGTGAATGTGGCTGTGGACCGTCAGCGGAGGCTCGGGGTGGCGCCTGTCCCCCCTCCTACGCGGTTGGGCGCTATGTTGGATGTGCTGGATTGGGCTGATGTATGGAGGCATTTGCATGCAGGGCGCCGCGAGTACACATACGTCTCAGCGGTTCATGGCTCCCTTTCGCGCTTAGATTATGTCTTCGTCCCACGGGCCTACCTCGCCAGAGTGAAAGGGGCGGCGATACGGCCTCCCGGGCTCTCCGACCATTCCCCAGTGGCGGTCCAGATAGACCTGCACAGACCACGCCAGCCCTTCCGTTGGCGGATGTCCACGTGGCATCTGCAGCGACCCGACTACTCCCAGCATATTCGTGGCGCTATTGCCCAGTACTGGCAGGATAATCTGAATGTGGGGGTAGACGCGGTGACAGTCTGGGAAGCCATGAAACCCACATTGCGGGGTATCGATCTGGCTTGGTGCGCGTCGGCTCGCCGGGCACGGTTGGAGGGCATTGCTGCGGCGGCGGAGCGAGTGGAAGAACTAGAAGCTCGCCACAGAGCTGCGGCAGACGACATCACCCTGCGACGACTCCTGCAGGCGCAGCAAACACACTCTTCGGTCTTATTGAATGAGGCTCGACAAGCGTGGCTGGCCACCCGTAGCCGGGTGTATCAGTGGGGCGACAAATCATGCACGATGCTTCATCGGTTATGTCAACAAACCCTACAGCCCCTCACGCTCCCAGGCCTTGTGGACGCTGCGGGTGTGGCTATCACGGACCCGGCTACACTGGCCGCAAGCTTTGCGAATTACTATAGGTGTCAATATGCCTCCCGGGAGGCTCTCGCTCCCGCTGCCGTCGCTGACTATCTTGCCTCGGTCCCCCCAGCTGCGGTGTCTGATGAGGTGCGGGATGCTCTTGACCTCCCCCTGACGGCAGAGGAACTCGGAGACGCGCTGGGTCAGTTGAATGTGGGCAAAGCACCTGGACCGAGCGGCTTCCCCAGTGAGTTCTATAGAAAATTCCATCTGCAGCTCGGGCCACATTACCTACGTGCATTGGAGACGGCGCGCGGGCAGGGCCGCCTCCCACCGGACTGGCGGCATGCCGAGAACGTTGTGTTCCAGAAGCCGGGGCGACCCCCGGACCGTCACGATTCCTACCGACCTATCTCCCTTATTAATTTCGAGGCCAAGCTCTTGGCCAAAGCACTCGCGAACCGCCTGCTCCCCCACATCATTGCCCTTGTTCACCCTGATCAGGCTGGCTTTATGCCGCATCGGGCGACACGACACAACATACGGCGGGCGCAGGCGGCGATTGATGCTATCGGTGCTTCAGAGGACCAGGCGGCGTTGTTGCTGGCCGACATCGACAGCGCCTTCGACTCAGTCAGTTGGACCTTCCTGTTCACTCTTCTACCGCTATTGAACCTTGGCCCGGTCTTCATCTCCTACGTCCGCTTGCTTTACACGGAGGTTACTGCCTCGGTGCGGATCTCGGGGGCGGCCTCGGCACGATTCCCGGTCACCCGGGGCACACGTCAGGGGTGTCCACTCTCCCCCTACCTATTCGCGCTGGCCATGGAGCCGCTGGCTGCTAGGGTCCACGCTGACGCGCTGTATCGGGGCTTCCTCTGGAATACGGATCTCACGGACCGCATCGCATTATATGCGGACGACGTGCTATTCTTTATGTCCGACCTTCGGAATACGGGTTTAGGAGTTGTAGCGGAAAGCCGTGCGGCGAACTGAGCAGAAGGTTTCTTTGAACAGTGCTGGGACATAGCGATACGGGCACTGTGTGGAGTCAAGATCTCCCAATTTTGGGGATTATCACCGAACCAACGCGGTGGTAATTATTTGTGAACTACCAAATCTATTGTGCGGACCAAACGTCGCACCGATATTGATGCACCACAAAAGGGTGCCTTATAAAATTATTTTTAACCGACGTGCACTTGGAAAGTATACCCCTTCCCCCATCACCACGTCCTGATGAAGACCCGTTGTTGAGGATTCAAACCACCCTTTATATGTTTGGGTCGAAACGTCGACGACATCCCCCATTGGGAGCCTGCACCTATTGACCCCTGTCCCATGCCCCATTTCCAAAAATCCCTTTGCCATCTGTGCAAACTAAGGACTGCGGAATTATTTTGTATATAGTGTATAAGCGAGTAAAAAAGAAGTACATTTTTTACAAGCGCAATCTAGGGCAGGCTCGTTCTCTTTGTATATAAACGACTCACACTATGTTCTTCTGATCATCCTGATCATTCACTTGAGCACATACTTTACTCTTTCTCTGTGCACGGTCTTCTTTGAATACAGAACATATCTCTTGTTTTATTGTTATTGTAAATATATGTATAAAGATGTGTTAAATTTCGAAATCTTTGGTATATTGTATATTAAACATATTGACCTGTTTGGATTGAATTTTTCTCATTTCTGAAGTTTTTTTGGCACTTACTGTAAGATATCCTGTATACGTGGGCTAGTATTATCTATTGATTTAATGACATAGATTCAGTCTTTTCCCAAGGAAGAATAATTTAATCGAGTGTTAGAAATACCTCATATGTCATAATTATGTCAAGGACCAACTGTTGTCTATACTATTGAATACCCAGGTCCTTTGACTGTACTGGGTCAACCCCTGTTTTTGTAGCAGTAGCAGAATGTAGCACACATATAAAAAGCAAAAACAACGAGACGAAATAAAAGTATTTCTCCTCGTTCCGCCATTCTAACGCCTGCCTCAGATTTACACCTCCTTGGAAATCTGCGGCAGCGTCAAAAAGCACTGGGTGCTGCGGTGGAACGCCCACAGCAACACTCCTTGCACGCCCCTTTCACACACATACCTGCATAAAAGGGTACCATATTTGCAAAGCGGCGTTAAGCCACTTGTGGCTTAACGCCACTTTATAAATATGGTGACAAGCATTGCGCCACTGGATCGTAAAAAAAAGTGACGTTCTGGTGGTGTAATCACCTTGTAAATATGTTCCTGCGTCTGCTGTTTCTTGACCTGGGATGAGCAGGTCTGGTAATTTTTGTTCCTGTAATCAAAGGCCTGGAAAAACGAGGCCAGGAGTGGTGCACCACGCCAGGGATATCAATCAAGGTCACTTATTATAAGGACATCTGTCTGATACCCATATTTCTTCATTTTCCAATGTGCTCAAATTGAGCAATTGAAACACAATTCACGCACAGCCCCTCCTGAGGTGTGCATAATAGAGATTTGATGCAAAATGCTTGACCTAGACATTATTTTACATATGCCAGTTCACAGGCACCATTCCATACCGCAGGCCTGAGAGGCAAACAGGACCATAGTTGGGAAAGGACACAAGGTAGGACAGTGGAGGGAACTCAGTGGAGCACGGCTCCATGGAGGCTAGGTAGAAATACAGTGAAAATGGGTCTATGAGAGGGATGGGGCTGGAATAGGATGGGAGGGACAGTGGGACATCCGGAGGCAATCGTAGGAAAGTATAGGGGGTGGCGCATTTTTTTCTTGAAAACTTCCACAATTTTGTGAAACCTATAATTAATAGCTAAAGTTTGAGAGGTTTTTTTTTTACTTGTGGTCTTTCACATTAAAATGACGACGTTTGCGCTCCTTTTAACTTTTTTAGAGAATAAAAGATCACTGATATTGACAGTCAACTTGTGAGAACGAAATGCAATTCCAATTTTAGCATAAAAAAACCCTCAGATGCAAAACATGGAACACCCCTAGTAGGGTCAAGAAGCCTGGAAGGTAACGGGAAGAAAATGTGGACAAATGTAGGGGAGCAAAAATAATATAGAAATAATATAGTGCTACACTAGGGGAAAACCAAGGCTGACCATGGATGCTAAGAGATGGGGCAGTGACGCAAGGTACAACAAAAGGTGAGAAGCGAGGCAGGAGGGGTCACATAGATGGGGTGAGGATGGCAGGAGAGTGCTTAAAGAAAGCATCGGGCGGGGGTGTTTTAGAAGGAGAGCTTGGCATGAATGATCTGTAGGATAAGGTTCTCTATTGAAGCTGCACGCTGTGGACATGTTACCTTGCTGTGCACTATATATGGATAACTAAGAAGACCGTGGAGGTGGTAATGGACTTGGGAAGGAATATGGTACCTGGAAGATTGTGCTGCGCATTACAGGCACTGCCGTGCCTAGAGGGAGTCAGGCAGCTGGAAGATGGTATTGTGATTGATGGACCAGTGCCTTGGAGGGGCAGTTCAATCTGGGAGGTAGTGCCCTTCTGAACTTGAAGATGGCTCTGGACAACTGAGATGGTTCTGATGGGTTTGGGAAGCAATACTGTACGTAGTAGCCAGAGGTAGCCCTCAAGGGCAATGATGGTGTAACTTGGAGATGCGCCTGTGCTTGAATAGCAATGATGCATAAGCAGTAAGAGCAGAGCACTGTGGCAGATTTTAATACATTTAACTAGAGGTGAAGACATCTGCCAGTGGTACAGACTGGCTCGGTTAACTTTCTGTATTCCGAGGAGCAGCCTCCTCCTCCCTTCAAGGTTTTGTGTGTTCTGCAGATGTTTGTATTCTCTTCTCCTAATGAAAATAGTCATTATCTTGTTAGCTGCTGGAGTGTACCAAGCTTGAATTTGCATTTCTCGCAAGAATAAAATCATGCAGCACAAACAATACTTGTCACAGACAGCGTTAATTGGAAACAACACCAGCTTGCAAGCAGAACCAACACAATGGGAGCTGATCAGAGGTTCCCGCACTCTGTGAATGCGCAGCACCGCTTCCTCCATTCTAGGAACATGCTCATCTCCCATGCTGGCGACGCCCACGCAGACGCGCCCCAGCTGGTGTTGGATCCAAGGCGCACAAGCCAACAATGATTCTTTTAAAAGAGGCACTGAAAGTTGGAGAATTGAGGCAGGTGTTATACAGTGCTGTGACAGCATCATGGCGGATATATGCACAGTGCTAACCATAAGGTATGTAACTGGAGTGAGTTAACAGTAGTGTTCTCACTCATACTTTGTAATGTTTCCAAAGGGTGGGGGGCACTGTGAATCCACTGCGTCATACTTGAAGCCGCTATATGCCAGTGATCTGGTAAAACAACTGTCTCAGTAGACTGGTATAAATATATTATGGGGCCCGCGTCACTAAATTCTTGCAGGTCCCCCCTCTGGTGTATCAGCAGCTCAAGCATCATATTCAGACGAGAAACAACTGATCACTTGAAGTCAGTAGCTGAGTTTGACACACTTAGTGGTAAATGCCTTTGTCTGCCACATTGGGAATGGATCACAAAATCAGACAAGGTCTGAGTTTGTGATTTAAACATTCATTATTAAGCAGCTGCGTGGGGCCCTGAAAAGATCAAGGGCTTGGGAAAAGAGCCCTTACTGCTCTCCCCTTGTAAGAAGAAGCTTATGCATTAGTTAATCTTCTCCCACTTTGATTGCAAGCACTCGAGGCATGGTTTAGACTCTGATTGGCTGATTTTCCATCTTTCATTTTGGTGAATTTCTCGCCTCTCCCGAAGGCAGTGGGTAAAGTCTGATGAACACTGGTGCTCTAGAAGGAGGGCCAGATAAGCCTGTGCCACAGGTTTCTTTGTCCTCGCCCCCTATTGCCTTCAGTCTAATCACCACAGCTGATGAATGGGACAGGAGGCAGCACAGAACTGCACCTTGCTACAGAGGTTAATTTGTCAGACTACCTTTTACTGCAAGCAGTGTTGTTTTTTTGTAAATGGTTAAATGTTTAAATGTTGCTGTCTGTGTGCTTTTCTGTATCTCTATATATGTCCATACTAATATAATAAAGAGAGAGCCCAAACCTTTGAGACTGGTAATCTCAGGAACCACAGCACCAATCAGAACACCCAATACAGCGTTAGAAAGGGCAGTTGCAGCAGAAGGACATAGGCTATGCAGACGCCCACCATATACATTTAAAAGGTAAAAGAACCGTGCCAGAAAAGTAGTCCCTTGTGGGCGTGTCTGCGTTGTGCTATGGGCTTGTGCTGGGGGAGTGACAAACGCTGGGGGCATGTCGTACGTTCCGCCCATCATGCCATGTCTCATATCGTGTGCTGTGGGTGTGTGCTGGGGGCGTGTGCGGGGCTCGGGCTTACGGAAAAAAAGCGAGCGTTGTGCCCAATATTTCATTGTTTTTTCTTCCCAGGTTCTGTACAATCCAGCTCCGGGTGTCCACCTTGCTCCCTTTAAATACCCCTGCACCCCATAATCATAACCCACCCTTACTCCTTAAAATACCCCAACACCCTTAAACACTAACCCATATTAACCCTAAAAATACCCCTGTACCCCAAAACCCAAACCTAACCCTAAAATATCCCTGTACCCCAAAACCCAAACCTAGCCCTGAACCCTTAAAATACCCCTGTACCCCAAAACCCAAACCTACTCTGAACCCTAAAAATACCCCTGTACACCAAAACCCAAACCTAGCCCTGAACCATAAAAATAACCCTGTACCCCAAAACCCAAACCTACCCCTGAACCCTAAAATACCCCTGTACCCCAAAACCCAAACCTAGCCCTGAACCCTAAAAATACCCCTGCATCTCAAAACCCAAACCTAGCCCTGAACCCTTAAAATACCCCTGTACCCCAAAACCCAAACCTACCCCTGAACCCTAAAAATACCCCTATACCCCAAAACCCAAACTAAGCCCTGAACCCTAAAAATACCCCTGTACCCCAAAACCCATACCTATCCCTAAACCCTAAAACTACCCCTGTACCCCATAACCCGAAACTATATCTGAACCCTTAAAACACCCAAACACCGAAAAACATATACCTCAGTACCCCAAAACATATACCCCTATACCCATACTTACCTTATCCAAACATAAAAAAACATGCTTTTACCAATTATGCATTTACAACGAATTTCGTTGTAAATGTATGCGTGGAAAAAAGCATATAAAATGTAATGCCATGCGTTATAATGGCATTGCGGAGTCATGGTACTTTCGTAATGAAAGTATGCGGAGTGATGGTATGCGGAAAGAAAGTTGCGGAATAAAGGGTGTTTACCCTCCCCCGGTAAGTACATTGGTGGCACAGCGGCCCACATCTCCAGCAACATACTCATATTTTTTCACCACCGATTTGAAAAATGCACAGGTCTCTCTCATTGATGGCCAGCACCGACATACACTTTTAGACACACCTCCCGCCACAAGTTCTAGAATTGCGAACTTTAGAGCTGGGGAGCTACGTCCGAATCTTGGCATCAGCTCAACATCCTGTGATTCCAGGCAAATCGCTTTGTCTCCCCGTGCCTACCACAAATGAATGTGTTCTTCTGTAAGGTAAATTGTGCTCATGCCATGTTGTCGAGTAATATTGCAAGGAAAAATAAAGTAGGGAAACTCGAGTTCACACACTACTGAACGTGCACTCTTAAGTGCATCAGCAGTGCACTGTGAATCGGAGAGTTTCACAGGTCTGTCACAGATAAGAAATGCTATCAAAACGAAATCCTACAAAACAATATACTACTGGCCGGCAGCAATTCATACCCGGACAACGTCGGGACGGGCTACTAGTATATATATATATATATATATCAGCACAACTTTTTCCCGTCAGGGAAAACAACGGGTCGCACAGCCAACTTGGATTTAAACAGCAATCCTTTTTATTTCTTTCTTTTCAAAGGGCAACAGGCGCAAAGATCTACGCGTTTCGGTGTCACTCCACCTTGTTCAAGGTGGAGTGACACCGAAACGCGTAGATCTTTGCGCCTGTTGCCCTTTGAAAAGAAAGAAATAAAAAGGATTGCTGTTTAAATCCAAGTTGGCTGTGCGACCCGTTGTTTTCCCTGACGGGAAAAAGTTGTGCTGATAATTAGCGGCTTGGTTCTGCCGCAGGATACCGCACATGCGAGAGCGCTGCAAAAACTCCCGCGAAGGAACCGCTTTGGAGATATATATATATATATATATATATATATATATATATATATATATATATATATATATATATATATATAGATATATAGCAATAGATAGATAGATCTAGATGTACATATGACGTCGGATATAAAGTTTAAACATGTAAAGAAAACATGTACAGATATATTTGTATACATATGTATACATACAATGCACGTACATGCATTCTTTCTGATGGACCTTTGTAGGTGCCCCACCAGATTTATCTGTGACCCAGTGTTTGGCCCCCCTTCAAAAATCAATTTTTAATAATGCCACTGCTGATAAATTTGCACTTTTCCATCAAGTGGTACAGGACACATCAGTATAGAGGCTGTGCTTGCCGTAGGAGAAGCCATGTTGCCATGGAGACACCAGTCAGAAATTCTGCTAATGACTGGGGTGACCCCAAACTACACAATCTTTTGAATCACCCATTGTGATTGGAACCCTTTAATGCCACTAGTTTGCTGGGAAGCCTGGTTGTCTGTTGGTTAGAGTGAATGTCTGGATAAATGTTGAGGGTCAGTCAGTATCATGAGAACCATTGGTGATAGTCTCACAGTCAAATTGACTGTTAGAAAAGGACCTTACTGGGTGCTGATGAGAAATAAAGGTCTCACTAGAATTCAGATGAAGATATTTATTCTGGGCCACCAAGATCTATGAGTCCATGTAGTATATGCACTTTGTGCAACAGATATGCCAGGGCATGGTCTCTTGCTTCATCTTTCCCAGGTTTCAAGCTATATCACATTTAATTAGGGATAAATATGGAAATTGGTCCGGGTGGGTTCTGGTCCCACCAGGAAGTGACCTAATCTGACACTTTGGTCTGGTCCTGGTGGAGCAGGACCAAGACTTAGTTGCCTATTGCTGTTCCTTGCTACAGTAAGCAAAAAAGGATAGGATTGTGGCTTGAGTGATCGCTGGTCACTGTGATTATTAAGCATTTGTTGTTAAATGTAAGAGACATTAGGGTGACGCTGTTAAGCTTAAGGTCCAGAGACAAATGCGCTGACTGCTCAAAGCGCTAATCCACTTCTAAGTAGGGTTATTGGAGGGTGCCCCCAAGGGTGGCTCGAGGCACTTCTTTGCAGCACATGGCAGAAGTTATTTTCCTGCAAACAACACTGAGCCAAAGGAGGTTGTGGATCTGTGGAATGAGAAATGGTAGGTTCTTCCATTCACCAATAACAGGTTCATATTGTTGGAGCGGAGTGTACTCTCCAGGAAGCATAACTACTCCAGGCTCCATTCACGAAGACCTGGTGTGCGTCCTCTTCGCTGTTGGAGCCTTCTCTGCTCTTAAAAATCATCTTTGGCAGCCAGGTGCAGAACACGCTTTGTTGCGTCTCGTACACTTATCATAATGCTGGAGAGATTAACAACTAACGTTTCTGCTTCCAGGAAACACCAGCATAAGGGTCACACAGATTCAATATTGAGAGCAGAGAATGCTCAGAGCACAGAATGAATGGGAAAATATGTCCTTAATTCATGTAGAACAGCCCAATGAGCAAAGGACTCACATTTAGTCCTGGATGCTTAGTTAATCAGGGTGGAAATCTCTAGCACCAAACTATGGAAATTGGCTGAAAGTGGGATGGTAGGTAAAATTCCAGACTCCTAACTGACCACAATCAAACCATCTTATAAACAGTTCCTCCAATCCTTCTTCCGGTGGACTTCTTTAGGTCTTCATCCGACCTCTTTTAGAGAAATATGCCTGAATGGGAGATAGGTCGTAGAGCACTGATACTCAAAGTACAGCCCAGAAGCCGCATGCAGCCCTCCTAAACTTTACATGTGGACCCCTGGTTAACAGCAGCTCTGGGCTGCTGTTCACTCATCTCAGCACTAGCAATAAAAAGATCCTAAATAAACGGGCAAACATTTATTTAAATGTTAATTTGTGTTAAAGAAAGGAAGTAACTAGGGAGTCCTGCACTGCTAAACTTTAAGAACATCTTTATTTTGAAAGACATCATGCAGCAAAAGTGAAATAATATGATAGTCTCTTCCAAAGTCAAAAAATGTATTTAATTAACTGGAGAAACTTTTAACCCTAGTTTATCAGATTATATCAGTGTATTGACAAGTATTATTTTAAAAGTGAACGCTTTCAAACTTGAATTTATAAACATTAATTCTTCCCTCTAACCTGACAATAATGCCAATGGTGAACTAAAGAGGCAAATCAGTTGTTATGTGCACTCTTTGGGCCCGATTCCGATCCGGTAAAATTACCGTCCGTACGACTCGCATCCGAAGCCGTCTCCGTATGACTCGTACACACGCCGTACGACCCGATGAGTACGATCCAGACCAGGGTATCAGGACGCAAGTCGTACGGTCCACGTCAGGTAAGGGCGATTTATACGGAAAAGCGCACAAACACATACACACCGTACGGCGCGTACCCCCCATGATCGCAGGGGTACGGCGCATACCCCTGCAATCATGGGGGGTACGCGCCGTACACCCAGCGTACATGGGGTATGGTGTGTACCCCGTGTACGCTGGGTATACGGCACATGCCCCTCATGATCGCAGGGGTACACGGCGTACCCCTGCGATCATGGTGGGTACATGCCGGGGGGGGGGCGTTCCGTACCTGTTTCGGGGCGAACTCTGCTTTTAAGGCTGTTTTCAGCTCCCATAGAAAAAGGGTTGTATGGTGCGTACCCGACACGAATCGTACTTGCCTGGTCGGAAAAAGCAGCTGCGAACCGTACAGATGTCGCGTACAGCGGGTTCCGAGTGAGGCTCGTACAGAGATTAGAGTCGTATGGTCTCTGTGCGATTTGTACGGAGTAATCATCTCATATAACTTAAAAAATGACTCTAATAAAGATAACTCATTTGTAAGTTATAATGCTTTATCTAAAATAAGGTGACTGCTCATCAAGTACAATACAGCTCAAATCATAGATCACCACACAAGAAAAAATCATTAACAAATAGAATAACAGGTAATCATCTCAAATGTCAGCGCAAAATGTGAGTGGATAGGTGTAGAGTAAAAAGAATAAAGAATAAGTCATTTGCAAATAAGTTATGCAAATTCAGAATATCTTACTAACCGATCTTACAAAGTTCAAGAAATCTGAAAAGCTACTCTCTGGCCAGTAGAGTAAACTAGGCCCCAAAAGAAGAGTTATGGAGCAAAGTTAAAGAGTCAGGATCAGCAGAACAGCAGCCAGCCCATAGAATATAGGAAACAGTATCACAGCTCTCTCATCTCGCAAAGTAGGAAACGTGCTCACACATCCTGCCTCTTAGTACAGTTAATTATACCTCAAGTTCACTACAAGTCCAAACCCTATTCTATCCACCCCACATAGAGAAAACATTTTATTGGCTAATACAAAGGGTGCCTGAATCACACCACTCTTGACTTGTCTTCAGTTTCAACAGTTCTTTGTTATGAATTATACACGTCATTCAGCCTTCAGCAGTAGAACTTCCATATCTATCTTCCGCGACTCGTACATATTCCTCATTCAAGCGAAAGTATGAAACTGGGATAGAAATGTCCTCATGCCCGCTCTGGAAGGAAGTTCCGCTTTCGTTGTATTCATTGTTTCCTCCACACAACCTTGACCATCATCAGAGGCACGCAAAGAACAATTCACAGTATTCAATTTTCTCCCCTACTACATTTCTAAAATCCCATGTTAACTCTAAAACGTCTCTCGGGCCTTTTCTGCAAGTAAGCAAACTATACTTCTAGGAAAGACAAATACATGCATTAATCATCACTTCATAAAATTCTACTATCAAACGCACTTTGAATGCTTTTCATTAGCTTTCTTTTTCTTTAGGCGCCGCAAATTTATTTTCTATTTTTTAGTGAAAAATAAACTCTCAACTTTTGTCTTATTTTCTACATTAGTTAGACTAGGACCCAGAACCGGCCCTGGCAAAGTGCTCGGCCGGCCCCCTCCGGGAGGAGAGGGGAGGGGGGAGAGGTGCGACCGTGCTCTGTGACCGGGCCCGTTTTCGGCCGTTTTTGTTACAGGGCCGTTTTTGCAGCATAACGGCCCTGTAACAAAAACGGCCCCCAGGTGCCCAAAACCGGCCCCCAACCATGCGGCCCACCGGGGGATTGCCCGGTGCCCTCAACGGCCAGTCCGGGCCTGTATGTGAATTTGCAACCTACTCTAATACTTCTAGCACACACTTCCGCAGTTATCATCTTTCCCCTTTTTTCTTATTTTATTAGTTTCATACGTTTCTTGATTAGTATTTTAACATACAGAAGGGTTCAATCGTAGCAGGTTTAATTTTGCGAAAACCCTGCTCCATCAATCGCACATCCTTAGGTCATTTATTTATAGGTTCTCTAATTTGTGATAATGAACAAAAAGGTGGGAAAGTGAAAGAAATAACTGCCTAACATCACACAATTTAATAAAGTGGGGAAGCTGAGATTAATCCCAGGTTTTCTGATTCCACATCATGCAATTATGCTTCACTTCACCTACACCCACCTTAATGGCAACTCCCCCTCCCAACCTCCACCCCGCTGGCATCAATGCGGCCCTCGTTCACATTACAGAAACTTATAGTCCCCTGGAAAATTTTTGTGAGTACCTATGCATTAGAGAATGAGAAAAGGCAGGATGCTGCAAGAGCATGGGATGGTAAATGGTCATGTTCATCATTCTGGCTGCAGGCCCAGAAACATCTGCAAAGATTGCATTCAACCAATGGGCAAGCTGATACCGTAAATTTGGGTTGGATGATGAATGCCTGCACTACAAAGGGCTATGTGGTTATGACACGTGGCTCAGGAGATCTGGCTCTAGCAGTGCATGAATATGAAATATTCCTTCTAAAATATTCTAATCACTATCGCCCTGCCGGCAGTCGCCTCATAAGAGGGTCACAGGAGGGGGCACTTTTGGAGTCTACCCCTTCCCCATGAGCCCGCTGTATCTTATTGGGCACTATATATACAGTGGCATAGCGAAACTTGAGGGGGGCCTCCCTGCAAGGTACATGGACGGGCCCCTCCTCCGGGCCCAAAGCGGAGCTCTCATGCCAGGGTACTGTGCTGAAAGAGCCCCCTGTGGCTCGGGACCCCCATATCTGGGAGCTTCAGGGGGGCAGGGTGAGGCAGATGCAACATACAGCTGTACATTTTCATCCCTGTGAACTTCCAGCAGTTTTTATCAGCACTGTGTAGTGTTTATGGATAAGAACGTTGGCGATCTCACACTTTGGTGCACATATTAATTGATGAGAAACATGCTTGTTTGGGGAGCATTACGTGCTGTAATTGGGGAAAAGCAGATATTTAGCGAATGCCTAGCAGCATCGGATACATGACCATTTCCTATCAATAGCTCGAAGTCTAGAATCGTGTAGTGTAATTGATACATCCTTAACTCACTGCGACTTCAACTTGAGGGCCACGGTACTAATGATTTCTAATTCATCGAGCCCTAATTACGTTGCAACCATTGCAAAATATTGCTGATTTGCTGCTGCAGCATCATCACAATATTGCAGAGACCTGTAAATTCGATACATTTTTCAAGCAGAGCATGGCATAGATGTGCAGATGCACTGCTCTGTAATCGAAATATGACACTGACCTGCAAATGTATTGTGTAGACCATGGGTACTCACAAACTTTCTCTCGGGGGCCAAATTTACAGTTTGGTTTGTGTCCGAGGGCTGCATCGGTGGGGGGGGGTCAGTGGGGGAGGGGCGGGGCTAGAGCAACAACATAAAACTGACCATGAGGTTGATCACAGGTCCCTGCAGCGGACGCCTTCGTCCACTGAGCTGTCACGGCATACACACATCTCTCTCTCTCTCTTTCTCTCTCGGTCTCCCTCCCTCTCTATAGCTCTCTTTCCCTTTCTCTAGCTCTCTCTCCCTCTCTCCCTCCCTCTCTCCTGTCTTTCTCTGTCTCACTCCCTCTCTCTCACTCCCACTCTCTCTCACTCCCTCTCTCTCTCCCTCTCCGTCTCCCTCCCTCTCACTCTCCGTCTCACTCGCTTTCACTCCCTTTCCCTCTCTCTCCCTCCATTTCCCTCCCTCTCACTCCCTCTCCATCTCCCTCCATTTCCCTCCCTCTCCCTCCCTCTCCCTCCCTTTCACTCCCTCTCCGTCTCCCTCCCTTTCCCTCCCTCTCACTCCCTCTCTTTCCCTCCCTTTCCTTCCCTCTCCCTCCCTTTCCCTCCCTCTCCCTTCAATTCCCTCCCTTTCCCTCCCTTTCACTCCCCATCAGTCTCCCTCCCTTTCCCTCAATCTCACTCCCCATCAGTCTCCCTCCCGTTCCCTACATGTCATTCCCCATCAGTCTCCCTCCGTGTCCCTCCATCTCACTCCCTATCAGTCTCCCTCCCTTTCCATCCCTCTCACTCCCTCTCCGTCTCCCTCCCTTTCCGTCTCCCTCCCTCTCACTCTCCGTCTCACTCCCTTTCCCTCCCTCTCCCTCCCTCTCCCTCCCTCTCCATCTCCCTCCATCTCCCTCCCTTTCCCTCCCTCTCCCTCCCTCTCCCTCCTCCTCCCTTTCACTCCCTCTCCGTCTCCCTCCCTTTCCCTCCCTCTCACTCCCTCTCCGTCTCCCTCCCTTTCCCTTCGTCTCCCTCCATTTCCCTCACTTTCCCTCCCTCCATTTCCCTACCTTTCCCTCCATCTCACTCCCCATCAGTTTCCCTCCCTTTCCCTCCATCTCACTCCCCATCAGTCTCCCTCCCTTTCCCTCCCTCTCCCTCCCTCTCTATCTCCAACTCACTCCCTCCCCCTCCCTGTCCGTCTCACTCCCTGTCTGTCTCTCTCACTCCCTCCCTCTCACTCCCTCCCTCTCACTCTCTCCCTCTCACTCTCTCCCACTCACTCCCTCCCACTCACTCCCTCCGACTCCCTCCCTCCCTCCCACACCCTCCTTCCCTCCCTCCCACTCCCTCCCTCCCACTCCCTCCCTCTCACTAACTCCCTCCCACTCACTCACTCCCTCCCTCTCACTCTCTCACTCACTCCATCCCACCCACTCACTCACTCCCACTCACTCACTCACTCACTCCCACTCCCTCCCTCTCACTCCCACTCCCTCTCACTCCCACCCCTCCCTCTCACTCCCACCCCCTCTCTCTCACTCCCTCCCTCTCACTCACTCCCTCCCTCCCACTCACTCACTCAATCCCACTCACTCCCTCCCTCTCACTCCCTCCCTCTCACTCCCTCCCTCCCTCTCACTCCCTCCCTCTCACTCCCTCTCCCACTCACCCACTCTCACTCACTCTCTCTCACTCACTCTCTCCCTCTCACTCACTCACTCCCTCTCACTCACTCCCTCTCACTCACTAACTCACTCCCTCTCACTCACTCCCTCCCTCTCACTCCCTCCCTCTCACTCCCTCCCTCCCTCCCACTCCTTCCCTCTCACTCCCCCCCCCCCCTCTCACTCACTTACTCCCTCCCTCCCTCTCACTCACTCACTCCTCCCTCTCACTCACTCCCTCTCACTCCCTCTCTCCCTCTCACTCACTCCCTCTCACTCACTCACTCCCTCTCACTCACTCCCTCTCACTCACTCACTCCCTCTCACTCACTCACTCCCTCTCACTCACTCCTTCTCACTCCCTCCTTTTCACTCCCTCCTTTTCACTCACTCCCTCCTTTTCACTCACTCACTCCCTCCCTCTCACTCACTCCCTCTCTCTCACTCCCTCCCTCCCTCCCACTCCTTCCCTCTCACTCCCTCCCCCCTCCCTCTCACTCACTTACTCCCTCCCTCCCTCTCACTCACTCACTCCTCCCTCTCACTCACTCCCTTTCACTCACTCTCACTCACTCCCTCTCTCCCTCTCACTCCCTCTCTCCCTCTCACTCCCTCTCTGTCCCCCTCCCTTTCCCTCCCACTCCCTCTGTCATCTCACCCTGCCTGTGTGCCAGCTGGGGCGCACACAACTCACAGCCGCACCCGAGCACTTAACAGGCCATTTGCATGATAATGTGGCCTTTGTATTTCACATTTTCTTAGGCCCCTGCAGCTTTACTCTGGCCATTGCTTGGATCGCCCGGCCGTCAGCTCCCACAGACCAGCAGAGTCTCTCGCACTGCTGCAGGCACTTACAAAAAAAAAACGTTAAACACAGGTATGATGTCTCGGGGGTCCGCGGGCCGCCAGGAAAGGCTTGCCGGGCCGCCACAGGCCCGCGGGCCGTACTATGAGTACCCCTGGTGTAGACAAAGATCTTGCCATTGCAGTAGCTTCATTATGTTGATACTTCTGGCTTCAGTTTCTCTGGTTCAAAGGATCCGTGAGAAGAGTTTTTGCTTGTTCCTCTCTGAACAGAACAAATATCATAAATGTGCTTTTATGGATATTTTTATCCGAATAAAGATTATTTGAATTTGAATTTGAATTCCATTACACTTGGCATGGAGGCAGCATCCATCTGATTCTGGCGCTAAATAGAAAATGCACAATAAGTCGCGAGGGATGAGACTCTGCTGGAGTGCCTTAGCGCAGACTGGGCGAATGGGCCGGGAGTTCACGCAAACTGATTTTATTGTATTCATTCAAGTCTTTGTACACCATCTAAACGTCTTTGCAGTCATTTCAAAGCACATCAAGGAAAATGGAGGAAGGTAAAATGAAAGCTGTCGGCCTGATGCCAATGGGGTCATGGGCTACAGAAAGGCAGGTCCAATGCAACTGGCTAAGCCCCCAAGATGGTCTTCGTTAGACACTTCCAGGACAGTTAAGTTCTCAAAGTGCTCTGAAATCTCAGAAAAGCAACTTCACTTCTGGAGAGGAGGGGATGACGTTCCAGAAAATAGGGCACTGAAGGATAGATATTACACGGAAGCACATCATCAGATGCATCAGACCTCAAGGCACAGAGATCCCACCTTCATTGTGAGTATCTCCAAACATGGTGATGGTTCTACACTAAAGTAGTGAAGGCAATAGCGTCCTCCGGTCTGATGGGCTGGGGACACCCATCAAGCCCTGTATGAGCCTCTTTGTTCTTTCCACCCTCGTCTTCTGTTACATGCTTCTCTAGAGCCCAAAACACTCTGCGGTTTTGGCAATCTTTTGTATATATCACAACAAATACTAAAGATAGTAGCTTTATTTGGAGTAGGCCAGTGAACTAAATCAGTGCTGGAAAGGCTTGGATAAATAAAGTCCTCATTATGAACTTTTTCAGATTTGGGATTCGTATATTTCAGAGACTGAAATCTTCCATTCTGAACAGCGTCTTTGCATCTACAGCTGGTAATAAAAAATGTTAGTTCAAGAATGGCAAATAATTATGTGGACCTAAAAATACCAGGTGAAGATCAGATTATTTTCTTGTCTCGTGGGGACTATTTCTCTGACACTAACAGACTGCAAATACCAGTGATGGAGTATTGGTGGGTGGAGGCAGTCAGGGGGTACTGGGTGCGAGAAGGATAGAGCCACATTTGGGCGGTGTTGTCTTCTCGATCAGGTGGTGCTGACGGAGACAGCTGGAGCTGGATTGCACTTGTACCCTGCAGCCCCTGCCCCTAATCCCCTGTAGTTATACCATGTGTGTGTCCACACACGGTAAAACCAGGTCAGTGTTACCAGCCATGGAAATTTTGTGTCCAGAATCACCAAACCATTAGTAGTTGACTTAAGCGATATCCCTGAGATGGACCACTCCCAGCAACTCGCAGCAAAGACCTAAGTGGTGATTGTATTGAGGACGTTGTAGAGCTTTACCTGTGAAATTTGAGAATAGATAAAGGTTGTAACGTTTATGTTCAGGTACTTTTTAATCTCATAGACTCATCCAATCCTCAATTTCACTCATAAACTGATGACTTTCAACTCTATCTTAGAGTCATAGGAGCTAAAAACCAATTCACCAGACTCCAAGTGCCTGAAATAATAGGAACAGATAAACCAAAACAGCCTTAAGCATAATGACTCGAAGACTAACATTCCGGCCTTTTTATTTCCCCATGACTGGAACAAAATGTATATACACTTTATGTCCTAGTGTCCATAATTATCGGGGAGACAGTGCTCCTCAAAGCCAGTGCAAGGAACATAAGCACCCACTAGGATGTCTGTCACAGTCTTAATTCCCAGATTGGAACTGTGGTTAAGTTAGGCCTCCACCAACTCATACTGCTCAATAAAATAACCCTGCTCATTCCTAAACCCCACTATACTGCCGTTGTATTTTCCCTCGTAAACGCTTGACTGGCGTTCTGCAACTCACTGTACATTAGTTTAACTCCCACCACATTAACATATTCCAAAAAGTCCAGAGCACCAGTGAACGTCTCATCTGTGGCCTGAGTAAAAGCCAACATGTCACTTACCACATAAGAAATCTTCATTGGTTACCAGTCAGGATCACCTTCAAAATCCTATCTCTGACTTTCAAATGCCTCCTTTGGCCTGGAGCCAAATACCTCCAAAGCCATGTATACAACTACACTCTCTCAAGACCCATACAGTCAATACTGTCAAGACCATCTTAGGCACTCTCTAGCCCAACTGCAGATGCAGGGTATGGTAGCACCATATCGTTGCCAGAATAGCATCTGACATAAATCTTAAGTCTTAAATATCATTTACAAAAATATCGCCCCTTTGGAGGTAACAATAGGGGTGGTAAAGTTTTTAAATTATATACTTTTTTTAAATTAACTCTGTATTTTAATTAACTATTTAATTGGTAATTAATTATGTAAGTTCTTTAATTCTTATATTGTTATGCCAATTATTGGTTGTACTTTAATTAATTGCTAAATAAGGGATAAGTGTATTTATTAATACGCTTTTTAAAATGAATTTCATATTACCTGTTTTCATTATATTTGTTTGATTTAATTACTATTTTAAATTTGTTATTGTTTTATTTCAATTTAGTGTAAAGGGAAGGAATGGAGGGAAGGAAATGTATTTATTTCAAATGTAATTATTTTTTATATTTGTTACATTCTTTTTGTATTATTATTTTTTTAATTACATTTAATTTTATTTATAATGCATATATGTATTATGTTAAATATGTCTTAATGGTGTTATGTTATTAGATTTCAGAATTTCAGATAGCAGATTTCAGATCACCAATTGGCCAACATATATTACTGGGGCACTCAAGGTTTCGTGAATGAACTCCCAAATACTAGCATTTTGTGTTCTGTGTGAGTATGCTGAGAACTAATTCCAAAAGACCGAAGAGTTGCCTGGAAATGAATGCTTGTCTCTAGGACTTCAGCTGCACACATTTTTTCCACAAAGTTTGTGAGCAAAGGTTGCTTCGTGTCTAGTGGTCTGTTGTACACAAATGCGTTTCAGAAGTGGCTGATGGTCATGTTTGAGGATGGGCTTTGCATCCCCGTCCATCACAACAACAGAAGACCGCGACCTCACTGACCTACTGTTGACGGCTGCAGTCAAAATAATCCTAAGCAACTGGAAAGACACCACAAAAGCTACACCACAGGCGTGGCTCAACTGGGTCACCTTCCTAAGAGGGGCAGATAACATTACAGCGAAACACTCACCGAAAACACACAGGCAATCAAACATATGGGGGCCCCTGGACCTCTACCTTTCATCACATAAACCCCCCTAGGCGCAGACACTAGACACTAGACATCCATCAAGGGACACACTATAGGGACCCACACTCTAACAAAATAAACCTGCTAGGAAGAACACTCTCCTATCTCTTTTCCTACCTCTATCCCTCTCTATCCTCTCTACCGTCCGGGACGTTATACCCACCTGGCAGTGCAAAAGGGGTGACAGAAGACAACGCCAAGCAAGACTCGGAAAACGGACTTCTTCTTTTTTCTTTTTTGGACTATTCGAACTATCCGACCCCTCGTACCATTGCAAAGATCGAACTATTGCAGGACAATATTGCTACACCCCCCCCCCCCCCCCCGGCGCCTTCTTTTTCTTTTTTCTTTCCTTTCTTCTTTCACTCTATCCTCTTTCTTTCCTCCACTCATGTATGCTCCATGTAAATATATTTTTTTTTATATACAATAAAAAATTACAGGACCCCCCAAAAAAAAAAAAAAAAAAAAGAGTGAATCATGGGAAAACATGTGATTCCCTTCAGTTATTGAGGAAATGCAGTATAATACATCAGTTATCTTACGTAATAATGTGCTTATTGTCAACAGCTATGCGTAGTAAGCACCAATGTATGTTTCATTCTACATTATAAAATATAAACATAGAAATATGAGAAACTAAGATTTGGTCTCTTTTAATGAAAGGGTAAAGGGTGCGTAACGTGAATCTAGTTGCCTTGGTTAACATCTGTTAAGTTGCCATAAGGATGCAAGACTCTAGGACTGATTTTGGAAGAAGATTTTCCTTGAACTGAGATGTCTTTATAAGATAAATAATGTGCCATAGTGGGATTAAAGTATCCTAATTAAGCAGTGCTTTTTTTTGTACTCACTGTTGCAACTATTATTTGCCTTTTTTAATCACTATGTGGTGTTGCCTGATGAAGGCCTGAAGGGTCACATGAAACATTTGCCGAAACCTTTGAAGACAGTGTTATTGTAATGTGGGCTTTATATGTAAAACATTTCCTAACAGGACTTTGATTGGCACTGCTGAAACTTATATTTTCATGTGCCACCTTGTATGTTCTCCATGCTAGATACTAATTCACAACCCTATAGAAGGACAGTGAAAACTGTACACCTTATCCTTATAACTGTTTTGATTGACACATTTGGGATTAATTTTTTATATAATGACAATAGATTTGATTGCAATCTCTTCATCATTTCACACTCATTATTTTTATTTTTTTTAAATTTTTGAAAACCTTTATTTGAGAAAATGGATGCGTACAAATACGGGCCTACAACCGGCCACGGAACAAAACTGGAAAGCACCATCATCAATTAAAGGCACAGAGTGGTTAGATGATATTACGCAACGCTGTAAGTCAATGTTATCAGCTAACTAGAACCACTCGACATAGGATTAGAGGAGGTTAATTTTATATATTAAAGAATAAAGGATCGGTCGTATAGGTAGCAACCTGGAGTACATAGCGGGGAATAATCCAACTGTTTTGTTGCAGTACGACAAAAGAGCAGTAATCAGACAGGTCCATAGCATGTAAAACATAGGTTCGCTTATAATTCCTCAATGATAGTTTCCACGCCCGACAACATGTACCCAGAGACTAACTGAACAGCAATTCCGCAGTGATAAAAACCCTTCAGGGAAACAGATAAGCTGCAATCACTATACATCCCAACCCAAAAAATAAAATAATTTTTTTTTTTTTAAAAACAAGAAAACCAAAGAAGAAAAGAAGTAGGGGGACTCCACGTTATTGTACCCGCCCCTCAGTGATAATGGCGAGCAATAATACAAATAGCGAACATGCTTGGGGGCAAAGCGATAACTTCAGGAGAAACAGTGCCATGAGTACCATGTTACGTAAAATACCTATTCTTCCCCTCACAGTAACTCACCCCACGGGGTTACACTCAGTCGTGGAGACCCAAGAAAAGGATACAAAAGAGCCATAGAAACAAAGAACAACCTAATAGACCCTACACCACCCATCCCACCCTGCACCCCTGCAGAAGGCTACGGCCTACCCCCCCCCTCCCCCCAGCAGCGTGCCTGTCGCCCTAATTATGAACCCGAAATATAGAAAAAGAGAATATAGAGAAACGGAAAAGGAAAGGGAGAAAGAGGAAAAGCCTGGGGAGAGGAGCCATTAGCAAATGGTGCGCCCCCCGCCCCCGCCCACTTACGCCATGAGTAATGCCCAAAACGAAACTGGCAAGTGTTCAGCAACAAGCAAATACGAAGGAATCAACAAAGTATCATAATGTAGGGCAGTCCATAACTCCATTCACCAATCAGTAGTCCACCGAAAAGAACCGGGTTCATCCTAGTCCCTTCTTGGCCAACGTCGC
Organism: Lissotriton vulgaris; assembly: GCF_964263255.1. Taxonomy (NCBI): domain Eukaryota; kingdom Metazoa; phylum Chordata; class Amphibia; order Caudata; family Salamandridae; genus Lissotriton; species Lissotriton vulgaris. The sequence goes on from NC_141693.1 coordinate 166,865,993, forward strand.
TATATGCGTAGATCCAGTGGGCATAGGACATGTCGATGAAGAAAGGCCATGGAAAAGTTGCTGGATTATCAATGGAAGCAGCCAATAGGACCCCCTCTCCCGAGGACAATGCAGAAACTGTTCACAGCAGCCGTATATACCAATGTCAATGAACTCCAGCGGTTCCACCCGTTCATGAGTCGGATCATCGCTACCCCAACCAGAAAGCGGGGAACAATCGACGACCGCATCGGACCCATCCGCATCACCAAAAGCTGGCCCGGGAGGAATGGCGGCCATTACATCCCTCTGCACACAGGAATCCCGGACCAAGGTCGACCTCCAGGACCTCAAAGCTTGCAGGACGTCGCCAATCGTGGGTTCGAGCTCACCAGTACAGGCCCAGGAGGAGTGCAAGGGCAAGAAATCGGCATCCCGGGACCCTGCACGGGACATGGCAGCAGCCGCCATTTTGCGACAAATACGCCGTCTCTCCGGACTCATCTCCAGAGGTGAGCTCAACAGCAGAACCCAGGTGGGACCCCCCTCAAGCGCACGAGCCGCACCCACAGTGCTGAAATAGTGGTCACAAGGGAGGAGGACCCGCCGGTGACACCGCTCCGCCAAAATCCCTTTTCGCCACCAAGTGAAGGAGCCCGGCACGGCCGGACGGCAACAAAGGGGGGAGCCACCAGACACGGAGTCCCCAACCCACAACTTGCCGCACACCACCTCTGGAGCACCGGACGAGTGTCCCAGGCACGTTCATTTGCCTCCGGGCTCTTCGCACATCAGCATCTTCCGGCCGGCCCCAAACCTCCACCCGAGGTCGCAGCCGACACCGTCTCGCCGGCAACTCGCTAAGGACGAGGCCCCGGTCTCAACCCCGGGGAGGCCGCACTTTCCGGGAGGACACCGCTGTGGATCCACCGAACACCGGACCCACCGGGATGGATGGTAAGTTACTGCAAAGCTCTGCATATAAGTTGTTGTCCGTTTTGGGCAGGATAATCGACAGGATATTAGATTGTAGGCAGGTAGGGCAGCGGAGCCGAGCTAACGTGCTGCCATCTCGTTGTCGAGCTTGGCTCCTCCCTTCACACTCATTATTGAGTTAGGGTATGTCATTCCAATGAATGTGCATACTAGAGTTCATATAGAAGATGCTTAGAGTGGTCTTTGTCTGTATCTTCATTTCATATCACCCTTGCCCCAGCCCTCCGTTACTATCTTCTGCTCTCCCTGTTACCTCAAGTAATATGCGTAGTTTTTGCGAAAATGACTCAAAATTATGTGCTCTACACAAAATGCATTTGGCCAGAATTTTACACGAAGATTGCACATGAGGGCATAGCCCCATAAACAGGTTTTAAGGCACCGGTCAGGCACGGTTCAAGCAGTTTCTACTCAAACCAGACATTTTTTTCTTTAACAAGTTTCACGCTTGTGGAAGCTATGCAAAAAAGAGAAAACCCCTTGTAATAAATAATACTATTCTGACCGTATAGAAGGATTTATCAGGCCTCTGGCCGGGTCATGTTTAAAAAACAACCTATATATATAAAAACGAATGTATGTCTGTTTGTCTGTTTGTCCTTTATGCATTACTACACCATTCATCCGATCGTCATGAAACTTTGGGAAGTTGTTGAGTACACTCCCGCGAGGGTTACTGGCAAAAAAATAAAAAATTATTTTGTTAAAAGTTGTTGAGTACACTCTCGCAAAGGTTTCTGGCAAAAAAAAAAAATTGTTAAATATCGGCCCCCCAGGGCCCTCATTATCTTTCCAATACTGAACGTTTACAGTTTCCGGTGCGACTCGCTTTTGCAATGACCATCAACAAAGCACAAGGACAATCGCTGCAAGTGTGTGTACTAGATTTGGAGAATCCGTGATTCTCACATGGACAACTGTATGTGGCCAGCTCACGCGTCGGAAAACCTTCTGATTTATTTGTGTACGCAACGTTTACAGTTTCTGGTGCGACTCGCTTTTGCAATGACCATCAACAAAGCACAAGGAAAATTGCTGCAAGTGTGTGAACTAGATTTGGAGAATCCGTGCTTCTCACATGGACAACTGTATGTGGCCAGCTCACGCGTCGGAAAACCTTCTGATTTATTTGTGTAAGCACCAGACGGAAAAACAAAAAATACCGTGTATCCACAAGCACTCGAATAAATAAACAGAATTAACCCCTTCACTGCGGCGGCTATTCTGCCGCAGTGCTAAGAGGGCGGGGCGGTCGCGCGGCGGCCGCATGCTGGTGACGGAACCGCTCCGTCACCAGCCTCGGTTGAGCTGTGCTCATGAAGGAGCGTTTCCGTCATGGCCCGCCCCGCTCAATAGAACGCTCAGCGCAGGCGCGGAATTCGCGCCGCGCTGGCGTCCAGAGCGGGCCATGACGGAACCGCTCCGTCATCAGCACAGCGCACCCGCAGCTGATGACGGAGCGGTTCCGTCATCAGCGTCCAAGGGGTTAAAACACTTCAAAATATTTTCCATATGAAAATGAATACGTTTCAATAAAAATGACACAATGTAAATTGAATGTTATCATAGCAAGTTTCCTTAAATTTCCTTTGTTCTGAGATCGCAGCAATGCGCGACGGGTAAGCTAGTAATATTATAAAAGCGACAGGGCTGGCTGGAGGACACCCATGTGCCCCAGTGCACCACTGAGGTCTTTGCCTAACTAGCCTCTCTTTCTGGGTCTAGAATCAGGGCCACTGGAACGACGCAGCAATGAAGGACCATTCATATGTCAGACCATACAAAATGATGCTGCAAGAAGGCGCATTATGCAGAAAATGAGACATTATGAGATAAATTATATAGCTCACACTGTGCTATTGTTGTGTAGCCATGACTACATTTTCCACAGGTAAGCATCGATGCAAGATATATCCGAATTCTTTAGAAAATGCAGGATTCTTATGAAAGAAATGAATAATCGTATAACCAACTGTAATCGAATGCTATTGGCTAATAAAAACGAGAGTTTGTTCCTTACCAGGAAGCACGTGACCACGGCCCTTCTCCCGCCCAGCATATAGCCGCATCTAAAAAACAATCTCGCTCTCAGCGGAACATGCGTGTAGAGACTGCTTGTAATAATAATTGGCTTGTCTTTTTATTGTGCCCACCCCTGCTATATTTTAAAACCCGTCGCCTAGAGAGCAATATCCGGCTTAATCTGCGTTTAAACCGTGGGGCGTCTGTAATCAACTGTCGACAACAAGAGACAGCGCGCGCAACTTTACGGTGTATCACGTATTCATTATCAGAGTCTCACTAGGAGGCACTTAAACTCCGAGACATCTGAGGAGGGTGAAATAACATCACAAAGACACTCGGGAATTGTGAGGGCCGTCCTGACAGAACTGCTTCTTTGAGAGCACCGAGATATGAGGATCTTATCATTCAAGATCTGCGGCATTTTCAGGACACAGAACGAATTGGATGTATTTGTTTTCGTTTCATGCTGGAAACAGAATTTAGTTAAAGCCAATCATCGATCAGGAATACTACCACACCTGCTCCAATCTGATTGATACCTTTGTGCAGCAATCAACATGTGAAATGTGACCTGTTTATTTTTTAACCGTAGATATCATTTTATTGTTTACGAAGAGCAGAGATGTGATCAGTTAATCCACTTCCATTGTTGATTTGTTTTTGTTCTGCGTCATTCTTCGTCCCGTTTGAGCTAGAAATCAGTGCCCATATTATCAAGAAAGGGCGATAAATTATTGCCGCTTTTATCGGCAGGAAACTGCTGCTAGAGCGTCGATAATGGGCTTGATAGTATGCCCTTGTGAATTCCCATAGAAGCCCAGGTTAACACCAGAACCTGGGCTGCTACGGGAATTCACAAGGGCCTATTATCAAGCCCATTATCGACAATTTAGCAGCAGTTTCCTGCTGATAAAAGCGGCGATAATGTATCGCCCTTTCTTGATAATATGGCCCCTAGTTTGTGTAGAATTGTGTGGAATGTGAGCACAATACTGAATTGTGTGGTAAATGTGGCAAGTCAATAATCATGCAAACTACACTGCAGTACAGATTTGGTCCTGTGATCCTCCCAGTCGCGAAGAATATAGGTGCATGTTAATGTATTAATTTGCATGCCTTTCACTTACAATGCGCACATGCTTTATTGCTTACACTGTAGTTGTCTCTTGAAATCATTGGGTCATATTTACAAAAAAGTCGTGCAGCAAGTCACATTGCTATGCTGCATTGCATGACAGAGAAAGAGCAGGAATGTGCAGTATTTAAAAGAATACGACCCATTCCTGTCGTTTCCCCTGCTCCGGCCTGGCGCACATTAGGCTGCTAACACGAGGTCCCTTGCACCATGATGCAAGGAACCCTGTGTTGCATGCAGCATTATTTTTGTAGAGGTAGGCGCACTTTCCTGCATAAAAGCAATCCTCAGAGGCTTGTTCTTCTTTCTATTTGTTCTGCAGTATGCAATACAACGATTTGCGCTGCTTTACATTATTCGAGATTTATGTTGCCATGCACGGCTTCATAAATATCTTTTTTGAGTTTGTCGCTTTTGCACCACCCGTTGCACTGGGGCTCATACATATGACTCATAGTTGTGTGACATAGGGAACACTAGTCCACAGGCCATTGTGGGCATTCACCTCTTAACAGAATTTCCCACACATGCCACTGTCATCGTGCTGTCAAGTTTTCAGCACTTCATGCCTTTTAGCTTACATAAAACTCCCACGAAACCCCTACAATTTTCTTGGCGCTGGTGAATTTCTTCACAAAGCTGTTTTTTAAGAGGGAAAGACATGTTCTGCCTCCTGCTATGCACGTCATAAGATACACTTGTGTGCCCATGTCTGTAAAATGCCCTTTTGAAGAAGACTTTGTCCTCCTGAAACATTCTTCAGTACTTAGCTCCTTGAAAGGAGGCAGATTCTTGTGAGCTACGTGGGAGGGCAACAAGCTCATGGTAATATCACCTTGGCGAAGCGGTGTCCCCCTGACAGAAATCCATGTTTCAATTTCCTCCATCCTAGAAAAGGGATTCTGTTAGTCAGTTCCTAGCTGCAGCCCACCTCCTTGCCGAGATGCAGCACTACTAAACTTGCTTCTGTCTTTCCAGATTGATGATTGCTTGGAATGTCCTAAATTTAACATAATGAGTGGGATCTTTCCGCTTTGTTGCTGGAGATCTTGGGGAGTGAGAACCCAGGGGCATATTATCAAGGGGGTTTATCTCCGCTTTTTTGGCTTTAAAAGCCAAGAAAGCAGAGATAAAATGATCTCCCTATTGCCTAGCTGTCGCTAACACCAGTTAGCGACAGCTAGTAGGAGATAGCGACCATCTTGGGCCCCACTTTGCATGTCAGTGATATTTATCACTAATGACAGGCAAAGTGGGCGTGCCAAGATGTTAGCGACTGAAAACAGTCGCTAACATCGCTATCTCCTATTACCAACTTTTGGAGATATTCGCGCTAAGCGCGAATATCTCCAAAAGCTAACACCTGCCCTGAGCAGTTCTTAGCCATGTTATCCAATGGGAGGTGGATAACATGGCTAAGAGCATTAGCTCGGTAATGCATGAATATCGCTGACTTTTCAGCGATATTCATGCATTGCGGCGATTTTTATCGCATTTGCAATAAACCTTGGTAATACCAAGGTTTATTTGCGGTAAAAATCGCCGCAGCTCAGCGGTAAATTTTTGTCTCTAACCAAGCAATAGCGATAATTATCGCTATTGCTTGGTAATATGCCCCCCAGTACCTACAGAAGCAGAGAGTTGCCAATGCAGCGTCTCGCTACTTAACCTGCGATGGACCGGTGAAACTGCTCCGTTTCCGTTCTAGATCTTTTGGCTTTGGCCATATCAAGGTGCAAGTAGCCTGTTTGTTTTGTTTGTAATGTAATACTTTCTTGTGTAGTGAGTGAGACAGGCGAGCACCCACCCCCTCACAGTAGAGGAGAGAGGCAGGTTGTCAGACTAGAAAGGGGTGTACCCAGCAACAGATCCTGTGAAAAAACCTGCAAACCTGCAGACAGGGGGCCTCATTTATGAAAAGTGACGCATCGCTGCGTGAAAACAGCGATGCGTCACTTTTCACTGCGCACTCCTTGCGACACCAATGATGCGTCATATTTAATGTATGACGCATCATGTCGCAAGGAGTTACAGATACGTCAGTATTTCTGACGCATCTGTAAGCGCAAAAGTGACGCATTGCTGGAGTGTGTCACAAAAGTGACGCAACTCCAGCAATGCGTCCTTTCACATGGGGAAAGCCCCATGTGAAAGGGCTTGCGTCAGTCTTACGCCTGCTGTGAGGCAGGCGCAAGATTTTGACGCAACCGCATCCTAAAAGTGACGCAGTGAAATCTCATAGATTTCACTGCGTCACTATTACGAGGCTTTTTGCGGGGGAACGCCCCCTCTGCATACATTATACCTGACGCAGGTATAATGTGGCGCAGGGGTTTAAAAAGTGACGCATCTACCTAGATGCGTCACTTTTTAAATATGGCGCAACAAGGCGCATGTTTTACGCTGCCGATGCGTCACAAAAAGGGACGCATCCGCAGCGCAAAACTGACGCAAGGCCTCATAAATGAGGCCCAGGGTTTGTGTCTGCCTACATGCACCCACCCTAGAAGTGTTCCTGCAAGTAACTCCATCCTGCGGTAGCACCAAGGGTCATAAGTGCTTAGAAGAGAGCCCTAAGTTTGAATATTCATCCATCTTCACAGAAGACTTGGAATACAGCTGTTTGCTGATCAAGGACAGAACTTCACCGTACAAAAACTTAGTACAAACTTCCTGTAAAACTTTTAACAATTCTCATTGTTTACTACAAAAGCTAAGGGACTTTTCACAATCCCATCAATTTTTCACAAAAAGGGAAAAATATTCAGTTTTGCCCATGTTTATTCTAGACCTTTCAGTGATAACTCAGTAATATATTTATTAAACAATCTGAATACCTTTCTTAGCCTGAGACTTACCTTTTTTCCCTTTAAACTCGGTTGCATTTTAAGCTGTGGATGACTTCATCGCCTGGTACCTCTGCTGAAGTTAAAACAGCGCTGTTTCTTTCACGGGTGGGGGCTGGTGGGTCATTGAACAAACGCCACCAATAAAGGGATTCTGTTTGATATCCTAGCCATGGGATCATATCCCTCTGGGTACACCCTGCTTTTCACCATCATGAGGGCAGCAACATCAGTAATTTAGAGTTGGGATACAATAACACGATGCTATTATTTGCTCTGATGCCCACGAGAGACCATGTGCTTTACAAATACATTTGTTATAGGTCACTCAATGAAGCTTTTGGTGGTCTTGTTTATTTGTGAACAGCTAGGTAAAGTATGCAACGCCTGTAGTCCTGGGGTGTCCAAAATTCACCCAGAAAGAGATTCTCAGTATAATCCCTTTCTACAGAAGTTGCGTTCATATTCATTATATGTAAATTAAACCTATGTGGATTTTCTGGACACCTGTCCCTCCTGGAGATACATTCTTCCTCTCTTGTCACCACTTCTGTTCTTCCAACTAGTTCGTCACAGTCACAGAGCTAATGTTCGCATTGTAGGTAATGCTGACAAGAGCTTTTCCTCCCCGGGTCTATTCATCCTGACAGGCACTGCCACAGAGAGTTCTCCTTCCCTGGACCCTATCAGGCAGTGCCAGAGAGAACTCTACCTTCCTGGGCCCTATCAGCTTGACAGGCACTGCTGGGGAGAGTTCTCCCCCCTGTGGCCCTATCAGGCTGGCAGGCACTGCTACAGAGAGCTCCCCCCCCCCAGGGCCCTATCAGCCTGACAGGCACTGCCACAGAGAGTTCTCCCTCCCTGGGGCCCTTTCAGGCTGGCAGCAGGCACTGCTACAGAGAGCTCTCCCTCCCAGGGCCCTATCAGACTGACAGGCACTGCCACAGAGAGTTCTCCCTCCCTGGGCCCTGTTAGTCTGATAGCCACTGCTGCGGAGAGCTCTCCCTCCCCGGGTCCTATAACCCTGACAGGCACGGCTGTGGAGAGAGCTCTCCCTCCCTTGGCCCTATCAGCCTGACAAGAACTGCTGCAGAGAGCTATCCCTGTTCTGGCACTATCAGCCTGATTAGCACTGATGTTTGGAGCTATGCCTCCCCTGGCCCTTTCAGCCTGATAGGCACTGCTGCAGAGAGCTCTCCCTACCCGGGGCCTATCAGCCTTACAGGCACTGCTTGGGACAACTCTCCCTTCCCGGTCCCTATCAGCTTCACAAGCATGACTGGGATGAGCTCCCACTCCCCGGGCCCTGTCAGTTTATTTGGCACTGATGATGAAAACTCTCCCTCCCCAGGCCCTATCAGCCTGACAGGCCCTGCTTGGTAAAACTCTCTGTCCCCGGGCCCTATTAGCCTGACAGGCATGGGTAGAGTGAGCTCTCACTCTCCGGGTCCTATCATCCTGATTGGCAATGATGCAGAGAAATCTCCCTTCCCGAGCCCTGCAAGGCTGACAGGCAATTGTACGGATAGCTCTCACTCCCCAGGCCCTATCAGCCTGACAGACACTGCTGGGGAGAGTTCTCCCTCCCCAGTCCTATCAGCCTGACAGGCACTGCTGTGGATAGCTCTCCGTCCCTTGGCCCTATCCGCCTGACAGGCAGTGCCGCAGAGAGCTCTCCCTCTCCGGGCCCTGTCAGCCTGACAGACACTGCTGGGGAGAGCTCTCCCTCCCAGGGCCCTATCAGTCTGACAGGCACTGCTGCAAAGAGCTCCCCATCCCCTGGTCTTGCCTGATTGGCACTGATGTGGTGAGCTCCCCCTGCCCGGGCCCTGTGAGCCTGCCTAATGTTCACTACACCGGAGAGCGCTCACTCCCCTGGCCCTGTGAGCCTGACATGCGCTTCTGGAGAGTGCTCACCCTCCCCGAGCCCTATCAGCCTGATTGGCACTCCTGGGGAGAACTCTCCCTGCCCGGACCCTGTCCACCTTGACAGGCACTGCTACAGAGAGCCCTAACTCCCCTGGCCCTGTCAGCCTGACAGGTGCTGCTGGTAAGAGCTCTCACTCCCCTGGCCCTGTGAGCCTGACAGGCGCTGCTGGGAGTGCTCTCTCTCCCCGAGCCCTATCAGCTTGACAGGCACTGCTGCGGAGAGCTCTCCCTTCCCTGGCCCGGTCCGCCTGACAGACAATGCTACGGAGAGCTCTCACTCCCATGGCCCTGTCAGCCTGACAGGCGCTGCTGGTGGGAGCTCTCCCTCCCTTGGCCCTGTCCGCCTGACAGGCACAGCTGAATCGCTATTTCGCTGAGCTTGTTCTGCAAGTCTCTTCTCTCAGTGAAAGCTACTCTGACAAGGAGCCCGCTCCGCGAGGCCTGTTGGGCAGCCGGTGGCTGTTTTTTCTTTGCCGCTGAAGACCAGACTGAAGACAAGGCAATCTCCCCTTATTATCTCCTCCTCTGCAGAGGGCCGGTAGGCCTCATTAGTGGAAGGGATGCCATGATTTGAAATCTGTGGCGGGGAGCTGTGCAGAGAAGGGCCCGGCTCTCCTAATGTAGAACATTCTTCAGAGAGAAGCGTCAGGGCCTAGAGTTAAAGGCAATATTAACTGCTGCTCAGCATCTGCGAGTCCCACACTTTCAGCTTATGAAGGCAGATATTAGCAGCTAGATTTGTCAGGCCTGCTGGGAATTGTATCTAGGGAAACCCTGACGAAATGGAAGGTACCATCGAAGAAATGCACAAAGGCGGAGGCTTGGGGACTAGAAAGAAGCTGAAACAGATGAAGTATGAGTTTATGCACGCCCCACTCGTGTGCAGCATAATGTTAAAAGTATGTTCTTTGCTAAATTAAGAAATTGTGAAAAGGAATATGATATTGCACTAATTATCCAAATATATGATGATACAATGCAAACAATTACAACGCATTCTTTTACAACGCGGTTTTTACATCGCAACTACCATTACATCGCATGATTTTTCACACATGCCATTACAACGCATTTTGAAAAACTGCCATTACAACACATACCATTACAACGCATAATACTTTTAGGTCAACGGTAGGGTAAGTGTTGGATAGTATAGGGGTAAAAATTACTATTCCCACACCAGTGAGTGCAACAGTAGGGAAGTGTTGGATAGTGTAGGGGTAAAAATTACTATCCCACTTCTGTGAGTGCAATAGTAGGGAAAGTGTTGGATAGTCTAGGGGTAAAAAACTGCTATTCCCATCTACCCCAAACCCATACCCACCCTTAAACAAAAAAATCTCCATTACTTACCTTGTAATGCGCTGTAATGGCATGCGTTGTAATGGTATGCGTTGTAATGGCATGCGTTGTAGTGATATGCATTGTAATGGCATGCGTTGTAATGGCATGCAAGGTAAAGGCAGTTGCCTTGTAACAGTTGCGTTGTAAAAGCAGTGCGATGTAATGACTGCGTCGTAATGGATGTTACCCAATTATGTGCGTATATATTATGAACACAGTTGGCAACCATCCTCGACAGCATGAGACATGATAGGCTCATGACTAGAGTTATCTGTATTTTTTTAACTAAAGCGCCCACCTTCACCTTTTAGTCGCTGGAATATGCTCCAGTGCATATGGTGACAAGGCTTGGAACGTGTCCTGGAAGGTTCTTCAGCAGTCTGAAGATCTTTTCATTCTCTCATCTATTCTAAATTCATCTTTCTGTACTCCCAAGATGCCTATGTAATGGTCTCCACATCTGTGTAGTGTGTCCTAGATACGAGCATGGCATTTGGCCCTATATTGTCTGAACAGATTCTTCACTGTTCTCAAGATCCCTGCAATCTATCCTTAATTGTGAATTGGCTTTTATCTCTTCCAAGTCTGCCCTGGAATGCGATATGAGCTCTCTTGAAATGAATCCAGATTCTACAACGCATTGCTAGCTGTGCATGGATTTTATTCGGAGAACCAGCACTACAGACTGTAGAATGGATTGTATGATGGATTCTATTCCTAACAATTCTGAATGGATCCTACCTTGTGCTAAAGCTATCCTGTATTCTTAAATATATATTTTCATTCATTCATTCATTTCATTCTGCCTGGAATTCTAGAATGGCATCAGCTTTACTATATTATTGTCATCGAATACTCTTGGTTTACTAATAAAATCAGTTCCCTGTGGCCTTATGGGTCTAACTTGATTCAGAATTGTTCTATAGGTCTTGGCAATTTACATTGGACTCTGCAGTGTACTCTCAGACTCCTTAGAAGATTCAGATATTCCAATGGAGTTTAGATATTTGATGTACGGCATATTCTGTAAGAGGCTCTAGATATATCACGTCTGCTTGGTGTCTGGCGTCAGTGGAGTTTGTCCTGTCTGCATTCCCCTCATGACATACTGAGTGCTCTTGGATTCTGTGATGGTTTGCAGACATTTTGAGTGTTACAGGGTCTCAACTTACTGAGTCTTGCTGAGCTAAAATGGTGTCTGATTTTCTCCTGAGTCTGTGATTTCACATAGCCATGCTGATTCGGGACATACTCTGTGATATTCAGTGGCGTAACATAAGCCCCCCCAGTCCCTCCAGTGCGATGGGGCCCGAGCTCCGGGGCCCCCTCAGCAAAAGTGCTAAGTGGTGTGCCATGGATGGGGGCCTCCTTGCACTTTGCAGGGGGGGGGGAGGGGGGGGGCTCACCTTTCCTTATTCTACTGGTGCTACTCTTGAACTCAAAGACCTCTTGGATTCTGCCATGGCCTCTAGTTCTCTAGAGGTTATTCAGGGTTATGTCTTGGTTCCTGCTGTTACTCAGGGTTTCCCAAAGTCATTCCTGGAGGGATGGTTCCATGCCATATTTTAAGATAACTACATTTATATAAATGGGGATATGCTAAAATTCTGATATGGATCCGGTCCTCCAGGACCGACTTTGGAGAACCCTGCTTACATGACTGAACTATTCAAGGGTCATTTGATCTTTGTATTATTGCCTGCCTCATATAATTTTATACGTCCACTCAATTTACCAATGTGCACCATCTCTCTATGCTAAAACTTTAATTTTCTGGAGCTTTTCGATTCACTCAGTCTTGTTGGATTATGTGAATGTCTTCCGCTTAAAAGCCTCTTCTGAATTTCTCAGAATTCTTGAGTCAGGCAATTGTTATTATTCTCTGAATGTCAAGCTCTGGTTTTTACAGTGATCCTCACATTATTGCATTCAGTGGCATCTGACAGCGGTCTGGACTCTGTGATAACCGCAGAGGTTACAGAGGGTCTCTGGTGTGAGTCTGTCATGGATTGCACAGTGAGTTTTGTTTGTTGAGTCTGTCTAGCCTGGATTAGGTTAGAAGTCTTGAAATCTACAACCCCCACCCACGCCGCCGGTCACACGCTAGACCCCATCTTTTCCGCATGCCCCCACATTGTCTTCAACCACACCACTGAACCCCACTGGACCGACCACCGCTGTGTTCATTTCACCTTCAGGAAGCCCACCATACACCACCGCACCCAACAGATGCCTCGTCGCTGCTGGGGCAAAGTCACCGAAGAACAGCTACCTACCACCCGCGCCCAGTGCCCACCAGCCAAACCCCACCAAACCTGACACCACCACACTCAACCTCCGACAGTGGATCGACGACTGCGCCAACACTCTCGTCCCGCTCAAGACACCCTCCAACAGCCACACCACCAAGAAAGCCATCTGGTTCACTGAAGACCTCCAGGCCTCCAAGCATACATGCCAGAAACTGTAGAAGAACTGGCTCCGCGACCGATCACCAGACAACTACACGGCCCTCAAGAACGCCACCCACAGACACCATCAACTCATCAGAACCGCCAAGAGGACCGCATTCAAGGACCGCCTGGACAACAATGCACACAACAGCAAAGAGCTCTTCAGCATCGTGAAGGAACTCTCCAACCCCAGCTCCAACACCGACATCCACCCTTTGCAGGACCTGTGTGACTCACTGGCCACCTACTTCCACTGCAAGATCCACAACAGCTTTAACACCATGACCACCCCGCCAACCACTGAGACCTCCACCCCCGCGTCCACCAGCCGCCTGATCGTATGGTCCAACGTCAACGATGATGACACCATCAAAATCATGAATTCCATCCACTCTGGATCCCCGTCTGACCCATGCCCACACCACGTCTTCAACAAAGCCAGCACAATCATCGCCCCCCATCTCCGGAAAGCTATCAACATCTCCTTCGAGATAGCAATCTTCCTGGAGAGCTGGAAGCACGCCGAGATCAACGCCTTACTCAAGAAACCCCAGGCGGGCCCCAAGGACCTCAAAAACTTCCCGCCCATCTCCCTGCTCCTGTTTCCGGCGAAGGTCGCTGAGAAAATCGTCAACAAACAACTGACCCGCTACCTCGAGGACAACAACATACTGGACCCATCCCAGTCCAGTTTCTGTAGCAACCACAGCACCGAAACCACCCTCATCGCCGCTACAGAAGACAGCAGGATCCTGCTCGACAACGGAGAAATAGCAGCCCTCATCCTCCTGGACCTGTCAGCCACATTCGACACGGTATGCCACCGCACACTACGAACACGCCTACACGACGCCGGGATCCATGAGAAGGCCCTGGACTGGACCACATACTTCCTCTCCGGCAGAACTCAGTGCATCTGCCTCCCACCCTTCCCCTCCACTGCCACCGAGATCATGTGAGGCGTACCCCAGGGCTCTTCCCTTAGCCCAATGCTGTTTAACATCTACATGGCACCCCTCGCCCACGTCGCCCGACAGCACGACTTCAACATCATCTCTTACGCTGAAGAGACTCAGCTGATCATCTCCCTCACCAAAGACCCTCACACTGCCAAAACCAACCTCCACAAAGGAAAGAAGGCTGTGGCCGAATGGATGAGGAACAGCCGTCTGAAGCTGAACTCGGACAAGACTGAGGTCCCTATCCTCGGCTCCACCCCTTCAGCCTGGGACGACTCCTGGTGGCCGACTTCACTGGGAACAGCCCCGACACCCACTGACCACTCACGCAACCTGGGGGTCATCCTCGACTCCACCCTCTCTATGACTAAACAGGCCAACGCCGTCTCCTCATCCTGCTTCAACACCCTACGAATGCTCCGCAGGATCTTCAAGTGGATCCCCACCGAAATGAGAAGAACAGTCACCCAAGCCCTCATCTCCAGCAGGCTGGACTACGGAAACACCCTCTACACAGGAACATCAACCAAGCTCCTGAGACGGCTGCAATGCATCCAGAACGCCTTGGCACATCTGATGCTTGACATTCCCCGCCCCAGCCACATCACACCCCACCTGAGAGACCTACACTGGCTCCTCGTCAACAAGAGGATAATCTTCAAGCTCCTCATCCACGCACACAAGGCACTCCATAACGCAGGCCCAGCGTACCTCAACAGACGACTGAGCTTCTACGTCCCTACCCAGCCGGCCTTGCCCTCGCCACAGTCCCCCGCATCCGAAGAACAACCGTCGGCGGCAGATCCTTCTCCCACCTCACTGCCAAGACCTGGAAGACCCTCCCCACCAACTTATGGCAGACCCAAGACCTACTGGCCTTCCGAAGACTCCTCAAGACCTGGCTCCTTGAGACCCTCATGGGTATGTAGCGCGCTTAACAAATGTCCTGATTGATTGATCTACTTGGGATTCTGTTGTGCCTCAGCATCTAATGTAGTATCTTTGATGGTCCTCTTGAATCTGTCATGTCCTCAGAAACTCATTTGCCTTGATTAAGCAGAACCCTCTCATTTATGCTGGACTCTGTGGGGGTTCTATGAAACTTTGCTATGCGAGGGGCACATATTGTGCATATGGGGCTCCACTATGAATTCTCTGTAAACCTTCAGGACACAATCCTGTTAGCTGCCATTGTCCAGTGAAATCTACCTTGGACTTTGCATTGATCCTTTCAAATGAATCCAGTTGCTCTGCAGTAACCTTCTGAATGTCTGTCCTGCTGCCTTTATTGTCCTTTGGCCAACAGAAGTCCATCTTCAGTTTGTGGTGGGTTGTGCCTGTTTCAGACACATCGTATCCTTCATGAACATCTGTCTTTTCTTCGTGCCTGTTTATTCCCAAATTGTTTACCTCTGTAGGAGGACGCACAATTTAACAGGGATCTATTCCATCAGTGGCTGCCTGGCCTTGTGATGTCTGTGGTGTTGTCAGTGGCCCCTTCATTATCATGCATAGGCTTTGATGGAAGAGCTACCCAGGCTGAGCTGGAAGCAAAGCACCAGCAGTGATAGACAGACCCGTTGGCAACATTCCACAATTACAGAGAGGAGCATTTACTATGATTTCACTGACTGCACCTGGCCTAGGGAGAGCTTAATATATCTTGGAAGGAGAGGGAGAGAGGGCTTGGGAAGGAGAGGGAGAGAGGGCTTGGGAAGAAGAAGACAGATGGGGAGAGGGCTTGAGTAGAGGAAGACCGCGAGGGCATCTTTGAAAGTAACAAATACACAGCTGGAAATGCAGATTGTCAGGGGCACATCAATAGAAAGCACAGACTATTGACATGGCCAAGAAGGACAAACTGCTAGGACAATAAAGAGCGAAAATAAGTTTACAAAGAGAATAGAGAGGATCAGGAAACAGATCAGATGAGGAAAGGGCCATTCATTATTAGGAGGCAACAAAAATGGCTGAATAGAAGAGAGATCAGTGAATCGGAGTCCCTTTTTAAGAATAATGGAAGAGAGAGCAAAAGGATGTATAAGTTAATTTAGGGGAAGTTATGGAAAAAAAGGAGTAGGGCGGGTGAGAAAAGAGGAAAGGTGCACAAAGAAAATAGATCTGAGCAGTAGCGCAAACACACAGCAGGAAGAAACATGAGATCCAAACAAGAGACTACTAGGGAAGTGTGGGACAGATGGTCTTACATGAAGGATGTTGCAAAGGATAATTAAAGGGATAAGTTCATCAATTTGTATAACCGTAACAAGGGGTAGAATCCCCTATCCCAGTCCACTTGTGTTCCCTTCCTATCATCTCTTCCTTTACTATCTATTCTTCTTCTCACTCTTCTATCCCATAAGCCCCTCTTTTATTTTCTTTGTACTTCCTTACTCTCAGTCCCTGCAACATTGCCCTCATCGTCACTTTCAACATTATATCCTAGGTCCTTGGTTTATTTCATTGCTCACATAGCCCTCTTGTCTCCCTTCCCTGCCTCTCCCCTTCCAGTTTCTTCATCAACTGTGCTTAATTTGTGCCAGTGGTTTCAGGTACTCTGCACTAGCACTTAATCGTCAGCACCGGCTCTAGTGACAGTCCAACACATGGTGGAGCTGTCTTTTAAATCTGAGATGAGCACAACAACGTGTTTATTAGGTCAGTATATATTGAAAATGAATAACTGCAGCCTCGCGCACCATTATTATAACTTCCTGCGGCCAAAAATAGTCTGAAAAGTCACACTTGTAGGAGTGCGATGGTTAGGTGTTATGTTGGTACTGCAATTGGCAGCGCTGACAGGGTATGGGTGGTATAGGCTGCAGTGGCCTTCCAAGGAGGACCCTGGCACTTTTTTGTTACAAATTAAGCACTGCTCATCATGGTTCCTTCCCCTCAGTGCTTTAAATTGGGCAGGTACCATCAGGCATGCAGCGCCCTCTTCCTTCGTCTCCTATACCCCACAGTCCAGCTTTTCGTTCCTGTGCATCGCGGTTCTCCCATCTCTCTCCTCCATCTTATTTCAACTCTCCTCCCTTCCACCCCTCCTCTGCTCGCTCGCGAGGCGGTGGCTGCAGCTGTGAACACACAGAGCTGGGGCTGCCTGTAGCTAGAGCTGCAGGGCCCAGCCTGGCTTCAGACTAGCTGCGAGATCCCTCCCAAAACGCTTCAATTTAAATGCAAATGTAGTTGTTGAAGAAGAGGGGAGGTGGCTGCAAAGGGCTGGCGCTTTATTAACGTCTACGGAGCATTCACACATATCTCCTTAACAGCAGATCACAGGTCCAGGGGGCTCAGGAGGGCCCCCACCCCCCGCACACACACTGCATCCGGGCGCTGCGCTTTGCTGGTTTCCCGGTACAGTGTGTGCAGATGCCCGAGAGCATCCATTTACCACAGCCGGCCCTATAACTCAAAGAGTCAAGGGGCTGTCTTGGCATCAGTCCGGTGCCAGGCAGGGCCCTGTTGTTTATAACACTTTGGTTTGGCCCCAGTTTGTGCTCTGAAAATACACTGCCTCTGGCTTCGATGGCCCGGGGCTCCTGCATCGCATAGCCACGTCTTAAAGTCATCCTGCTGGTCTTACAGGGCCTGCCAGTCAGTCATACCCTATTATTTGACTTTCTGTATGTATGTATGTATATAGCATTTATAGAGCGCAACAAACACCCTACGGGTACCCTGGCGCTAAAAGAAACATAAGATGCAGACCAGCAGGAGCAAGAGAAATGGCTGAAGGAGTATAGCCAACATGAGCATTGTTACGGCCCAACAGAATTAATTTCTAGGGAACAGCCATGTTTTAATCTTTTTCCTGAACAGGGACAGATTACTGCTTTGTCGAATTTCCAGCGGAAGCTCATTCCAAAGTTTCGCAGCCGCGAAACTGAAGGATCTTCAACCCAGTCTGGCCTTGTGAAACCTGGGCACACTTGCCAGGTAGGCAGAGGAGGAGCGAAGACTCCGGGTGGGTGTGTACCAGACCATTTTCTTCTGAAGGGGCCTAGGGCCAAATCCATGCAGTGCCCTGAATCCAATGCACAATGATTTGAAGAGTATTCTTTTCTGCACCAGGAGCAAGTGCCCCTTGGTCTGGACAGGGCCAATTTTGCTGCTGTGTTCTGAACGCGTTGCAATTTCTGCTGATGGTGTTTATGGGTGCAAAGGCATAAAGACCTTTGAACTGATGTTGCAAGTGTCTGCTTGCATCAGTTCATGAGGCTGCTTGTGATGCATTGGTGCCCAGCTTACCACTTTGACATTGGAATTAGAGGTTAAGGTCTGGCCCTTTTATTATCCTTCTTAGTCGTGTGCAAACATTATGTGTCATTAAACAAATTGAACTCTGTTACCTTTACATTGCCTTGTGGGGTCCCACAAGGCTCTTCATTAACCCCTGCTCTGTTTAATGGCTATGTCTTTAATCTGGCAGCTCTGATCAAACGGTTCAGGTTTTCTCTTACATCCTATGCCAACGACACTCAAATTGTTTCATTGTCAGAGAAAGATGTTAACATGGACTCCAGGTTTCGGTACAGTATGATGGCAACTAATAACTGGATGGCCAATAATTACTTAAGGCTTAACTCAGGAAAAACTGTGGGAATTTTCTTTGGGAATTCATCTTCATTCTGGTCCCATTCCTGGTGGCCACCTGAGCTAGGAGACCTTCCTATCCCAGTCAAGAAAGCACGCAATCTTGGAGTAATCATCAATGAGAAACCTGCCTATAGCGATCACGTAAACGTGGTCTCCTCATCTGTTTTCCATAACGTTAAAATGCTAAAAAAGGTTTTTCCTTTCCTTCCATCCTACAAAAAAATGGTGTAATCGCTTACATTCCAACCTACAAAAACAACATCATAGCAAAGTACAGATGTTGCAGAAGGAAGCTGCATGCCTGCTTCTAGTTAACCCCAAATTCATATCTGTGTCCAGTGAATTAAAGCGTCTTCATTGGCGAGTAATGTTTAAGGCCCTGTGCATCGTCTTTAAAGCCCTGTATGGCCCTGGACCTGATTACCTTAAGGAGAAATGTACCGGCTGGTATAGGCCATCGAGAATCTTGAGTTCATCTGCAGCAAACAACGTAACTGTTCCCAAATTCAGACTTCTTTCTTGGCAGAAGCTTTGTGAATAGCACATCTCATTCCTGGAACACTCTGCCACCTCATCTAAAACATAAACAATTTCTTGGCTTTGAGGAAAGCATTAACCGCATCGCTGCTGCGGTGATTTTTGCGCTGTGCGGCTGTTTTCCATTTCCCGCGATACATGACGAGCTCAGCTCGTCATCAGCACACGCCACCCGTGGCTGATGACGAGCTGAGCTCGTCATCAGCATCGAAGGGGTTAAAAACCTGGCTATTTAACTCAGCTTGACTTATAGCATGGCCACTAGATTCTTTGAGCGTGGACGAGGTAGCATTTCCAGCTAGTGCCAAGACACCTCTGGTGTACATGTGCGCTTTATAGGCGTATGTAACATAACATTTAACTATGCTGCCCAATTCTCACGGCCCGCATGCTCTGTCTCCTCATATTACACCGTTCAAAGCTTATAACTTGTAAGATTCAAACCCATCAATTGAGCTTGTAGGGATGGCATGCTCATGTTTATCCAAGGCCCATTCGGTGTAGGGGCCCTTCCCTTGCTTTTGGCCTATGGTATCTGCAGTGTAGGCTGCTTAGCATTACTTAGCTCCTGGACCTTTGCACTACTTACCTTTGCCCACTCGAGGTATTTCTTGTGAGAGTGTCCAACTCTTGCATCACATTGTCCATTGCAGCTCATGCTTTGCAGGTGCACAACTCTTGCGTTGGACCCTCCTCTCCTTGGGACCCTCCACCACTTGTCAATGTCATCCCCCACAACAAAGTCAGGCCCCAGACATTTGGGAACAGCCGCAGTCCGTGCAAGTAACAGCAGTGGGGCTGTGTAAGGGGGATTTTGTGGGACTATGCAGAGGGAAAAATAATTATTTATTTAATTTCCCTTTGCATTGTCCCTTGAAATCCCCCCTTACATGGCCCCACCGCCCCACCACTGTTGCCTGCATGGACCGTAGCTGTTTGAGAATATAGGCTCTCTTGTCTCCAGAGGGCACCGTAGAAATGCTGCCACCATCAGCAGGACCCTGCCTGTCTGGACTTGATGTCCAGCTGCGTCAGGTGCAGTTCACGAGCTAACAAGATTTTCTTCTACTCTAGGGTTCTCTCTGCCTAGTCTTCTTTGCCTCTGCCTCCATGGCCAGTTTCTTTACCTCGATTCTTAATTGGGCCACCTGCAGCCCCAACTCCCTTTCCACCGTCTTTTCCACCATCTCCTCTGGGAACAAGCTGTGGGAAGACACACTGCTCCCTGCCATGACAGGGAGCTCTATTTCAGGGGTCCAGTCCCCCCCCTTCAACTGCAGGTGGCACCATAGGAAGGTCTTCTCCAGGCCCCTCCATCTCATCATCATCTCCCTCCGTAACTCCAACCAACGACTGGTTGGCTTCCGCCCAGGCCCTCAGTACCTTTTGGACTTCCACCTTCCTAGTGGTGCTCTTTGTTTGCAGTCCCCTCCCCTTGAATAGCTCCTTGAGCTGTGCCACAGGACAGGCATCCATGTTGGCTAGCTCAATCTCCATTTTTGCAGGTGTGGTTTCAGGCACAACTTTCTGGGATAGAATTTAGATAAAACAGCCAAGAAGAATTTAACATTAAAATTGGTCTCAGATAGGGTATGGTAGTGTACACAAAATCACTGTATGGCACTGCACAAACACAAGTCCTAATCCTCACTGTTTATAAGCAATGTAAGAAATTGGGGTGTCGGTCTACTGGGCTGTGAGTCCTGCAGGGCCAGCTTTAGTGTTTGAGGTGCCTGGTGCGACAGTTGTTTTTGCCGCCCCCATTACCTCCTTCTCCACAGATTCCCTCACTGCCACCTTCCAACAGTGCCACTCATCATTGCACAGCCTCTCTCTCGCATGCATTTGATTTGTTTTATAGCGCTATTTATACCAATCTTAGGGTGCTAGAGCACCTAATGAAATGTTATGTTAATCATTTTCTGTGTTATATTAATCATTTTGTGAAGCGCGCAAATACCAATTGGTATTGTGGCGTAAGTGTTGAGCGTGATGGCACGGGACATAGCTTAGGCTTCCACAGCCTCTGTAGTGCTGGGGGTAACAAGCTCAAGGGAGCCCCCTCAGCACCGTACCCTGGCCTGAGAGTTCCTGATTGAGTCCGGAGGGGAGCCCTCCATGTACCTTGCACAGGGACCCCCTTAAGTTTCATTACACCACTGGTAAGATGCTCTGTCTGGAAACAACCTGCACACAACATTTCATTCATGAACCTCTCACAGTGCTTTACAGAGTGCGCATATAGATCTTGCCACTCTTTAGTGTATTCACTGGAGAATATTTCTTTGATCACTTGATCCTATTTGTCATTGTACACTTGAACTCTTCCCACCACTATTCAACTCAACCTCAGCCTCTAACCTCTGGTGTTCCACAGAGGTCGACATTGTCTATTGCTATTAAATATTTACACTCATCATCGTAAGAAATAAAGGCACTCACCTGGACTCAGATTTTGAAAAATGTATGTGTCACTCAGATAATACTGAACCTTTGGAGCACACACAAAAGTGTAGCAGCCAACATCATCAATGGTCTTCAGGCAGTTGAATCCTGGGTAAATTGTGAGCCCAAGTACAGCCCTTCCAAGTTTCCTAGGTCCATGTGTGATGTGATGATCCAGTCCAGGTTTTTTGTTTTGAATGTTGGGACTGGTATTCTAGTATATTCCATCATAAAAGAGGACAAGTCCCAGAATTCAAAGGGAAAAATCCTGAACTGGAGCAGCACATCACACATGGACCTGGAAAACGTGTCAGCTAAGCAAGTAAAACCAAGGCTATAATCTTAGGCCTTTTGTTCCTCTTTTGAAACAAGATTACTGTCTTGCCTCTATGTGCCCTTCTAGTTCCAGTTGAATCAATTGAAAACAGTGGTTTGGTATGTTTTTTGATGCAGACCACACATTGTTTACGCATGGTACCATCATGGTCCAGATTTGATAGCTTTATTCGAGAATATTGAGACAAATCCTAAATCCTAGCATTGATTTTGCTGACAGTGTTCAGTGGTTCAACTTGTACTTCAATGAACATCAGCATTCGGACCAACTAAATCCATTAACATTCCACCTGCTCCTGCTCACATGCCTGCAGCAGCTACAAAGATTCCATCCTTTTCCAGTTATCTCTGAAACCTAGATGGAGCTTGTGGACATCCCTGTGACCAGCCGCTGACTCAGTATTGACTTTAAGATGGCGCCCTGGGGGACACGCTTTCTCTGACCGGCAGACACAGGCTCCGGGAACACGAACACGAACGCAGAGGATAGTGCCCTGGTGGACTCTGGAGGACTTTTCTCGTTGGACTAGACCCTCCCTCCATAGCCTGCATCCTACCCACCCTTCATCTATGCTGTGAATGCTGCTGTTTGTTCGGACAGTTTTCGCTGGACTCTAGCCCTTCCCTCCAGACCCTTGCATCCCACCCACCCCTCCTCTATGCTGGTACTAGTGTAGTGTTTGCAGTGGTCCTTTGTACTCTCTACCACCCCTATATATTACCCTTAGAGTGTTTCCAGTCACATCCCTCCTGTCAGGATAGAAGACAACTCCAACGACTAGTATCCTATGTGATTATTAGATTGTATCCATGTGTATCCCCTCCCTGTGTTTAGAACTATAGCTTTAACGACTAATCGCCTGTGGAACTGTTGGAATATAGCCAGGTGTTCCCCTTCCCCCGTGTGAAGAGATAACCCTACTCACTAGAGCAAAAAGAAATGTGTTCCTGAAATGTGTAACGTAACTGATTCTATGTAAAGTGCCTTGTAAAGGGGCAGCTGACATTCCAGGAGCCTGGTCCCGACAGCTCGACAACTTCGGAGGGTTGGAAGAGGTCCCCCGCTACACGGCGGAGGAGGGCACTGGACATCGAATGCTGTCTTATGTAAAGCGCACTGATAACCTAATCGGCTCAAGATCCTAAAATGTGCAACGTAACTGATTCTATGTAAACTGCTGTGATAACATGTAACGGAATTGGTGCTATGTAAAGCGCTCTGATAACCTAATCGGTTCAAGTTCGCGCTATAGAAAACTCTAAAAATAAATAAAAATAAAATTCATCAATGTACTAATGGCACCTACTATTACAATATGTAAACAAAATACTGAAGAGTACACAAATGTATTTTTGATCTGTAAAGATAGCAGATCCAACATTTATTTCATAAAGGAGTCCAAAGTTTGTTGACAAACATGTCAGTGTGTAATAGAACGAACAGCCAAGGTTTGTTGACACAAGTAGGTCAGTGTGTAATTGAAACGAACAGACAACACGTGTTTCACCAAAAACACGACTTTTTCGAGGCTCAATTGTCTACCGAAATGAGGCAAAGCAACTAGTAGCAAGTAGTGTGAAAGTACCACAAAGAAGTCCTTGGAGGCCCAAGGACTGTATTAATCCCAACGATAAGGTCTTCAATCACTAGAGTTTCAGAATCAGAGTGTTCTGGTTAGAAAGCGGCATATCCCACAGGAGTAAAGGTGGGGAGGATGCAGAAAAGGCTATGGTTGGCCCAATGGAGACCGTGCTCTTAGCCTTTACCTTTACTCTTGTGGGATACGCCACTTTTTTTATCAGAATACTCTGATTCCGAAACTTTCCATCCCTCGCCGACGGCGGCCTCGATGATGACGCTGGACCCCACCTCGCAGCTCCTTGGAATCAATGCATTGCCCTGACTGTGTGAAGCAACCAAGACGACGGACTTCAAATTGCAAGCTCTCGTTTACGGGATCCTCGATGACGACACAACATGACGTCACACCAGACCCTTGCCGCATCTGGGAACAGATGCATCGCTTCGGCTGCCTCTTGCAGATGTTCCGGCATTTATCAGAGATAAGTTTTAATCTTCACTCTTGCACTGAGTATGGCAGATGCGAAGAGGGCATTTGTGATTATGAAAATCTGGAAATGAAATTATAACTTCAATTTGAACCCCTGGTTTTACAAATGTCACTTTAAATATTCTACAGACCTTTATTAAACATACACTAAGCAACCCTTAATGTGTCTATTCTTTAAGAAGAGTAAAGAACAAATAGGCTCTGGATTCAGAAAATATTTCTGCTTTGCAACAAAAGAAAAATCTACATCCAGTTGCATTGTTAATGGTCGTTTTGTCAGCCTTGCAGTTGTTATAGCACTGTAGATTGGTATTTCTATAATCCAACTCAGCAGGAGATGAGACCCTAAATGAAGTCTTCACATCATTTTAGGCAAGGCACCAGATGAACTGCAAAGTTTGGATTGTCTGCATTGGAGACAGGGATACTTTAGGGTGTCGCAAAAAAAGCAAGTTGCAATAGTCTGCCCTGGTGAGATTATAAGAAGAAACTGTGTTAGTATGGTGCTTTGTCAGTAAGAAAGGCTGAATTTTCCTTAACTTTGTGTGCTAGGTGAGGTTTACCGATGAGGCTAGGTACAGATTTACTTTTCGGGAGAGGGTAAGGGACTCCAGGGTGGGGTAATGATGTAGTGATAGACAGTGCCTAATTTGTAATAGAAGTTGGTCCAGGGTCCAAAGTTTTCCCCAGACGCCCGCAGCAGGCGCTATTGAATATCAGTCTGCTGCATACTCAGGCTATGTAGGCTTGATTCCACCTCACGCCTCTTTCATCCACCAACAGACACTCCCTGTCCCTTTACCTCACTCTTGCGGGTCCCTGTACTCTCCCCTTGTCATGTTTTTTCCTGTCTTTCTCTTCCTCCTCCTTTGCTCCTTGTATGTTTTTCACTCTCGACATTGGTCAAAGTCTAATAAAGAAAAATCAGTACCGGTCCCCAAAAATAAGTGCAGGTGGGCCCCACCTGCAAGCACTGGCTTAAATTAAGCAGTAGGGTTGGATTACTGTTAGTTTGTTTACCTTACCATGTAGACGAAAGCAATGTACTTAGCATTACTGTGTTTCTCACTTTAAAATGTCTCGATTTTTTTTTACTTTCTCGCTATTAACATATTCCCATTAGAATATACATTTTGTCACTTAAAGTTGTCACCTCAAGTTTCTCACTGAAGGTTTTCTCAAGTTTTCTTTTTCAAACTTGTAGCCTACATTTGAGGCTCCCATCCTTTGCTTTGTTGTTGGCTGTGTGTGGCTTCCCTGGAGACTGACACCCTTTGCCTCAGGCTGTCCTTGTGTCCTGCAGCCAGAGGCTCGGTGCGGGTGATGCAGTGAAATTCTCCCTGTGCAGGTGGCTGTCTCTGTAGCAAAAGGTGACCAGATCTCTCCCGGTGTCTGCAAGATGTGAAATGCCCTCTCGGATTCGTCACCACTCCCAGATATAATGCTTACTTCTTGCTTTTCTTCACCTTCATTAGTTCTCCTTCGAACTGGCTGCACTTCTTTCTCTCCCCTCTCCAGTATTGCTCGAGCCTCTCCTTGTCATGTCTACACGGTCTACTCTTGTACCTTCACACCTGATATTGCATCGAATTGCACTCTTCTTCCCTGCCCCTTTCTGTGCCCTCCCTTCTCTTCTACTCCTGTGTGTTCTCTTTCTCATCCCTGCTTTTCCTTGTCTTTTCCATAGATTCTCTATATTTTATCCTGCAATCTCTTTACTGTCATCTTTGCTCCCTGTCGCATATGCCTCCTTACAATGCATTCCTTTTCCCTGCAGGCTATTACAACGCAGTCGTTACAACGACCTCGTTGTAACAACGCATACCATTACCCCGCAAGTCATAACAATGACTTGCTCTGGGGGGCGCTGGATGTTGGAATAGTATAATTTACTATTCCAACTCTAGTCTGTGCAGAAGGTGTTAGATTTTTAAATCAAACACCTTCTGACTCCTCCGCAAGTCGTTGTGATGATGCTATGATGGTATGCGTTGTTACAACGTTCTGTTAAATGACCATCGTTGTAACAACCGCGTTGTAATAGCCTGTGGGGAAAAGGATTCGTGGTAAACGATGTTTACCCTCCCTGTCAGTCTCTCCTCTATTCTTAATCCATCCGGGCCAGACTGGGGAACCAAAAGCGGCCACACCAAAATCCCACTCTCTTTCTCTCTGTCTCTCATTGTCACTGCCAAGTGAGAACACCTAGCAGTGCCCAAGATAGCACAGCAAACGCTCCACACCAGAAGAAATACTAGATGCTAGAGATGCACAGTTTAAGGCCTTTTCTCTAGATCATGCAAGCTGTAAGGAGCACCAAGAACCATAAAGGATGCTACTGCATGTTCTTCCTGTTGGAACAGGATGTGATATACTAGGGCACAATGGTAAGACAGCTCTCTAGTGGTATCTGTGGTCCAGCAGTCAAGGCTTACTCGAGGCAGGTGGTGTGAAGGTTGCTTCCATATATTGTAGTGGTCACTTGTTGTTTGCCATTCATATTGCACACAGTCAGTAGCATGGCATTAGGACACATGCAGTAGTCCGTAGGTGAAAATCCAAATGGTTCTATGGTTTCCATATCAGACGGAAGTCTGATTCGGTTTAGTGGAGATGTGCAGTCAGTGGTGAGAAGGAAGGTGTCAACTTTAGTGAATTGTGAGCTGTAAGGGTGAGGGAGAGGCCTGTACCGTGGTTCAGACATATCTTGTTATTTGGCATGCACGCCCATTGCTTGAAGATGCTTACATCATGCACTGTTGGGTGCTGTAGTAGCAAGTTGGTGGCACTCTTGGACTGTGTTGGGTGTACTTCCAGTGCAGTGGCAGCCGGCACGGATCAGTGGTGGTGTGGCGGTAACAAGGGGCAAATAAAAAATTAAATTAAACGTACCTCCTCGCCGTGTCCTCCCACACCGCATCTCTCTTACGGCCGGAACACAGACCAGGAAGCACCCAGGCTGAGGCTCACCAAAGCCAATCACAATGCTGCCATGCAACACAGAGATTGGCCTGAGCGCTATGGTTCGGTGTTCAGACGGGGATAGGGAGCTTGGGCATGTTCTCCTCCCAGGTTGTAAGGCAGCCTGGGTATAGAACATGCAAAGTCTGCATGAATCTTTGGCTGACCCATGCATTCATGCGCACTTAGGAAGTGACAACCACTCATCCCTTCCCCTGCTCTGTCAGCAGAGCAGCCCTGCCCGCCTGGCAAAGCTGCCACATCTGCAACAGGAAAAATTTAAAAGTTAATAACTTCAGTTATTATCATTTTATTTTTTCTTACACTGCTGAAAAGCAGTGGGGCGACACTCCTCCACCCTAGTGGAGTAGCCACCACTGATCAGGTGTTCCTTTTGTGTATTCTGCTGCAGGATCTTGTGTTGTGCATCTAGGAGAAAAGTACTGTGTGCATGCTGATACTTAACTAGGAAGAGTGCCTACAGTGTGTTGGGTGTGACTCTAGTGTCCTGTTTTATGCTTAAGTACCTACTTAAGTGGTATATATGTTCTATATTAGATAAGTATACTATTTTCTCTCTGACCTGCACTTTTGAAAGTTGTGATCACTGTGCAGCTCTCCGAAAACACACATTACAGCAGAGTCTGGATAATCACTGCCTTCTACAGCATGTATTCCTGATCCTTAA
The DNA here is from genome assembly GCF_964263255.1 of Lissotriton vulgaris. Taxonomy (NCBI): domain Eukaryota; kingdom Metazoa; phylum Chordata; class Amphibia; order Caudata; family Salamandridae; genus Lissotriton; species Lissotriton vulgaris. The sequence goes on from NC_141693.1 coordinate 166,893,297, forward strand.
CAGAAATCAGTGACTTGTCTACAGTTACAATGGATGGATACAATATAGTAGACGTGGCAACAGATGCAACAAAATCAGGAGCGGGCTGTTCAGGTAAGAGCGGTGGAGTGATGGGGCGGGGTGGAGGGGTGGGACTCAGCAGACAACAATGAGGGAACATTTTAAATGTATTTAATGTTCCCTCCTCGTTGTCTGTAGATTCCCCTCCACTCCGCCCCACCACTCTTACCTGCATGGGCCGCTCCTGAACAAAACTACCTTGAAATGCAGCTCTGTTTATTGGTTACAAAGCCCATACATTGAAGGAACAACAATTCAAGATGGTGAAGCTAGAACCCTCTGATCACCAATGACATTATCATGCCAGCTAGGAAATGGGTGGAGCCCTGAAGCATAAGAAAGATAAACGGTCCTCACCAGCTGGAGGTAGGGACAGATGAGCAGGAAGGTGATGGGGGTTGCAACCAAAGAGGATGAGAGCTGGACCAAACACTGCTGTTTGCCCCATTTCTGGAATGCATTGTTAGTGACAGAAAACCAAGCAGGACAGATGGGTGTAGCAGCTACATGAGGGTGGATCACTGCAAGAGAGTTGCTATGCCAGTGGGGCATGTGGGTGCAGTAATGAGGTGGCTCGCTAAATTACAATGGGTCGCTAACTGCGGAGACCAGAATGAAGGCACACAAAATGGTAGTCAGGTTCAGTAGTATGCTTAGCCATATACTCCGCCCTGAGCAGGTGAACACTCTGAGGAGGATTCACGTGTCCACACAAACACTAGAGTGCAGGCAGGGTAAATGTGGAAAGATTTACCTTGGAGTTGATTAGGTCTCGCCTGTGACAGCGCATACAAAACACTCTTACTTGCAAGTGATATTATATACTTCATCGGGCTCGCAGCCTGCTCATTGCTTAGCATTGTTTGTCACTCTTATTTGCTGCCTTCTAATTGGCCAGTGTATGCTGCTTAACTTCCTTTTATTTCGGGCGAAACATGGACCAAGTACTGATTGCTTCAGCTTGATTGCTCTCCTTTCACTGATCACGCTGTGATTGAGGTACTACTCTTATTTTTTTTCAACTTCCTGTAGTAAACGTTCACTTTGTTCACTCGTCTCTACCAAGTAATTCCATTCTCCCTTACACCATTCCTCTGCCCACTCACCACTGTGCACCCGTTCTGCCCCTTTTCAGTGCTTAATTTGTGAAAAATTAAGTTCCAGGGCTCTCGTCAGGAGGCCACTGCAACTCGCACCACACATTGCCCCTGCTATGCTGCCAATGGCAGTAACAACACAGCTACTAACCATTGCACTCCTAGAAGTGTGACAATTCTGACCATTTCAGTCCCCCAAAGCTATAAGAATGGCTTGGGCAGCAGGTAATCATCATTTTGAATGTATATTGAATTAATAATTAACTGGGGTCATCTCTAAATTAGCCAGACAGAGCCGCCTTGCGGCAGACTGTCACAACTGCCAGTATGGACAATTAAGTGCCAATGCCAAGCACCAAACACCACAGGCTCAAATTAAGCACTGCCCTTTTTCCTCTCTCCTCTACCCATTCTCTACTCTTCTTGCTCCCTAGCCTCTCCTCAATGTCCCTGTTTTGTGACCTGTCTCTACTTCTTTCCTCGTTCGCCATTGGTCTTTTTCTCTGCCACCATTCTTATCTACTTTTCTTTTTTCATATCTCCTCTCTTCCCTTCTCTGCACTCGCCCTGCCTGTCTGCAGCTCATGCATGTCTCTTCCGTTCAGGATTCAAAGTTTTGAGCATCTGTGATGTTCCCTCGCCCAGAGTGGGAGACACACACTACTTCGTACGTGGGGCTGCGCGCGTCTGACAGGTAGCTGCCGAAGCTGCCCGAACAGAATTGCTTTTTATACCAGCCGAGACAGCTGTGATCTTGCACCGTCACTTTGGATTTGATCGTTTGCTTCTGTGAGGATATGAAGAGAAATGTCTTTTTCCCGTGCAAGTAAGGGAAGCGTTCACACCATCCGCTGGGTAAGCTGCCATGTTACCCTTCCAGACTCATCTCCTGCAGCATTCATTGACTGGAAGATCTGTGAACAAATGGCGGATAAAAAAGCACAGGTGCAGACGCTGACTCCAGGCACAGTATTAACTGCACACGCACTCCAGAGACACTAGTGACGGCCGGCGCAGGTAAGTGCAGTGGGGCGAGGCGGGGGCGGGTTGGGACAGGGGAAGTCGACAGACGACGGAATATGTGAAATTAAATAAATAAATGAAATCTTTTCTATTGTCTGCCGGCATCCCCCATGCCCCACCCCGGCCCGCTCCACCACCCCACCGTGCTTACCTTCACCGGCCTCGACTGAGAGACACTGTTAACTGCACGCCCAGTTCAGGCACATTATTAACTGCACGCCCACTCTGATAGGGTAAGGGCAGGAATGCTCTGTATTTAACATTATATGGCGCATTCCTTTCTTTTCCCTATGCCTGCGACCAATATGCTGCCTAGCACCAGCGCAGGCTCCCTTGCACCATGGTGCAAGGATGCCTGCGTTGTAAGCAGGATTGTTTGTGTGCAGGAAGGGAAACCTTTGTGAAGAAAAACAATCACCTGTGGCATTTTACTCTTTCTGTGTGCTGCATTCACACACAGAAAGAAGAAAAAACAAGGAGAAATAAAGCTATTTCTCCTCGTTACGCCACCCCTGGGGAGGAGCAGTATTTTGACGCATTCCCAAGTCTACCAGTAATGGTAAATCTGGGAATGTGCCCGAATCCATGGGTGGATGTGTGGGAACAACCATGCTCCAGCCATGAAACGCCTTCCTGGGGTAGAGTAATGCAACGCAACGACATGTGCTGTGTTGCGTTATTCTAGATTTATCAAACCACTCAGGGCCACACAAGGTGGCCTTGCGTGGCTTGCTAAATCGAACTTATGAGTTGCGTCGCTCTTGTGCTTCTTCGCGTGGCAAGGATGACACAACTCTTTGAGAAATTTGCAAAGCGTTTCATTGCACATACACCTCAGACACACTATTTCACTGAATGTGCACTCTACGCACACTGTTAACTGCACACACACTCCAGACACACTGGTACACTGAACATTAATTGCAGGCTCGCTCATTCAAAGTGCATGCACTCCACGCACAGGCATTCACAGTTTGCATACAAATGGAACACTTATGCTGCACACATACACTGCACGCGCATTCAACACGCAACAGGACATCACAGTCGCAATCACCGTGGCATAAATACTCCTGAAACACTCATTACGAGCACGGGTACTCGGATACATGTATACAGTTAAGAACCCTACAAATACACTCATGCAGTAGAAACACACTCGAGACATCCACATGTAAACTGCACTAAGACTCCAGCCGCACTCAGGCGTTCATGCAGACCTGTGTAAGGCACTGCCTTCACCCACACATAATCCTTACCACCATGCACTATTCTTTCACCGTGGCCTGTAGCTCTAAGTGTCAACACTTTAAAAGGTGGCTGGACTATGGCAGGAAAAAGATGGGGCAGTGGCAGACATCAGCAAGATGGTCAAAACACTACCATGCCGATGTCCCTGTTATACCTGGTGGCCATTCAGGGTCCCTCTGCAGAATCATACGTTCTGCACATACCCGTGCAAATCCATGGAGTTCTACAGGCCTGGGGCTCCCAAGACACTATTGTGGACCAAGGACAGTCTCTCTCTCTCTCCCTCTCCCTCTCCCTCTCTCTCTCTCTCTCCCTCTTCTCTCTCCCTAATCCTTAAATGACGTCCATGGTATTGCATTGAAGTATATCGGTTTTCTCTTTCAACCCTTTACCATATTATCACAAGGGTGATCCACAACCTAAGTGAGATTTATAAAGCTATGCAACATTATGTTTATTTATTTATTTTATTTCAAAAAGTTTTATATAGCGCTGGTATGGGACCTGAGTGGCTTTAAAAATCCAGAGTAACACAGGTAGTACAAATCTCTGCATTGCGTTACTCTGCCCCAGGGAGGCATTCTGTGGGCATGGTGTGGTTGTTCCCAAACATCCACTCATGGATTCTGAAGCATTTCCAATTTTTTTCATTAATGGTAGACCTGGGAATACATCAGAATGCTCTGCCTTCCCAGGTGAGGCATAACAACATGTCAGTATTTATCCTCACTACTTCCTTATTCTATGTGCACACAAAGAAAGAGGAAATTGCCTCAGGGGATTGATTTTGTGCAAGATGGTGTGCCTTCCTGCACAAAAACCGTCCTGATTACAATGCAGGCACTCTTACAAAAAGGTGCAAGTGTACCTGCGTTGGCGATAGGCAGCACATTGTGGGCAAGTGCTGGGATATTCCTCCCCTATCACTTTTCCCTATGCACTCCATTTTCCTCTTTCCATGTGTGCCGCATTTTGCAGCACACATAGAAAGAGGAACAAAACGAGGAGAAATAAACCTATTTCTCCTTGTGACGTCTCCCCTGAGGCGTAGCATTTAGATGTATTTCTAGGTTTCCAGTTGTTGATAAATCTGGGAATGCACCAAAATCCATGGGTGGGTGCATGGGAACCCCCACGATCCACCCATGGAACGCTTCCCTGGGGCAGAGTCAATGCAGTGATTTGCGTTGCGTGGCATTACTCTAGATTTATTAAGCCATGCAAGGGGATATCGCCACCAGAACAGGACTTTCTTGTGACGATATCCCCTTCTCCTTATTTAAAAGGTGGCATTAAAGTGGTTTGATGCCACCTTGTAATATGGCAATCTGCTGCAGCAAAGTGGCGTGCAGTGGGTGTTGCAGTGGGCATTCCGCCGCAACACCCATGGCTTTTTGACACTGCCACATATTTGCAGGAATGGGGAAGTGCGAAAAACTAAGACCAGGGAATACCTGGTCTTAGACTGGGGATACTAGGAGAAATTATTACTGTCTTATACTGGGGATGCAAGGAGAAATTATTACTGGTCTTAGACTGGGGATACAAGGCGAAATTATTACTGGTCTTAGACTGGGGATACAAGGCGAAATTATTACTGGTCTTAGACTAGGGATACAAGGAGAAATTATTACTGGTCTTAGACCGGGGATACTAGGAGAAATTATTACTGGTCTTATACTGGGAATGCAAGGAGAAATTATTACTGGTCTTAGACTGGGGATACAAGGCAAAATTATTACTGGTCTTAGACTGGGGATACAAGGAGAAATTATTACTGGTCTTAGACTGGGGATACAAGGAGAAATTATTACTGGTCTTAGACCGGGGATACTAGGAGAAATTATTACTGGTCTTAGACTGGGGATACAAGGAGAAATTATTACTGGTCTTAGACCGGGGATACTAGGAGAAATTATTACTGGTCTTAGACCGGGGATACTAGGAGAAATTATTACTGGTCTTAGACTGGGGATACTAGGAGAAATTATTAATTTCTCCTAGTATTTTGTTCTTTCTTTGTGTGCTCCATTCTGAAGCACACATGGGAGCAGCAAATTGCCTTTAAAGATTGTTTATGTGCAGGAAAACGTCCCTTCCTGCACATAAACAATTGCCTCTGCAGCACAGGCACCTGTGCAACCTGGCGCAAGTGTGACTGCGCTGGTGCTAGGCATTTTTTCTAGCGCAAGTGCTAGGGTAAATGCAGGGGTGCAACGTATTTTTGTAAAAATGCCACATCCCTGCATTTAAAAAAATGTCGTAGGCCAGCATTACTAATTTCGGAGTAACACTGCGCTCCGACATTTTATTATAAATATCCCCCAAGGTGTCATCTGTATGTAATTTACTTGTTTGTCAACAGATTCCTGTACAATTAAACTCCAGTCATTGTGTCAAAGGTCCTCAACCATCTTACGGAAAAAACACTTACTTTTCCCCTGCCTCTCACATGGTGGTGTGTGGCCTGGGGAGGACTTTGAGCAGTATTCCAGAAAAACAACTACTTTTAAAGGGCCACTATTGTTCTGAAGTTTTGGGGCCCGAGACTTGCATTTTTTAGATGGTTACTGAGATAAGTAGATGTCCACACTTATGCCATCTAGCCCATACATAGACTCTAGTGTTTCTTCACAGGAGCTGGCTGAAGATGTAAATGTATACACCCATAGCAACAACAACGAACCAGTAAGAAGGGTGCAAACGTTGATGAGCCAGAATTAGTTGATTCGTTCAGTTTCTATTAACCCCTTCACTGCGGCGGCTATTCCGCCGCAGTGCTATGGGGGCGGGGCAGAAGAGCGGCGGGCGCATGCTGGTGACGGAACCGCTCCGTCACCAGCGTCGGTTGCGCTGTGCTTGTGACGGAGCGGTTCCGTCATGGCCCCGCCCGCTCAATAGAACGCTCTGCGCAGGCGCGGAATTCCCGCCGCGCAAGAGCGGCGGGCGGGCCATGACAGAACCGCTCCGTCATCAGCACAGCGCCACCGCAGCTGATGACGGAGCGGTTCCGTCATCAGCAGGGGAGGGGTTAAAGATGCACTGGGGCCAGCAAAGTGAAAGATCACGGGCACATTGTGTAACTAGTAACGCAAACCAAAATAGCAGCTCTCAATTTAAAAGTGCAGTAAGTGTGGAGGTCAGGGGTCTTTGTCAAAGCACAATCTTGGCTCATTTACAAACTTAATTGAGTTTTTTAGACGGTTTTCCAAGGCTAGGGAAACTGCATTTCTCACATCTCTTTTTTGAAGTCTCGATTTTATCATTATCTATAATTGGCTTTAAGCCTCAGAAAACACACTCAGAGAAGGGTAATGTATGCCCCTCTGACTTGCTAAGATTCTTGTACACTCACGACCCCTTGGAGAATCTTCTTCTACCATTGCATACTTTTGCCTTCTTTGCATAATTTCTTCTGTTACCCAAAATCCAATCGCTGACCATGCAATTAGCAGCAAGTTATTTTGCAAATTCAAGAAGGTTATGTTCACCACTCGCTGTCTCACAATTTCACATGGGCTGGCCGCCTCAATCCTGTCCAGCTCCACAGGGTTACCTTTGTAAACATGGGGGGGTTGTCCAGCTAGCATGGACCCCCTTGTAACTTCTTGTTCGTATGAGATGCTTTCCTAACCCAGTAAAAAGAATGACTTTCATAGCGCTACGAAGTGCAGCTCGTCTCTGCTGGAGTATCTCTTTCACCATCACACACTGGAGTATTCACTAGTGCATGAATATTGCGCAATCAGCTGGACTCTGCACTGACTGATGAGGTAGCAGGCCTGTCTTCATAACATAGAGCCCTGGCACAGGCTGGGGCTGGGAGCTGGAGGGTCAAACGTGTCCTGTTAGTACACTATGGGGCATATTTATTAAGATGTAACACAGCACAGTAAGTGACCTCGCTGCACTGTGTTACAGGGAAAGAGCAGGTTTGCTCCATATTTATTACAATACAGCATATTCGTGTCCTTTCCCCATTGCTGGCACACAGTGGGCAGCCTAGCGCCAACGCAGGCACTCGTGCACCATGGTGCAAGTGGGCCTGTGTTGCATGTAGGATTGTTCTTGTGTAGGGAGTACTTTCCTGCACAAAACAGTCATGAGAAGCATAATCCTCTTCCTATGTGGGCAGAAAAGTGCCTCACACATAGGGGAAGTAAAGAGGAGAAATGGGGATATTTTTTCTTGTCCCGACTCCCCTTTGAAGGCATTTTTTTGGCACATTCCCAGGTCAGCCAGTAATGGTAAATTTCGGAATGTGTCAAAAACCATGGCAGTTGCTTGGGAACACCCAGGCAATGCACATGGAACACCCAACGCAGTGTTTTGCACTGCGTTGCGTTAATCAAAATTTACAAAGTCATGCAAGGCGTCCTTGCCTGGCTTCATCTCCTCCTTTTGGATGCGTTGCGCTTGCATCAATTGTGTGGTTCAAGAGCAACGCACTTCCTGCCATAAATATGCCCCAAACATTCTATGGCTATAATATTTGGGTTGTGAGTTGACATGAAAACCTGCTGTTGTTGAGACTGTCTCCATTGTGCCTGCTTGCCTTTCCACTCTTGGATTTTGTCTTATAGAGAGTTCTGTTGCGGCATCAACTGGGTTCCTGAATAATATGTGTGATTTTATTTCTCCCAACTGCATTCAGTGTTAATATTTATGCCGGTTCACCCTCAATGTGAGCACAGCACCAGAGCCTGCCTGGATTGTGCCTCCAGCTCTGCATGATTACTGTAGTTTATTCTGGCAGTTGTCCCATGGAGAGATGAACCTGGCAACTTCCTACAAGACTGTTGTTTTCTTATGTGTCAAGCAGGTAGCATTGCCATGAAAACACAGGAGGACCTTTCTTTCAACAGTTAGCCTTCTCTTCCAGACAGGCCACAGAGAAAAAGCAAATGTGCACATAAGCTTGAATACATAACTCAGATATGCATATACCCTGGTAGAGATTCAACACAAATACACCTTCTCTGACGAAGTTTAAAAAACTACAGCGATAGAGGAATCTATTATTCCAATTAAGTCTTAAAAAATAGAAATGTGTTTTTAACTCCTCGTATAAAAGAAAATGTCCATTGAAGCTCCTCGGTATTCGACCAGGCCTGAACCTGTCTTGTGCTTCTTCTTTTTACAACCGCTCCAACCCACCAAGAGATTCTAACAAAGCCGCCCCCTGTCCCTTCCCCTCCCCTTCCTCCCCCTTCAGGAACCCCCCTCCCCTCGAGTCCCATCCCAGCTCACAGTCATTCAAAGTCCTCCCCTACACCTTCCCCTCCCCTTCCCTCATCCTCTCCCCGGACCCCTCAACACCCCAACCCGAACCACAACACACCTGGCGCTACCCCAGATACCCCCTTCCCCTCCCTCAACTCTGTGTCACAACGCCTCGCGGCTCTCGAAAACCAGATTGTCACAATCACCCAGGGCCTACTGGAGATCCTTTCCAACCTAGGTATAACCCGCAGACCCTCCAAATGCCCCCCGCTGATGGATCACTCCGGCAACGAAAACAGCTCTCCTAGGCCCACAGAAACCTCTAGTACCAAGCTTCACTACCCCCCAAGATCTCGGAATCCTGCCTACAGCAGACTACAAAAACCGGGGACCCCTTCCCTAGGTCCAAGACTCATACTCCTTCCCACACTCCTCCTAACCCCCTATCAGACACCAAACACTTGACTTCAACGCCTTTAAGATCAGCAGCACCTATGTCAGACAGCGAAGCAACCCTTCTAGCCGTCACATGCAACACCCCCGCCCTAGATTCTCCGAAATCCAAAATCCAAGTAATCACAGGTCACCGGAAAGTCCACCCCACCATGAAACCTCAGAGATACCCGGTCCTCACCGCCATACCAAGGGAGATCAAAGATAAATCGGCCAGCGATCAGGAGCAATTCTCCAATTGCTTGCTAATCAACTGTAGATCGGCCTCACTGCACGCAACAGAACTAGCTGAAGCCATCCTCACTCACTATATTGATAGTGCATTCCTCACAGAGACCTGGCTAAATAAGATATCCCCTCCCTACCTCGACATGCTGGTACCACCTGCCTTCTCCCTCATTACCAAAGACAGGATAGAGCATAGGGGAGGAGGGGTGGCTATCATCCACAAGGACAGCCTGGACATCTCGGAAACCACCTCTTTTGACTACGATACACTTGAATGCCTATCCACCATCATCAAGACCAATGACAAAGACTCTCTACGGTGTCACCTGCTCTACCACCCCCCAGGTAAAAATAACCCTTTTGGAGAACAACTTTCTGACCTGATTGCACAAGGCGCACTCGGCGACTCCAATAACCTAATTCTTGGGGATTTGAACCTTCGCTGGAATGAGACACACAATCCCCTAATCCAATCATTATCCAGCCTCCTTCATGATAACAACCTGCAACAACATTGCACAGAGGAGACTCATTACAAAGGAGCCACACTGGATGCTATCATCTCACAAAAGAAATCAATCACGATCAACCACATCCTTCCCGTCGACTGGTCAGACCACCACATGATCCTCTTTCATATCAATCACCCCATTACCTCACATAAACCCCCCAAGACCCCCCAAATGGACAAGAAACCTCTCTCAAATACCCCTGGATATCCTGGATGATCAGTTAAGCTCTCTTCTTCCGGCCAATAAAGCGCACCTTTCCACCAATGAGCTCACCGACTGCTACAACTCCGAGCTAGTGTCCATACTCGACAAACCTGCGTCACTAAAGCTCAAAAGAAGCACAGTTATCCCTTCCAGAACGTGGTACAACGCTGACCTCAACGCAGAAAGGAGAACTCTAAGAGCCAAGGAAAGAAAGTGGAGAAACAACCCAACGGCCATCCTTCGTGATCAACTGAAAGCAGCCCGAAGGAAATACAACAACCACATCAAAAACAAAAAATCCAGCTTCTTCCGCGAGGCTCTGGACAAATCCAAAAATAGACCGAAGGAACTTTACAGCATCATCAGGCAACAAACGTCCAAACCACTGTCTTCTTCTGTGCTAGCGTCCAAAGATCTTTGCGACAATTTCGCCCACTTCTTCAACGAAAAGATCACAAAAATTGAACTTTCACTTGACCTCAACAATTCACACCCCAAGAAGACCAGTTCGGCTGCTCCTCAGGCTCTCTCTCCCGGCTCTCTGAGCACCCCCTGGCTTAGCTTCCGCCCCGTCCCAGACGCAGAGATAATCTCGCTGATCTCGTCCTCCAAACCATCAGCTCATATCTTTGACCCCATTCCTCCCTCACTAATCATGAAAATGAAACATTCTCTTGCACCTATATGGGGCAAAATCATAAACAGCTCCCTAAAAAACGGAGTGGTCCCTGACTGCCTAAAAATTGGGCAAGTTACCCCCCTGCTGAAAAAACGAGGTCTTGACTCAACAGACCTGACCAACTTCAGACCAATATCTAACCTCCCTCTACTAGCCAAAACATTGGAACGATGTGTACTCCTGCAACTGACTCACCATCTGGACAACATCAATCTCCTAGACCCCCTCCAGTCTGGCTTCAGACAAGGATGCAGCACAGAAACAGCGATGCTGAATATCATAGACGATATCCACGGATCTCTGGATTCAGCAAATGCTGCCTCCTCATTCTCCTTGACCTTTCTGCAGCATTCGATACGGTGGATCACAAACTCCTCACCAAGGCTCTTCAAGAGAGAGCAGGCCTCGGCGAAGTAGTTCTCAAATGGTTCTCCTCATTCATACACAACCGAACACAAATAATAAAAATCAAGAATTTCACCTCCGAAATCCAACAGGTCAATAAGGGCATCCCCCAAGGTTCGGTGCTCTCGCCCCAGCTCTTTAACATCTATATGGAACCACTCTCCAAGCTACTCAGTAAAGCCAACATCCGCTTTCACCTCTACGCGGACGATACACAAATATATCTGGAAACTTCCTCTCTCACTGACATACATAGACTAAATGCTGTCCTGAAAGATGTTCAACAATGGCTGACAAACAATCACTTGAAACTGAATCCAGACAAAACTAAGACACTCCTCATCTCGAACAAGGAAGACAACCCGCAAATCACTGAATGGCTAAAAGCTATTGATGCGCTTAAAGGAAATCTTACTCTAGCCGACTCTGTTAAATCTCTCGGCATCATCATAGGCCCCAAACTAAACATGGTTTAACACATCAAGAATGCAGCCAAAGGTGCTTTCTTTAACCTCAGACTGTTGAACAAGATCAAACCCTACATTCCTAACAAGGATCTCAAACTGGCCACTCAATCTCTGGTACTGTCAAGGCTAGACTATGGGAACGCAATCCTAACAGGCATCCCGAAATCGAACTTGGCACCGATCAAAACAACACTACATGCTGCAGCTAGAATGATTACCGGCATCAAAAAATCATATCACATCTCCCCAGCTCTCAAGGAACTCAAATGGCTCCCAGTAGAAATGCGTAGTAACTTCAGAACGGCCTGCCTAACACACAAAGCCCTCTATACCGGCAAACCCGAATACCTGGCAAATAAACTCAAAAAAGCAGGCCAAGCCAGGAATCTGAGAAGCTCTAACTCCTTCCTGCTCATCCTACCCAAAACCAGAAAGAAAAGAACAGCGGACTGCTCCTTCACTGGAAACACCCCCAAAATCTGGAACTCCATCCCCCCGCACATCAGAACTATTCCTTCTTTTGTGGAATTCAAAAGGCAACTCAAATCCTTGTTCCTGATCCGCTCCCTTGGCTGCGGATAACCAGGGTCAGCAAGCAACCCCTGAAATATGTGACTACAGTGAATCCCATAACCAAAGAAGCTCGGCAACTCACCCATGTTCCGCTTACAATGTCAATCTTTGAATGCTTATACCTTGCATATGTTATGTTCATGTTTATGTTTATGTTATGCATATGTTTATACAGATTTTTGTCATTCTATTACTGTAAAACGCTCTGCTCCTCCGGGTCTTGACAGCGCTATAGAAAACTTCCTAAATAAAATAAATAAATAAAATAAAACAATTTCTTCTTGCTCCCCTCTCGCGCATCCATCGCACACTCAAGCCCACATGTCATGGATCTGCAACCCTCTTCACTTACAAAACTCCAACCAGCAGTGCATCTCTTACTTACACTTCATCCTCACCCATCCCCTCTCTTAATCAGTTCCTGAGCCCACTCTCCAAACTAATATCCTCTATAGTGTATTTTCCCCCAGATCATCAGACTGTTTTTGCTCATTGCCATACACCATCGAGTTTGTCTCTTTAACCAACCACTACACCCCATCGTCCCTGTTGGGGTCTGCAAAATAACACAGAGTTAATTATGCATCACATATACATCAAAGGTCTGTGGAAAGCTTTGCAGCTTCACTGTGGAAGCTGTGCACATTTACAAATCCACAAAGTTGAATGCTTTCATGATATTTGCATGAAAACTGTAATTTTTTGCAAAAAAGTATAATTTGAAAAAAAAATGCAGAAAATAATGATATGTATATTTGCCATTGTTCATCCAAAAACCCTTACTGACAAATCTTATGCGTTCACTCACACTTTCCATGCCAACTCCTATGTCTTGCAAGCATTTTGTTGGTGGTGGAGGGTAGGGGGAGCAACTTCCCACCTTGAACAATACTGGTTTTATTTGGGAAACTACTTAAACTTTGACAAGGGTCTTCATGCTGCCGTCGAAGAGGAAAATATTAAAGTTTGTCAAGTTCTTATTCTTGAAAAGACCTCATATCACTTGAGAGTTGCTTAAAATGCATCTCTTTGTTTATTTTCCCCTAAAACCTAAATGTATGAAGACAAGTTTCTTCTCTCCCCCGTTCTCACCCGACCTGTTGAAAAACGAGTGACCAGTTGTCTCAGTTCTATTTGGGACCAGGTGGCATTGCAATGCCTTGTTCTAAACTTAAAGACAACAGAAATTGTCTGCTTACCATCAGCCACATAAAAACACATCCCCTATCTATTTAACCCCTCCCATGCTCATGACAGAACTGTTCCGTCACGAGCCTCGGGTGGGCTGTGCTGGTGACGGAACGGTTCCGTCACGGCCCGCTCGCCGCGCCTGCGCCGCGGGAATTTTGCGCCTGCGCTGACGTTCTAAAGAGCGGGCGGGGCGTGACGGAACCGTTCCGTCACAGGCACAGCTCACCCGTGGGCCGTGACGGAGCGGTTCCGTCACGAGCATGGGAGCGCCCCGCGGCCCCGCCTCCCCCTTAGCGCTGCGGCGGAATAGCCGCCGCAGTGAAAGGGTTAATTCTCTCCTGGAAGCATCCTGCACTCTCCAAAACCTTGGAATGCACTTTGACCATCTGAGCCTACACCTCTGCCCATTAACACCTGCACCTCACTATCCAGGTGTCATGACCTCTGGTCAATGCTGTCAGTTCATCAGATTGAACTCTTCCAGCTGCCTTGTCACTGATATCCCACACAATTCTTTCCAGGCTCTAGTGGGAGTTTAGCATCCTAGGCTCCATCTATGCCACCTCATTCAGACATTAGACGTGAGCTCACAGCACACAACAAAGCCATGTAGGAGCATCTCATCCTAGCACTTCCATCAGACCCCCATTGAACAGTCACTCGGCTCAGGCTACATCCTGTAGCCTTCTTCTCTACTTCCAAACACTATACCTGACAACCCACAAGGAACATGTGGAACAGCTTACGATTCGGGTCCTTTCTCATTCTGGGAAACTTTCAAATCTTGGTCCCTACCCCAGCACATCATCATAGCATCCTACAAGAAGGACTTCCTCCTACATGGACATCCCTAATGGCTGAACGGTCCAACCTGCTCCACAGAGATTGTACTATTGATGTCAACCCCAGAATATTGTGGAACAAGAATATCGAGGGCAGACTATTTAAAGGGAAGTGTGGATTTACTATTCCTAACTCCATATCTACATACCTTGACTATTTATAAACTGCGTAGGTATATCTATCTATCTAACTCTCTATATGGAATTAGATATAGAAAACCTAGATTTACTTAACTGTCAATATTTTTGTTCAATAATTTGTCCATCAATCTGTTCTGAGGTCGATATTCCGGGTATCGCCCTAAACAGACCCACTGGATTCTCTGCTATAGGCTGATTTGTTGCGCACTCTGTGACTCACCTGTTTAACTATTTTCTCCAGTATCACAGTTTATTATTTGACAATGTGAATAATGTATCTCGCTTCTATTTTTGTATCCTGCGTACAGCATTTCTTGTCGAAATGCTTGCAGGTAAACTAAATGCAAATCACGTACCAAGTTAGAACACAGATGTGAATTTCGGTGACGAAATAAGGCAAATATATACATGAACAGCCAGAGATTACGCAGTTGTGCAAATATACCAAAGAGATTGCACTAAGGGATGTCAGTCGTGTAAGGCCTCCCATCAGTTTGTAGGCAGTACCAGTCTCCCTCTTTCAATATCGCAAGTTCTTTACATGATGTAAGTTTTTATTGTGACCTGTTTTCAATTTTGTTTTATGCTTCGTATGTAATATTTTTTCTTCTATATTGAAAGTAGTACTCAGTTGAACATTTTGTTCACTGATGGCAGAAACAAGACACCCAGAACGAGCACACAGATGAACTGGTTTTGACACAAACATGTGCAGGCATGGTATTTAGACAGAAAGCACACACATGCCGAAATGCAAACTATCCAAAAAGCACTAACTGAAACTCATGCACAAAAAACAATTATAAGCACATGTAAATACCTCTACACAAAGGGATCTCCAAATACATCCCTATAGATCAATATGTAAAAGGTAAGGTGCTGGAAGTTGTGAATTTGTTCAACTAACAACTTTGTAACTTTGAGTTAAAAAAAATTTGAACTTCACGAATTGTGAAGCTTGTGAGCAGCTTCAGTGAACGTCTGGCGCAGGGGTTGAAGCACCCCCACAGCAAGGGTTGTTCGCTTATCACATCTGGCAATTGTCTACTGTCCCCTGCAGTGAGCACCCAGCCAGCAACATTTTGAGCAGTCTCAGCCCAGCAGGCTTGGTCCTAAGCAGCACCCAAGCCCACCATTGCACCAATACTGGCAGTCCTTAGACCCCAGCTTCTAAGCCCCTGCATCCTACACCATCCCCTGCAACACTCCACAACAACTCTTACCAGATGACCGTGGGGAGGACTGCAGGCAGCCTCCTCTAGGATGTCCCACCAAAAAGCATCCTGCAGGCAGCCTGCTACTGCATGTCACACACACAAAGCATCCTGCAGGCAGCCTGCTCCTGGAAGCCCAACCCACAAGAATCCTGCCGGGAGCCTGCTACAGGAAGTCCCACCCACAAGCATCCTGCCGGCATCATGCTCCTGGATGTCTTACCCACAAGCATCCTGCAGGCAGCCTGCCCCTGGAAGTCCAATCTACAAGAATCCTGCCAGGAGCGTGCTCCAGAAAGTCCCACCTGGCTCCCAGGCTTTGGATAGCCAATCACAACGCTGCAATGCGGCGTTCTGAATGGTCTGAGCCCCGTGGATTAGCACTCAGTCAGGGAATGGGGACCTGGGCATGTTCTCCGTGTAGACTGTAATGCAGCTTGCATGGAGAATATGGGAAGTGCACATGAGTGTTTTGAGCAGCCAAAGAGGGCTGACCAAACAGTCATGTGCACTTAGGGGTGGGTAAACCACTCCTTCCCTGCTCCTCTGTCCTCGAAGCAGCGCTGCCCATAAAGCTGCTGCAGCAGAAGGAAACATAAAATGATAAAAACATGAGTTATTATCAATGTATGTTTCCCGCTATGGAGCAGTGGGGCGATGCACCTCCGCCTTAGTGGAGGAGCCGCCACTTGCACAGTGACTTTGAGACCTGCTACAGCGGTTTGGGGCTGTGTGAGGATATATACATGCTTATGTTTGCCTATTCCCCTCTTCACAAATTTCAATAAGGCATCCGCAACTCATGATTAAGCATGACTCCCCCCACTACTTGGCCCTAAAATAGAGTAGTATTAGAGAAATTAGAGAATTGGCATTAGAGCAAGAACTTATGCACATTACACATAATCACTCCTCAAAACCGTTCGTTTGTGAGCAGAGCAAATTCAATAGGGTGTTGATCTCACATCCACTGCATCCATTATGTAACAAGTGAGTTGTTTGTCTGACATTTCCTACTAATCACTGTGCGTAGCAGTAGCAGTGCCTGGTTCATTGAAGCTAAATTGCATTTATGTATGCAATCCTGGATGGCGGATGCGTATCAGAAGGCAATATTGATGCATTTACATTTTTCAGGGACAACATCTTTTCGCCCACAACTAGAACATTTGGTAAAGAGGTCCATGATATGAAGCTGATGGCTCCATCCCATCCTCATTTTAGGGGTTTGGCTGTGGGACTGTATTTGGGCCTAATGCTTCTCTAAGGCTCTGAGCCAGCCCTTTCGATGACCGAGTGCTTACCATGGGTACCCGTCACAGACAAATCCCAGTAACAGGGAGCACCTCAGGGGAGCCAGTCTCCTCCTTCCAGGGCCTGAAAATGCCCAAAGTGACCCAGAATACCTGTTGGAGACAGTGGCGTAGGTAGGGGGCGGGGGAGGTGAGCAAGTTGTGTATGTCGCTTACCACCTCCCTCCCAAGCGCGGGCCTGCAACAAGTCGTCCGTCGGGTAGCAAACCTAGGTTGGAGATCGCCTGCAATTGTTTTTCCAGATCTGGGATTAATCAATCTCAGATAGCTGGAGGTCGTAACAGAAGGATAACACATTCAATTCTCTTCTCTGGAAGAGATTATTATTACTTTTAATTTGCCAAACCCAAATACCTTGAAGTATCCCGCGACAAAAGGAATGACTGGAAGGAGTTCAGAAACTATTGAAAAAAGCAGCCAATGAACTTTTACTACAAAAATATTGGGGGAATAGTTGTTATTCAGTCCTCTCGCTTGCATAAAAAAATCTCAGAAAACTTCAGTCCTTTACTAGATCTAAAGAGAGCGAACTTGTATATCTAACATCAAACATTCAAGGTGAAGTCTCTACAGGTAATTTTATAAAGCCACTTCGTTACAATTTTGAATCTGCTAGGCACCTACCCTGAGGTACCCATGCACACGTGTTCCCAGAATTTTGCACCTTAAATCAGCATTTTACATTTTAAGTGTTTCCATTAGTCTTTAAAACAGATCTGAGAGTTTTCATTGAGCTATTGTCAGAGAATTCAAATATTCCAATATTTAATGAGTGTTCTACTACCCCTACAAAAATTGATGCCACACCTGAGGTGTGGCATCGGGAGAAGTGTGGCTCAATGGTTAGAGCGGCAGACCCTGATGCAGAGGTCTAGCCCGGGACCAGGGTTCAATTCTCCGCCTCGGCGGGTCTTGGGCTCAAAAATTCCACGGACCTGATCATTCTCGCCTTGGTGCCTATTCCAATCATGGAGTCCCACTCTGCAACTCTGGGCAATATCTTGCTTAATCTCCACAACGGCCCCCACAACGCTAAGGATGCCTGGCCTCCACCTTGGGGGTGCCCAGGAGTGGACGCCTCACAGGGAAAGCCAGGATGGGTTCCACAGCGGTATTCGTACAAGCGCCTTGAGACCCTTGTGGGTGAGTAGTGCGCTATACAAGTATCAATTTACATTTTACAGGTTACTGCTTTCATTATAAGAGGCAATTGCACAAGATTGGCAAAGGAATCAGAGGGAAATGGCTTAAACTCTTAAAATTAGCCCATGGTTCCCATTGCATCTTCGACCATTGGTCCAATATTTCCTATCTTGCTGGAATCCCAGTACTCGTGATTTTAAGTCCTTGATTCCAGTGACAAAACAAGCAAGACAGTAATGGCAGTGGTGGCTGATTCCAAAGAAGCTAAGCAGGGTTATCCATTGTTTTCCTCTGCATTACAATGGATCTCAATGGATGTCAGTGGCAGAGGTTGGAGTCAGCCCAGATAATTTGAAATCCGATAAAACCCAGAATTCATCCAATTTGAAGAAAATATAGGCAGCCTACTTGGTAATAATGCATTTTGCACATTCTCTGAAACAACAGTCAGTAGTGGTTCGATTCGACAAGAGGATTGTCTAGTCTGTCCTCAGCCATCTTGAAGGGACGAGGTCTCTGAAACTTTCCATCCTAGCATGAGACATTTTCTACGGGCAGACAAGATTATGTCCCCAATGACAAGGGGTCTAGATGCTCTATCTCTGATTTGCTGATCATAAGGCCCGATGAATGCTTTCTGTCCTGCGCCTTTGATTCCGAGAGTCTTACCGAATATTTAAAAAAACAGGTAATGTTGTATTGATTGTTCCATGCTGACCGCATATCTCAGGTACCCCTTCAACTTCATCTTCCAACAGAACCCCCATTGGATCCTTCCAGTCAGTTCCTCTCCTCTCATAGCTCCTCTGCTTCCAGAATCTGTACGGTGCTGTATGGGGACACGGTAGTTGGAGCCTAATTTTATTGCTCTAGCTTTTTCCTTTTGGGGTAACCCTTTGCATTCAACAGTAAAGGCATTCATCAACCTTTAAGGTTTATGGCCGATGTTGGCAGAATTTTTACATTTGACCACAGGATTCCTTCTTTTTCTTGTAGTACAGCAAGGGAATGGGGTTTTTTAAGGGGTCACTTCCTTTTGGGAATAGCAGTACCTACCCTTAGAAGCCAATTGGCAGGAACTCTACACCTTTAGAGGAACAGCCCATTTCTGATCTAGCAGCTTCAGTACCCTGAAGTTACTTTCTAAAGGGATAAGTTGTGCATTTGTCTGAGGGTTTCCCATGGTACTATAGGTATTACAAGCAGAGTTCAGTGGAAGTAAGAGGAAGCCATGTGGATAGGCAAGCAATGTGTGTGGGATAAAGCATGTACTCATTCATTAAGGACTAGGAGTAATGGAGATTACCAGTAACTAACTGGACTAACAATACACAAAACCTTCACTCAGATCGCGCAGACACCCACATATTTGGCACACGTTATAACCTGAAGCACACAACCCTTCGTAATCGTGCTGAGACAGTAACAAATAACAAGTGACATTTGCATGCTTAACTATAGAATGGATAAAATGCACTATGCAATAAAGTGACACATACACTCATAAAATGGCGTACACATACATTGCCACACTCACCTAAAACTGCTAGTGATACGAGGAACACACCGAGAAGAACCAGGCACACACAGAGGAATTACTGACACACACTCAGGCAAGGATACACATTTACAAACAGAGCATTGTTTAAGAACAGTCAGTCCCAGCAGACTACTTCCACAGCACTGCCAGATTTGTAGTTTATTGGCAGATGTTCACCAGCTACAATGGAGACCGAGGGGATCCAGTCTGCATGCTAATGCTCACAGCAGAATGCCCACCCATTCCTTTAAACTCCCTCCCGGCCCTCCTAGTGTTCTAATGCAGCGAGGCGTGAAACACACATACTGAGTTTCCAATAAGGCTTTTGTATCCACCTTCTCCGAACTGGGGACCAACTACATAAAAGAAAGCAACTTAAGGCAAACCCATGTCAATTAACAAGACGCCGACAGGCACAGAAAACCACTCTTCAAGCCTTTTACTCAATCATGTAATTGCACAATTGTAATTAATGCTTAAAATTGTTATGAAAGACTGCTCGTGTGTCCCAAGCAGACTACCTCACTGGTGCACGATAGAGCATTGTTAGTATTGAGTGATTGTAGGTGGTATCGTGACACCTGCAATGGGCTGAGTATGTTGGGGCAGTGCTGCTGTGTACTGACAGTACTGTGTTTAAAGGCGCTTCAGTTACACTTTGACTTGCCTTGCCAGATACCACTGATTAAAGTTCCAAAAATTGCTGAAATTCATTTTGGTCTTGGTTACTGCTTTATTGAAAAGGCCAAAGTAGCCTTCACACCAGCATCACCAGATCGGCATGTCAGCAATGTTTTGCATCACAGACTACTGCAACCACAACCTCAAATATGTTTTTTTTTGTTGCTTATTTTTAAGTTTTCAACCAACCATACAGACGATGCATTCCAAAAACTAAACTCCACTTCCGGACTACAGGCTTACCATCTCCCCGGCAAACTATTGTCGATTCCTCCCGAATGAACTCTGGTGTGTCACTTCGTAAAACTACATGGGTTTCATTTATGATTGGAAAGTATGGCATTCACCTATACAGGGTGGTGCAGACATGGCTTGGTATAGTCTGGTAACATTTGCAGGTCGAGACTGGCAGAAGGGCACCAGTCCTGCCTTGGGCTTGATTCGCCCAGAGCTATTCACATAATTGGACGAGGATCCAAGTAGGTCAAGGGGCCCAATCCGGATCACTGACAAAATATCGACCTACAAAATATCGACCTATAGGAATATCGATGCAAAAATATCAAAGGCAAGAATATCGACATCCTATCTACAACATGGTAAGTACAAAAATATCAAAAATAAAATATAGATGTTAAAAATATTGGTATTAAAAATATCGTATTTTTTCTGTAAAAATATGAATGTAAAATAAAGTAAATAACACTAATAAATAAAATCAACATAGTTAAAATTATCTAATAATGTTTACAATTATTAAATAATACATATATAATAATAATAAATTAATTAAACATATACAGAAAATATATAATATATATGTACTTAACAATAAGTTGTAATACTTATTTTAATAATTTATAAATTAATAAAAAATATTATAAATTACAAATACATTTACAAACATAAAACAAAAACATAAATAAAAAGTAAAGAATTATCAGCTAGATTCATCATAGTGCCGTTTTGAGAGTCCTTAATAGCAATTATTAAGGAATCGCTATTAAGGACTTGCAAAACGGGATTCATGTAGGAATCGCTAAATAAATTGCGATTCCTACACATTCCTTATTTGCGATTAGCAAATTTCTAATCGCAAATAAGGAATAACCCCCCATTCATTCCTATGGGCCTAAGGCCCATAGGAATGAATGGGGAGTTATTCCTTATTTGCGATTAGCAATTTGCTAATTGCAAATAAGGATGTGATTTCAAGGGTGCCAGGGGCGTCCAAAGGGCACCCCGTAGCACCCTTGAAAGGTAATCTACATTGGTGTTGCGCACACACGTGTCCAAAGGACATGTGTGTGTGTAACATGCAACTTAGAAAAATGCATTTAAATGCATTTTTCTAAGTTTTCGCTATTTACCACGAGGTTTGACCTCGCAGTAAATAGCGGCCCAAAATAGCGATTTCGCAATTTTTAAATGCTTCTTGAATTGCATTTAAGGAATCTCTAATTGAGATTCCTTAAATACAATTATTCACAAATTCTATTGATTTCTAAAAATGCGATTTTTGCATTTGGGATGATGAATCCCAAATGCAAAAATAGCGCTGGCAAAGGGCCAGATTCTCAGAATCTGGCCCTTTGCGAGCCGTTTTAGGCTTGATGAATCTGGCCGTATGTTTAATAAATTAAAAAAATTAAATATACTTTTAATATTTTAAAAATTAATTATATAAAACGTTGGATAGCGTAGGAGTAAAAATTACTATTCCAACTCCAAAAAGTGCAACAGTAGGGAAAGCGTTGGATAGCGTAGGGGTAAAAATTACTATTCCCACTCCAAAGAGTGCAACAGTAGGGAAAGCGTTGGATAGCGTAGGGGTAAAAATTACTATTCCCTCTCCAGGGAGTGCAACAGTAGGGAAAGCCTTGGATAGCGTAGGGGTAAAAATTACTATTCCTACTCCAGAGAGTGCAACAGTAAGGAAAGCGTTGGATAGCGTAGGGGTAAAAATTACTATTCCCACTCCAGAGAGTCCAACAGTAGGGAAAGCGTTGGATAGTGTAGGGGTAAAAATTACTATTCCCACTCCAGAGAGTGCAACAGTAGGGAAAACATTGGATAGTGAAGGAGTAAAAATTACTATTCCCACTCCAGAGAGTGCAACAGTAGGGAAAGCGTTGGATAGCTTAGGGGTAAAAATTACTATTCCCACTCCAGAGAGTGCAACAGTAGGGAAAGCGTTGGATAGCGTAGGGGTAAAAATTACTATTATTTAGAAATAAAATAATTATCAATACCAATCAAAAATAAATAATTACTTAATAACAATTAAATTACTTCCCACCCAATTCCCCTATAAACCCACAGCCCACTACAGAACTTAAACGCAAAAATTAATTAAAATTAATTTACAATTACTAAAAATTTATAATTAATTTAATATAATTAAATTACTTCCCACCCTATTCCTCTATAAACCCACAACCCGCTCCAGTACTAAAACATAAAATTAAATTACAAATAAAATTTTTAATATATAATAAATAGTACACATATAATTTATAACAAATAAAATACTTAACAAAAACATATAACACATACATATAAAATACATAATAAAATACATAACAACAAACAATTATCGATATTAGTAACATCGAAATTAGTGACAACGATATACTTGACCTCGATATTCTTCACCTTTGATATTTACAACTCGATATTACTGTAGGTCGATATTAGGGAATCGATATTTTGACTGTGCACCATTTACATTGCCAGCTCCCTCAAAATCTGACCTGGATCCTGACGTGAACCTCAAATGGACACACCCGCGGTGGATCATGCTGCCCTACGTCACTGACTAGTATACAGTCTAAATGCGAGCCAGACTCCTACGACTGATTGCAATTGTTCCTGGGTAAGCACAGTTCGCATTTCTTCGAAGAAGCGCTGCTTTCCACATCAGGCGAATGACATTTGAGGTCTGTCTTTCTGTTGCCCAATTTAAAGAGGGGGCACCATGCAGTCACAACCTCCAGCTGCTGCAAGGGTGAAATGTAGCTCATCAAGCAGCTGACAGGTGTTCCAGTCTCATAGGGCATTACCTATTCCATTACCTGCAACCCATCAAAGGCTGTATGGAGAGACCTCCAATGAACTGGAGCTGCTCATGAGTGCATCAAACACCACTTTAAAATATTAAGCAACCAACAGATGTAATGTAAAATGCTGAGTCAACAGACCTGACCTCAAATCCAAGTGAAGGCCTTATGAATCTGAGCCAACTCCTACAAGGCAAAGGAGCATAAATCAAGATGTCGGAGTAAGCTAGCAATGTCTGTCTCCGGTTGATGTCTATCTCTTGCTGATCAGGACTAGCCCTAGTCATTATAGGATGTAAGCTGAACTTACTGGAAGTCTTTATAGCTTACCAACAATAAAATTAATTCAGCATCTACAAGTGTTTCAAAGCAGCACTGTCACCCGACCAACCAGTCAGGCCACACCACTTTTTGGATTGGAACAATGCAATGTGTCTTGGAAAACACAGCCTTCCGCTGCTGCCAGGGAGGAACTGTCATTCTCAATGGTGGAGTAGCAGTGGTTGCTCGCAGAAGGAGTGCTGCGGGGCGATGAGGCGGTGCGGGTTCGGGGCTGGGTGGGGGGGGGGTAGTAGAGTCAGACATACGACAGCAAGGAGTAAAATAAGTAAATAAATAAAACTGTTTACCTTGCGCTCGCTGCATCGCCAACTCGGCGATGCAGCGAGCACGTGATAAATAGTTTTGAATATTTATTTACTTACTTTACTCTTTGCCGTCGTATGTCCAACTCCACTACCCCCCTACCCTGCCCCGCCCCCGCTTCACCGCCCCACAGCACTCCCTCTGCGAGCCGCCCCTGTGGAGTAGGCCAGCTTGAGGGCGAGAACCACAGGAGGTTTTGAGTGAGTGTCAGGTAGAAAGCTGAAGGAACGCAAACACTGAACCTGAGATATGACAGGCCAAGTTGAAGGAGCATCTTGGTAGTGAATTGGCAAATGGTGGCAAGATGCCAATGTATAGGGTGTGTAGAAGCTTGTTTTGTCTTTAATCGATGTAATCATTTAAAGCATCCCAATGACACTCATTTATTGTTTTTGACTTGTATTGTATGAGAGTGACCAGCTTAGCCGAGAAGTGTGTGCTTTTAAAAGACCATTATAAAAAAAATGTACAACGTACCATCTGTGTATTACTAAAATCTATATTTTGGAAGCACTTTTTTATCTTAATCCTTTTTGCACATTTTGTAGCGGCCTATCTTATGCTATGTGCAATGCAAGTTCAAAATAATAACTTACATGTTCAAAGGGCTTCCAATCACAAACTAGGATCTTGTAGCACTAAACATACGCAAGTCACTATTCTCCACTGCACCAAACAGGATTCTATTCGTTGGCTATCTGGTACAGAGCATTAATAAAGTTCTTTTTATATGTAGTTACTTGAAGTTGAAAGACCTAAACAATCATGAAATATTTTGTTTTTAGCCACGCCTTTGACCTTGCCCCAACTCCCACCAGCCTCATTGCACACAGCATCACAATTCTCATACTTTTTTAAATGCACTTCGACCACTGATTCTGGGGTAATTGCAAATCTGGACTTGAAACGAAGGAGTCACAATCCTAGGTACCCAACCTTTGTTTTGTTTCTATCCATTCCTTATTGCTAGCCATGTGTAAGGTGCAACACTGAACAAGCCTCACAACTCCAGCACCACTGTAAACAAGAGTGAGTGCAGAGAAAAGCAGTGGCATGGTGGTCACTTTGTCCAAGACTGTCCTACAGCAGCCCTCTATCAGAGCCTCCAAGCAGTGGTGCCAATAAAACATCATGTGACACTCACTGCCACTATTATTACAAGTACTGCCCAGCTGCTCCAGTTCATATCTGAACGCTGCTAGTCCCAGCCCACCTCAGTATGATACAAGGGACGGTTCCTCCATTTGAGCGGAGAAGCGTTGCCCCGAAAAAAAAAGCCCCAGGCCAGAGCTGAAAAATAAAATGGTATTAAAGTCTATTTATTATCATTTTAGTTTTCAGCAACCGATCTGTCCTAAACTAAGTGTCAGGACAGGGGCAGGCCATTGCTGCTGAGCACTTAACTTAGCACTTAACTTAGCACTTAGCTGTGTACTTAAGTTTAAAATGTGCATGTCTCTTTGGCCAGCCGTCTGGCGACTGCCATCCAGACATGCACATTTTAAACCTCTCTAACTGAGCTGAAAAAGGCAGATGATTCAGAGTAAGAACAGGCCTCCGGTGCTGAACCCCTTGCATGCGCGGAAATTTTTTGCGTTGTGCGGGTGCTTTACATAGTGGGCGGGATTCGGACGGCCCCCGCCTTCGTCAGCACACGCCCACTGTGTGTCGGCAAGTCTCTCATGCTGGTGAGAGCAGCAGCAGGATTGGTTAGGCGAGTTGGCTGGGTCCTGCGTTGGAGCCTGCCTCGAAGAGTAAAGACCGATCGAGGAGGGCGTTGCATCGCGCAGGAAGGTAAGTATATTTGATTTTTTTTCTTTATTATTCTGTGCCACCCGCTACTCCACAACCCTCGGAACATGCCAGCTGACACTGTAGGATACCCATCCCCCTTATTACACCCCATCCCTTAAACTTCCAGATGCCTGCACAGACTGTTGCAGCTTCTGTCTGGAGAAAACTGTTGAAGACACACTTGTTTCCTTGGGCTGTACGCCCAGGCAGCTCTTTTTTTCTTTTTCTTTTTCTTTTTTATTTACCTCATGTTACCCGCGAAGTAAGGATTTGCAGCCAGATTCATCAAGCTGAAATCGGCTCGCAAAGGGCCAGATTCTGAGAATCTGGACCTTTGCGAGCGCTATTTTTGCATTTGGGATTCCTCATCCCAAATGCAAAAATCGCAATTATAGAAATCGCTAAATTGCGAAAAATCGCATTTAAGGAATCTCAATTAGAGATTCCTTAAATGCTATTCATGAACCTTTTTAAAATTGCGAATTCGCAATATGGGGCCGCTCGAAAGTGCATTTTTCTAAGTTGTATGTTACACACACACATGTCCTTTGGACATGTGTGTGCGCAACACCAGTGTACATTTGCATTTCAGGGGTGCTACAGGGTGTCCTTTGGACACCCTGGCACCCTTGAAATCGCTTCCTTATTTGCGATTCGGTAATTGCTAATCGCAAATGAGGAATGACTCCCCATTGGAAAGCCATTCCTTATTTGCGATTAGCAATTACCGAATCGCAAATAAGGAAGCAGTAGAAATCGCAAAAAATATTGCGATTTCTACATGCATCCCGTTTTGCGAGTCTTTAATAGCAATTCCTTAAAAATCGCTATTAAGGACTCGCAAAACGGCACTTTGATGAATCTGGGGGTTGGTCTGAGTTGTTTACTGAAAAACCCTTGGGCTCCATCGGGTTCCTATTCTCTCATTTGCCTGTCGTACGTATATCGGAGCGGAACCCCTGGGAATCAGTGAGGACAGACTGCAGAAGCCTTTCTGTCCACGCCGGTACATCTGCTGCTGGTATGAGTTCCTGCAGGTCAGGACTATTGAAACCAAAGGAGCTACCGCCCTCTACCGGCGAAATAGAATATTACAAGAGCTGTATTAGAGAATGGACGAGTGAGGCCTCCTTTTGGGACCTGGGGGTGCAATTATCGGAGAGATGAGCGTGCCGGATGGTGAAACTCAGCTATTAGCAGACTACAAACACCCTTCGTTAACCAAGAAACCTCGGATCCTTCGCGCTAATGTTGCTTCATTTTATACTCTGACTGACAGATATTCATCAGTTGCTCTCCACAGGGCAGACGCTCGGATTGTGTTCAGGTTCAGGAGGCATGCATTAATGACACACTTTCCATGAAATACAGTTATTCGTCAAGCACAACTCCCATGTGGCAGCTGCAGTCACTCACTCTTTACTGATCATTTACTATCCAAATTTGGCTCAGGCTGGAGTCACTATTTGAGAGAAAGTTCCACTCTACTACTGCCGCGAACGATTTGTGCAGGAAGAGAAATATTCTTTATGCAAAGGGCTGCCAGACCGTTCGACTACAAGTGCGGATGTGTGTAGTTAAGTATCACCTGGACAACCCAAGACACCTTTTGTATTATACCAGTGAGTTTAGAGCCCACCCATTGCTTACTATTGGTTGGCTTCATTGTCACTTTTCTTTGCTTGCTGCTTATTGGTCAGCAGCCATACATAGGCTTTTTTCCTCTTCATGTGTTTGGCCTGTGCCTGGAGCATGGACGTATTTCTTTTGTCCTTTCACTGCTTATTTTTTAAGTGCTACATGTGTCTTCATATTTAAGGACTGTACCAGAGTGTGTATTTTTCAACAGGCTCCCTTGAGTGCTTCTTCCCCTTCCTCGTCTGTGTTGTTGCTTGTCCACACCTGCCCTATCTACCCCGTGTTGTTCTTACCCATGACCCGTGTTTTGCTTGCCCCACTCCCTCCACTCCCATGTTGTACTAGGCACCATCCGCTGTCCCTCCCTCCTCCTGCCCTCCCTGCCCTGTGTTGCTTGCCCAAAACCTGTGTTGTTGCTTGCCCCGTCTGCCCCACTACCTCTACCCCTGTTTTGTAGCTTGCACCATCTGCAGTTCCTCCCTCCCCCATGTTGATGTTTGCACCCAACATTCCCTCGTTTTCTCTCCCCTTAGCAGCCAAACCCCCCCTTAGTGTTGCCTGCCCCCATGCACTCTCCCTCTCCCATGTTGTTGCCTGACCCCACCGTGATTATTTAACAAAAAAAGCAATATGACGTGGCCACTGCTGAGAGTATCATACCCATTTTTCAACCATCGTGCACGGCTGCTGTGCTGCTACACAACTTGGCTAAACATTAACAAGGTCAGTAGGTCTGGTCTTTTAGGCACGACCATATGGCTTTGCAAATGCTTGTTTTTATTAAACCAGAATAATCTGTGTAGACCTCATTGCAGTGTTGACCTGTAGCTCACAGTGTGTTCCCATTAACTTTTGTTACTCATTTGCATAATTTTTCGACCAGCTGGAGCTTGTCTACCATATGGAGGCACATGTTTTTGTTGAAGAGTACAGCTGAGATTCTTGCTGCTCGCTTGTAGAAACATTTTGTGCCAAGTTTTTATTTTGATGGTCAAACTCATTCTTTTTTAAGCGAAAAGACAGTCAGAAACGAAACTTAGCCCCCAAAAAGATTGTGACCAACATATTTTTGCAATAGGACAATATTTACTTGAACTGCACATTCTAGCCATAGTTCTCGTTTGAACTACGCATACTCTCCATTAATAAAACTGAATGTCTTTGCATACCACTATTGCTAAAATATCACTGCACTCCATTGCACTCACTGTGCGCCTCAAAACTCTTACATCGCACCCCACAGAATTCACATTGCATCCCACATAACCCATACTGGACTCATTCTGATTGCACACTGCAGGAATCATGTTCTCACACACAACATTCACACATCAATCACAGTACTTTTACGGCACTTCATGGCACTCACACTACACATACCATTGCATGCACACCACAACCCACAGCATTCATGATGCACCCACTCACTGCAACAAACTGTACTCCCCCTCCCACCAGAGCTCTCACACTTTGGACAGCTCTCATGTAACACACTTGCACTGCACCACAGAGCACTGGCATTACAAACCAGTGCACACACAGCATACACACTACATCTGATGTATTCACACTGTCCAACAACTCGTGCACTAGACAGGCTACAGTGTTCCCGGATTCCACCCGACTTGAGACTGCACTCCCACTGAACGTGCAAGTACTAATGCTACCCAAACTTCACTACAACCAGGGCACTCAGACTGTGCTCTACAACACGCACTCTGCAGAAGTTGCACTCTTACTACCCTACAGCTCTCCCCCCTGACCTCCTCTCACTCTCAGACACTCTGCATCTTTCCCACTTATTTCTCGAGCCCAGCTGCTATTATGTGAGTGTACACCATTATATTTCTTCTGTTTCTATGACGCAGGTGTAACAAGTAGCAGACATGTTATTCCATCGAATGACACAACTCATGTCAGCTGGTAAAATAACCTAAAATAGATAAAAGCTGCTAAAATCATATTAGGTCTTTTTAGTCTGTCATCATTTTGAGGTCGATAAAATACACCAGTGACTTGGAATGATTATAAAGCCGTTGCACATCAAGTTTGAAAGAATGTGTCAGTAATTGCTAAATAAATATTTGGCTTTATATACAAACATTATTTTTGCATACATTCGTTATTTTTTTTTATTGTTTATCTTCAAGGCAAGATAGTCCTATTTCTGTGGTGATGAAAAGTCATAACTGCCACAGGATTGTAGGGCGACATTACTTTAATGCACCTCGGGGAGTGTGGGAAGGCATGCCTGTGACGTGAATAACCTGACAATGTGACAGGTAGAGCACGCAGCGGAGGCGGTTTAATTAGGAGTATGTATCGCACAGAACAGGACTGCATTTCAGTGGTACGTCTTCTCAGAAAATGTTATCTGCAAAAAACAGCAAGGGAAGGAGTTCTTCTTGTGATGACGTGATGCCAGGCCGTTGCAGGAATTGATGTTTTCCCAGCTCCTTGCAAACTGTCTTTGTTAATTCCCAGCTACCTGTTTGTGGAAAGGGCAGCTTGCCATGAAAAGATCACCTATATGTCGATGCAGGCAAACAGACCTGCCGTTGTTCAAATGTCATGTGAAGGTGACCGGATGTCTGCAAGAATGCTAATAAGGGGCTTAGGCAGGAAATCAATATAAAGCTGTTATGTATATGGAGGCGAACCCTGGTGACTTGTGCCACCTGCTTCGCCAGGCTTGGCATGATATTGGCAGATTTTTTCTATCTCGGACACTTTAGTTTGTATTCTCCTAGCAGCTTAAAACACCCACACTTTTTGCAAATAATAGTGCTTACTTTTAGTTCAAGTTGGTATTGGGGAATTGGAAAATTAATCTGTCAATCAATCGCTTGATTTTGGCTAGAAGGCATGTGCACAGCTGGCATAAACAAGCAATGTCAAAGCCAAAGGTCTTGCCTATGTGAGATTCATTGACTTTGCTAAAGTTTATTAGCTATGTTATAGAGCTTTTTTTTATTTTCTGTCATGCTGCACTGAAGCCAGCTATGCTGTAAAATATGTCTTAAAAAAACTGGCAAGGCCAATAGATCTCGCACAGGTTTTGCCAAAGCTTGGTATGGAATGCAGTATGGTAAGTTATAAGTATTCAAATAGTGTGTACAATGGCTGAAGTGCTAATGCCACAGAATGGGGAATGCCTTTGCCAAGGCGTTAGCGTGTCCAGATTCAGAAGGATTTTAGGACCATACAAAAACTGTGAAAATGTACCATAGAAAAGTGCTGAATGTAGCATAAGTTGTAGGTAGATGGAAACGTCCAATAGTTTACGGCTTTTATTACTGTGATTCTTTAGGCTATGTGTTACTTTGGGAGCAAGGTTACAAAATAACCAAAAAGCACTCCTGACTGCTTAGTAAAATGTAGCAATAATCGGTGTTCAGTTGGTTTACTAACCCTTTTGGCCCCTGTGCCACTGCACCGGCAGCACTATTCAAATAATGGCCCTAGTGCCTGCAAGGTAACTGCACTTGTGACTGCTTGTTTAGTAGTAAAATATAGCAACATTTGGTGCTCAGTGGGTTTCCTAGAGCTTTTGGCCCCTGTGCCACTACTCTTGCTTCACCATGCAAATCGTGACCCTAATGCCTGCAAGGTAACTGTACCAGTGACTGCTTGTTTAGCAACAAAATACAGCAATAATTGGTGTTCAGTGGGTTTCCTAAACCTTTTTGACCCTGTGCCACCGCACCTGCTACACCATTCAACTCACGACCCTAGTGCTTGCAAGGTAATTGCCCTTGACTGCCTGCTTAGTAGTAAGATATAACAATAATCAGTGTTCAGTGGGTTTCCTAGACCTTTTGGCCCATGTGCCACTGCACCTTCCGCACCATTCAAATCATTGCCCTAGTGCTTGAAAGGTACCTGCACTTGTGACTGTTTGTTTAGTAGTAAAATGTATCAATAATTGGTGTTCAGTGAGTTTCCTACACCTATTGGCCCCATTGCCACTGCACGTGCTGCACTATTCAAATCAGGACCGTATTGCCTGCAAGGTAACAGCACTTGTGACTGCCTGTTTAGTCATAAAATATAGCAATATTTGGTGTTTAGTGGCATTATGTCAACTTGTGGCCAGGGTGCCACTGTACCTGCAGCACAGTTCAAATCACAAGCCTAGTGCATGCAAGGTAAGTGCACTTGACTGCTTGTTTAGTAGTAACATATAGTAATAATCAGTTTTCAGTGGGTTTCCTTGAGCTTTTGGCCCCTGTGCCAAAGCACACGCTGCACCTTTTGACCTGTGTGCTACTGCACCTGTTGCACTATTCAAATCATGACCCTAGTGCCTGCTAAGTAACTCTACTTGTGACTTCTTGTTTAGTAGTAAAATATAGCAATATTTGCTGTTCAGTGGGTTTCCTAGACCTTTTGATCCCTGGTCCACTGCACCGCCTGCACCTTTGAAATCATGACCCAAGTGCCTGCAAGGTGTTTGCACTTGTGACTGCTTGGTTAGTAGTAAAATTATGCAATAATCAGTGCTCAGCGGGTTTCCTAAACCTTATGGCCCATGTGCTGCTGCACCTGCTGCACCTGCTGCACTATGAAATCATGACCCTAGTGCCTGCAAGGACAATTTAAATCGTTTATATCCAGTGACAAATGTGTTCCCGAAAAAGGATGAGTAGCAGATGGAATATATAATTATTGTGTAGCTAAACATAAACAGAATAGCTTTCATAAAAAGTGTCTTTAAACTTATCAAACTCTCCAAAATAAGTTGCAACAGATGTCATTAAAAAGCAAATGTGAAAATTAAAACACGTCAAAGTGAAAACCAAGCATTGTTAAATATTGTTATAATGTGGCTGGCCCTTTCTGTGAAAATATTGTTTCCTGAGCTTGACAGTGAATGAGCCATAAACAGTATAATTTGTCCAAGATCACCATATGTTAGGCTGATGCTGAGACTGAAATACATTTTGTACTTTGTTCCTAAAAAGTCAGTTTCACAAATTAAATGGACTCACCAAAGAAGAGAAATTTAGCAAAGCATCTAAATGTTTTGTGCCTGAATAAAGATACCTTTTGAGATGGCTGTGTCTAAAAAAAAAAAGGGCAGAAGCAGGCTTCATGGAGAATGCATGCTGCATTCCTCTTTCCTACAAACACTCTAACTTTGAAGTCAGCCAAAAGCAAAATAAACACTGGGCTCCTACGAAAACACAGCTTGACTAATGACTTTGGTCTTTGAATGCCCAGCAAATGTGACGAGATAACAATAATTACCTCCTTCGGTCGACATGACGGCTCCTGGCCGTCATGAGTCACGTAGGCATGTGCTCATGACGGCGGAAGCCGTCAGAACGTTGCCGCTCCGCCCATGCGCTTTTAATTTCCCCCTGTGCGTGAGAATGAATCAGTGGGCGGAGCTCTGGCGGCTCCCGGCCGTCATGAGCACACACCGTGGCGGAATTTGCGCCGCGGCGAAGGGGCTAAAGGCCTGCTTAGTACAGAAAACAAGTTTGTGGTAGAATACTGTAAACACAGATTCAGCATGGGGAGGTATGAACTCAAGCTGCACAGTCTAAAGCGAATAAAGCCAGCAAACTAAAAGGCAATAAATGTGAATTACAAACCAAAAAGCCAATAGAAAGCAACTGGCGTAATGCATTCCCAGATGAACTGTCTGAAAGTCCCTAAGATGTCTTAAACACAGCCAGACAGCTGCACTGTCTGGTGGGCGGTGACCTAAAATAGAGTAACTATCTCTAGTAAATGGTTCCATGTCTTTGTGTGGTAACTGCTACAATGAAAATATCCATTTTAATCCAGCACAGCATAGAAAGATGCACACATAGGGTCCATCCCTTTTAAACTTAAACTAGGTATTTACTTGTACACTGAATATTTACGCTGCCAGTTAAACAAGAATTCACAATTTTCTGCCTTGGGCCGGGGCATGTATTTTTGACTCAATTTCTGATTCTAATTCACAATGGGAGAACACATTTGAAATCCATAGAGTACCCAATTCCCATCTACCCAAATACATTGATAGAGCCCTGACCCTTCACTCCATGGGTAGTGATTTAATGCTGGAGTTGTCAGGTGTAAATGTCTGACTGTATCTGGATTGAAATCAGACCGGGACTGGTCGTAGTGGGCATTGGACGTTTCCCTGGTGGGCCGGAGGGGTGGGGGCTGGTTTTGTACCCGTGGGTGTCGGTTTTGTTACTGGAGGCCAGTTTTGCAGCAGTACCCAATACCAGCACCCTGTAACTAAAGGGGGAACTGTGCTTCTAACTAGCACGCCCCTCCGACCACTCTCGGTCGAGCAGAAATCTGCCAGGGCTGGTTGCTGTTCCCAGTCCAGCCATGATTGAAATATGCCATAAAACATGTGTGAGCACTCACAGCCGGTAGGTTTAGGTGTTTATTAACTTAGGCAGGCATTCTCACCTTGAACTGACCATAACCCACCCCCATATGTTAGGCTGATGCTGAGACTGAAATACATTTTGTACTTTGTACAGGTTTGCTCACACATAATATTACACCATAATGACAATATATGAAATATGCACAAATCCATTTATTGGCACATGTACATTTACATTTTGAGAATACTAAATATGCATTTGTAAACAACAGTACTTGTGCATCTAGATTCAACCTAGGTGTTTTATGAATCCGGGCCCGTGGTACAATCTACAGTATTCATGTAAGGTTCATCGTAAATTCCTTTTCATTTGTATTGCATTACTTTGCTTACTGCCTTCATTTTTACTATTGACTTTTTGGTGCTTTTGGAAAAATAAATAGGCATTTGAATTCACAGAACACCAAGTACTACTCCAGGGAGCAGACATGGCCAATGGGAAATGAAAAAACCATCCACAAAGTGCAAGAAAGATCAATCAATCAGGGAGTTTTAAGCATGTTACTCATTCGTGAGGGTCTCAAGGCGCTAAGGGAGGGGGGAGTAGGTCTGGTCAGTGGGAGAGCCAGGTCTTGAGGGTCTTCCTGAAGATGTGCAGGGGGGGAGAGCAACTAATGTTGATCATCAGCTCGTACCAGGCTTTGGCCGCAATGTAGGAGAAGGTTCTTCCACCTGCTCTTGCTCTATGGATGGGCGGGGGTTCGGCGAGGTTGAGGTCGGCGGATCGGAGGTACCTCTTTGGTTCGTGGAAGAAGATTCTGTTGTTGAGATATTGAGGTCTGGTGTTGTGGAGGCATTTGTAGGCATGGGTGTGGGTGAGTATCTTGAAGGTTACTTGCTTCTCAGCTGGGAGCCAGTGGATGTCTCATAGGTGTTGGGTGATGTGTTTGTGTTGAGGGATGCTGAGAACGAGTTTGGCTGCGGTGCTCTGTATGGTCGGGAGTTCGCAGAGACTTGTTGATTGTGGCGTTGAGGGCATTTCCATAGTCCAGTCTGCTGGTTATGTGGTTACGCTCTTCCTTGATTCGGGGGGGGGGGAATCCATTTGAAGGCCTTGTGGAGGATGCAGTGGGTGTTGTAGCAGGTGGAGGCGATGGCGTTGACCTGTCGAGGTCATGGAAAGAGATGAGTCGAGTATGATGCCGAGATTTTGGGCGTGATCCCTGAGGGTGGGAGGTTGCCGACGGTGGTGGGCCGCCAGTTGTTGTCCCATCCAGAGGGGGAGGGTCCAAGGACGAGGACTTCTGTCTCCTCAGAGCTGAGCTTCAAGCAGCTGCTGCTCATCCAGGATGCGACGTCCTTCATTCCTTCCTGGAAGTTGAGTTTGGTGGTGATGGGGTCCTTGGTGAGGGAGCGGATGAGCTGGGTGTTGTCGGCGTTGGATACTGTGCTGAGTCCGTGCAGACTGACAATGGCGGCGAGGATGGCCATGTAGATGTTGAAGAGCGATGACCCTTGTGGTATTCTGCAGTTTATTTCCGTGGGTAGGAAGTGCTGCAGTCTGATTCTTTGGGATCTGGCAGTGAGGAAGAAGCTAGCAGAGAGTGAGACAGAGACACAATTACATATGGAGTTCATCTAAAAAAAACAATGGGTGAACCTTAGCGAACGGTATAATACAATTCAGATTTCAGTGATGTGTGGAAGAGAGGTAAATTGTACTAAGTCGGGACTCCTTGAACTGACGTCTACATTGCGTGCAGCAGACTGCCATCTAGGAAACTTTGGTGTTGTACTGGAAAAGGACATCTTTTGGTTTCCCTTTTTTAAAATATATTTTTATTACTTTTTTGCGCGTACACACAACATAACACAAAGGAAATCAAGATGACATAAATAAAACAACCATCATATTACATAAAGCACCAATAGGTTCCAGTAAAAAGAAAATAGCCACAATACATCTTGTTTCAAAAGAAAAAACAACCGAGAAGAACCAAAAACAAGCATACGGAAATCGTACAAAAAAGAAAAGAAAATTCAACTTTCCGACATACCCTCCTTCAAAATCCGAATTGGCTCCCAAATTTTCCTCCCTATCCCCCTTGCCCTTCTACCCTTTCTAGCATTTGGTAAATTATAAACTGCCAGGAGGGTGGCCAGCCACTGTTGCATTGCCGGAGGAGTTTTACCAGCCAAACCCTGGCTATTGCCAATCTATAAACAGCCATTGCCACAAACAAAAAATCCCTATGCTCGCTATCCGATTCCCCATTGATACCCAGTAATATCAGGGGAGGTGTAAGGGTAATATTAATCCCCAGTGAACGGGTCAAAAAGCCCTCCATGTCTTTAAGAAGAGCCCAGAGTTGTGGGCAGGTTGCAAATATGTGTATACTGTCCGCCTCTAGGACATTACATCGAGGGCAAGTTATCCCGGAAGTCCCACCCCACTGTGCTATTCGTGCCGGAGTAAAATAAAGATATTTTACAAAACAAGGGAACCCAAGGTGCAATCGCTAGGGACCTATAGGTAGTACTTTTTAACAGAGACAATGGTCCCTAAACAGACAAATCAATTCAATGAATATAGACTAGATAGTTCTATATTAATGTCCAGCCGGACGATTTTATTCCATTGGATGATTATTCAGATCAAAATCTAAAAAATGTAAGTGGGACACCAGCCGGTGCCCGACTAAACACACTCCACAAGAGGGAACATACAACATAAATTGTAGGCAAAACAAGGGGCAGTCTGATTGGCATAAATTATATACAGACAAATCACAAAATACACATATGCACAAAAAAATTCTCAATACATTAGTGACATTTGCGTATGCTGTCGACGACGTTTCGAACTTCAAATAATTAAGAGTTCATCTTCAGGACTATTGATCCTTTGCCTAATCTAAATGGCTAACCGAGCCCGTCACGATGGTAGAGAAAACACGACTGGTCTAGGTTGACAGTTCCGTGTTAAGTTGCCCCGTTACAATGTCGGAATTTATATTGCCAGACGTAAAAAACGGTCGGCACACCACCAAAGAACACGGTTGCCACGGTTCTAAGTAGAAGTCCGGTTTGCTTAAGACTGGAATCCGGTACCAGTACGGGAGGGGTGCTCAATGGGGATCCATTCTGCGGATCCCCATTGAGGACCTGCTACTTTGAATAGCCCCGGGTAACGACCCCTTCGGAAATCGGACTCCCCATTGTGGACCCCTCCCGTACTGGTACCACATTCCAGTCTTAAGCAAACCGGGCTTCTACTTAGAACCGTGGCAACCGTGTTCTTTGGTGGTGTGCCGACCGCTTTTTACGTCTGGCAATATAAATTCCGACATTGTAACGGGGCAACTTAACACGGAGCTGTCAACCTAGACCAGTCGTGTTTTCTCTACCATCGTGACGGGCTCGGTTAGCCATTTAGATTAGGCAAAGGATCAATAGTCCTGAAGATGAACTCTTAATTATTTGAAGTTCGAAACGTCGTCGACAGCATACGCAAATGTCACTACTGTATTGAGAATTTTTGTGTGCATATGTGTATTTTGTGATTTGTCTGTATATAATTTATGCCAATCAGACTGCCCCTTGTTTTGCCTACAATTTATGTTGTATGTTCCCTCTTGTGGAGTGTGTTTAGTCGGGCACCGGCTGGTGTCCCACTTACATTTTTTAGATTTTGATCTGAATAATCATCCAATGGAATAAAATCGTCCGGCTGGACATTAATATAGAACTATCTAGTCTATATTCATTGAATTGATTTGTCTGTTTAGGGACCATTGTTTCTGTTAATGAGTAAAATAAAGAGCAAAAAGTGTTTTGTAGTGCTGGGCTTGAAGAGAGGCGGAGCATAAAACTTAGTGCCCTAGCTCTAGAGTGTCTTGAAATTAGCTTGAGTCGATATCCAGTTTTGTGCCGCATTTGGCAGCATGCTTTTCCAGGTCATCTGCTTTAGTTACTGCCAGGGCTGCATAGAAGCTGCGAATAGAGCACTCCCCCCCCCCTTCTATAGCTTCCATGATGTTATTTTTGGCAAATCCTGCGGCCCCCCCTTTCTTGTTGTTTAAAAAACTCCGAACCTGGAGATATTTAAAAAAACTCCTCCTATATATATGAAATTTCGCCTCTAAAATAGAAAACTGCTGCAAACTTCACATCCGGGCCCAACAGATCCCCTATCTTCACAATCCCCTTCCTTGCCCAATCTGCCATGGTTGAATCAGCAAATATCGATGGGGGTAGGGAACTGTTTTTGTACAGCCGGGTATATCTATTAAACCTCCCCAGCCCAAATTTCTTTAAGAAAGCAGACCAGATGTTGTGGGCAGCCCAGACAGTCTTGAACCTCATCCTTTTGAAGTAGGAGGAGTCGGTCTGGCTAAGAAATGCATTCTCTGTATTGGAGCCAAGAATGGTAGCATAGACCTTAGTAGATGAGGCCGTAATTTTAGGGTCTGAACCCCCTCCTCCCGTCAATCCCTGCATAAACTGCAGTGCAGCAGCCCAGTAATAAAATCTAAAGTCCGGGACCCCCCACCCTCCCCTTGCCCTGGACAGTGTCATGAACCTATAAGCCCTCCTAGTTTTCCCATGTGCCCAAATAAATTTATTCAAAAGTGCCTCTAACTTATTAAACCAGTGAGCCTCAAATAGGAGGGGGATTGCCTTAAAAAAATATAGGAACTTAGGGAGTACTAACATTTTAATTAGATTCGTGCGCCCTACCAAGGATAGCCGGAGGTTGTTCATCCTCACAAGGTCCAAGCTTACTTTAGATATTATAGGTGCCATATTCCGTTCTACTACTGTGTCTAGATCTGCCACAATCTCCACACCGAGATAGACTGCCGCGGTGACTACCCGTGGGTCATTGCAGACAACATGGGAATTTTTCACTATTTGCGTTTTTGTTACTGTTGAGCCTGTATCCTGAAATCCTGTCAAATCTGTGTGCTTCCATTTCTACTTCGGCTAGTGCCAGGGAAGGGTTGGGAGTGGTGATTGCCACGTCGTTCGCATATGCAAAAACTTTAAACTGCATTCCATTTATCCTTAGAGCAGGGATTTTTGGGTTACCATTCAATTTGCGCAGAAAAGGATCCATATAGAGTGCAAACAAGAGGGGTGATGAGGGGCAACCTTGCCTAGTCCCCCTTCTTATCTGCACCAGCGAGGTAAGCCCCCTATTAATCCTAACCCGGGCTGTAGGTGCTTTATACAAAGCTTGTACCGCTTGAATATATCCTTCCCCTAGGCCGAACCATCTCATTACCTCCAAGAGGTAATCCCAAGAGACCCTATCAAACGCCTTTTCCGCGTCAAGAATTAAAGTTGCGATGGGGTCTCCTGGGATCTCAGTGGCATCGAGCAAAGTAATAACCTGCCTAATATGCTCAGTGGTGCCTTTTCCTGGAATGAATCCGTGCTGCACAGAGCTGACCATGTCCTCTATAACTTTAGCTAATCTTTTTGCTAGAATTTTTGAAAAGATTTTAGCATCTGAATTCATTAGCGTGAGAGGCCTATAGGACCCAGGAGCTGTGGATGGCTTACCTTTTTTGAGAATCACTATTACTTCTGCTCCTCCCCAAGAGTCTGGAATTGAGTGCCCCTGTTGGGCCTGAGTAACTGTATCTAATAGATCTAAGACAAGGACTTCCTGGAATACTATATAAAACTCGACCGGGTTCTTGTCTGAGCCTACCGCCTTTGCTGAAGGGAGATCAGCTAAAGCTAAGGTCAGTTCCTCTAGGTCAATTGGGGATTCTAACCTTGCTTTCTCCTACTCAGGTAAATCTGGGGCTAAAAAGTGCTTGAGATACTCCTTAATCTCTGAACTCCCAGCTCCCCCCTCTGTGTCATACAGTTCTGTGAAAAACTCCTTAAACACCTCCCAGACACCTTCAGGATCAGAAATCAAGCCCCCTTGGTTATCCAGGATGTCCTTGATGTCACCTGCCGCTGCTTTCTGCCTCGTCCGTACT
Source organism: Lissotriton vulgaris (assembly GCF_964263255.1). NCBI lineage: Eukaryota > Metazoa > Chordata > Amphibia > Caudata > Salamandridae > Lissotriton > Lissotriton vulgaris. The sequence continues at coordinate 166,933,015 of NC_141693.1, forward strand.
GCCAAAATGTGCCCAACCCTCTCGCTCAATTCAAAAGCTTGCTCCTTCTTTGCCAAGTAATTGGCAGCAGTCCTACTGGTGATACCCTCTATTGCTTCCGCCTTTAATGCCATAATTTTCAATAGTTGCTGTTCCAGGGACCTGCCCAATTGGATTAATCAACACAATTCTTCCTCCGCCTCAGTTAAGGTTCTGACTAGTTCCTTCACTCTGCTCTTCTCTTCTCTCTGCTTATGTAACGAATAACTGAGTGTCTCTCCACGGACTCCTGCTTTAAATGCATCCCAGGCATTACCTGAGGATGTGCTGCCCCTATTGATAGTCCAGAACTCCCTAATCCAATTGCTCATATACCTAATATAACCATTATCGAATGTCCAGCAGTTTGTGTTAGTGGCTACCCCCACTAGGTTAATAGATAGCATTAGAGGGTTGTGGTCCGAAATTATACGGGGGAGTTTCTTAATTTGTGATCTGGATAGTAGAGAGTTAGATATCAAAAAATAATCTAACCTTACAGTAATTCTATGTGGGGCTGGGAAATATGTAGTACCATCCAGCTGCGGGTGTAAATTGGCCCAGAGGTCTAGCAGAGCATTATGTTGTGCCATATCTGCTAAAGCGCGATGTGATCTTTTCTTCCGCCCAGTATACCCCTGCCCAATTTGAATCTCCGTCCCGGAGGGACTATTAATATTAAAATCTCCACAACAAATGATTGGCTCAGGCCATCTAGCCAATTCTGTATCCAAGAATTCAAAAATATCCGGGTCATCCCCTCTGGAGCCGTATATTGAGACCAAAGTGAACTTTTCCCCCTTAAATACTAATTCGGCTAAGACCAACCTCCCCCACTGATCCTCGGACTTCCTAGACACTGTACATTCCCTCCCTCTACCCAATATAGCTACTCCTCTTGTCTTGGACCCTTGCTTTGTATGAGCTAATAAGGTAAACCCTAATTGTTCGAGCAGGTAACCCTTCCCTCCCTCAACACGCGTTTCTTGCAGACAAACCACATCCGGCTTCATTGTTTTTAGCATCGCCGATACCCGAAGCCTTTTCTGTATATCGTTCAGCCCACAAACATTAACTGAAGCAATTCGACAATGCATTAGAATATATCAAAGGGTTGTTCTAACTTTCTAGACGATTTTACAAAATAAAAGGTGCTGTGTAGTTGATTCCTTTGTGTGTGCTGTGTGCACTCCGTTTCTCCTGCCTCTCCTATCACCCATCCCACCCCCCTCTCCTGACCCCCCCTACCCTCCCCCCCTACAGGCAAATTGGTCACCCATGACCCATGTGTGGACGCCTTGTGTGTAGCTGTCGCCTCCTCCTCCCTCCCGTACGTGCTAGTCACCAACTATAAACAAGCACTGGCGTTGCCAATAGGTCTCGCAGTAGGAAAGTTGGAGCTATTGGCTTTGTAAATGACAAAGCCCTTTATGTTTTTAAAATGAAAAGAAAAATAAAAGGCATTGTTATTTGCAATTGTAATAGCTCCAACTTTCCTACTGCGAGACCTATTGGCAACGCCAGTGCTTGTTTTATTTATGTGTTGGTTTTGAAAATAGCGAAATTAATAGCTTTGTCATTTACAATGCCAATAGTTTTAACTTTTGCAAACGTGACACCTATAGCATTTGTAATGCAATATGCGTTGTATTTACATGACTTAGATGTATTAATATTACAAATAACAATGGGTTTTATTTTTTATAATACTTAATACTTAAATAAAATGTATTGTAATTTATAATAGCAATAGCTTAAACTTTTGTAAATAACTTTTGGGAAGATTATGTTCAGTGCATTTTATTGTGATGAAAATCCAAGAACAGAAGTGAAATATTAACATCTTTTTGTGACATTTGTAATAAAGTTTGAAACATTGAGAGAACATATTAGAACCAGTTGTTGAATGGTTGCACAGAGTGATGCTGTGGCCTTCAGTGGTGCTGAGTGATGCTGTGGGCTTCAGTGGTGCTGAGTGATGCTGTGGCAATCAGTGGTGAGTGCTGAGGTGTTGAGTGGTGCTGTGGTGTTGAGTGGTGCTGTGGTGTTGAGTGGTGCTGTGGCGTTAAGTGGTGCTGTGGCGTTGAGGGGTGCTGTGGAATTCAGTGGTGCTGAGTGGTGCTGTGGTGTTGAGGGGTGCTGTGGTGTTGAGGGGTGCTGTGGTGTTGAGGGGTGTTGTAGTGTTGAGGGGTGTTGTAGTATTGAGGGGTGCTGTGGTGTCGAGTGGTGCTGTCGCGTCGAGTGGTGCTGTTGCATTGAGTGGTGCTGTGCCGTTGAGTGGTGCTGTGCCGTTGAGTGGTGCTGTGGCATTGAGTGGTGCTGTGGCATTGAGTGGTGCTGTGGCATTGTGGGGTGCTGTGACATTCAGTGGCGCTGTGACATTCAGTGGCGCTGAGTGATTCTGTGGCACTGAGTGGTGCTGTGGCGTTGAGTGTTGCTGTGGTGTTGAATGGTGCTGTGGTGTTGAGTGGTGCTGTGGTGTTGAGTGGTGCTGTGGTGTTGAGTGGTGCTGTGGTGTTGAGTGGTGCTGTTTTGTTGAGCGGTGCTGTTTTGTTGAGGGGTGCTGTGGTGTTGAGTGGTGCTGTGGTGTTGAGTGGTGCTGTGGTGTTGAGTGGTGCTGTGGTGTTGAGTGGTGCTGTTGTGTTGAGGGGTGCTGTGGTGTTGAGGGGTGCTGTGGTGCTGTTGTGTTGAGGGGTGCTGTGGTGTTGAGTGGTGCTGTGGTGTTGAGTGGTGCTGTGGTGTTGAGTGGTGCTGTGGTGTTGAGTGGTGCTGTGGTGTTGAGTGGCGCTGTGGTGTTGAGTGGTGCTGTTGTGTTGAGGGGTGCTGTGGTATTGAGTGGTGCTGTGGTGTGAGGAGAGGTAATACGGGGGCAAAATGGAAGGCTTTGGGAGTAAATGGAAAGGGAGAGTGGCGAGTAGAGGAGATGTTTCAATAAAAGACACATATCCTTGCAATACACTCGAAAACGTGTTAGTCAGAAAAAAGCAGCACCACTGCATGCCCTTGAAGAGTGTAGGTGATACTTGTTGCTAGATTTTCACATTTAGTTGGAGAAATCATAAGATCCTTGAGTCAATGTTGATAAGAAATGCATGCCATATTAATGTGTGTGCAATGTGCTCAACCACAAAGCCTCTCCGGTATCATAGCAATAATTGATTCCCCATTATGTGAAATGCCAAAGTAATAAATAATGTAATATCTGTGCAAAGAAATCACAAACTGTTCATTGTTTGAAGGGATTCACTCTTGCAGTGGTAATGATGGTGCATTGGAAATGCCGTTGCAGTTTCATGTTAAACTGGTATTTATGTCAAAGTAAAACAGCATAAAACAAGAACAGAGGTGAAATATTAACATCTTTTTGTGACATTTTTAAATAAAGCTGTGGCAGTAATTGCTTGTGCATATTACTAAAGCATTCGCCAGGCCCCTACAGTATGAGAGGAGAGATGGTGGATATATTTTGCTTCTGTTTAGCTCTTGGTTTTCTCGTTACTGGGTATTAGTGTGAAGTTTACGTGCTCAGATTATGCTGAAAAATGCTTGAACTGAAGAACGCGGCGATTTAATTAACACTGAATCCCGGCGCGCACGAATCAACCAAACAGTGTGATCCTCTGCAAAACGCAGTAACTCTCTGTAGGCCCCCTTGTTTGCCAAAATATTGAGTGCTTAGAAACGAGCTACCCATATTGCAGCTGTGAGACACACTGGACGCTTACGTTTTTTTAAGAGAAGTCCCAGTTTTAATGTAAACCACTTTTTAAAACAAACCGATATCAATTCAATATTTACCATGTAAAACCTTCTCTTTAAAAAATAAATGGATCTGTAACCTAACGTGAAAAGCAGCAGGTATCATCCGAGTGATGACATCCAAGGGGACAAAGAACTGGTACGATAAGGTGATGAAAAGAACTAATGAGGTCATCAGTGAAAAAGAGAAATTATAAAGGCATGTAAATAGGATAAAAGCAACCCGTCAGCTCCGAGAAGGAAAGACAAGTGGGGGCATTCCAGTATAACATTTTATTAGTAAACACAGTTTGGCGTTCTTGTGATCCATTGTTATTAATGCTGAAGTGATTGTTAACTGCGGGGGAGCACGTATGGGATCGTCTCTGCAGCAGCTGATATGAGGGACACCGCCTGCGGCCAGGTGACAGTGGATGGTCCACAGCGCGAGATAGTCTGCAGTGGCCCCTCCAGCAGCAAGCAGCACAGGGAAATCTGCAGGCGACGGGCCGGCCCCAATGTAAGAGAAGGAGGGGGAAGCCTGCTGCCGGCAGCTCCTTTGCCTGAAGGTGGGAAGTGCAGGGCAGGTCGAGGTCGCACAAGCATGGGAGGCCCCCGGGTGACCAGTGATGAAAGAGAGTCTGCCCCCGGGGCAGAGCAGGACTTCGGCAGCGGCCCAGCTGGGAGGAGGCTATGTGTTTTACACAACAGGTTGCAAGCAGGCTACATCTCAAATGGGGGCGGGAGAGCCTTGGGCGGGAATGCGAGTGAGGGGAGGCGGATTCGGAGGAAAGCCGGATGGGGGCGGGAGACTGGTGGGGGGGGCGCCATTTAACTTTGAATTACTGTCCCAGTCGAGATAAGCCCCACTGCAGAGGATGTTTCCTGTAAGCCTTCCTCTCTTTTAGCGATGGACGTGATGGAAATAAGAAGATAATACCATGCTCTCAGGGCGGAACTGAAGGGCTGGCGGGCAGAAAGGACGGCCATGCGAGGTGGGAGGAGATTGAGGCGTCCGCAGCTCTAAATTAAATTAAATAAAAAAGCCCAGGCTCGGCAGTGCAGCATGGCTGTGATTGCGTGGAGAGAGAGGGGAGGTGCTGGTGTGGGAGGGGGAGGCTGTGATTGCGTGGAGAGAGAGGGGAGGTGCTGGTGTGGGAGGGGGAGGTGCTGGTGTGGGAGGGGGAGGCTGTGATTGCGTGGAAAGAGAGGGGGGGTGCTGGTGTGGGAGGGGGGAGTTGCTGGTGTGGGAGGAGTGCGCGTGCATGTACACGGGCACTGCATGAAAACAGCGGGGCTGAAAGCCCTTTGGTGTGAAGATGTTTTCGCCGACATGAATTCTCGCTACGCTCGATGCGCTTGCGCGCATCGATAGGTCGCGAGACCTAAAAAGAAAACAAAGGTGATCCTCCCCTAAGGTTCAACATTCTATAGTCATTTGCAACCCGTATGACCTTTTTGGGCTTCCCTTTTCCCTGTACCCCAGGACTTCCTCCATGTACTCCTTTGCCTTAATCTCTGAGAAACATTTTTACCTGCCCCTTAGTAATCACTTTCAGCTTGGCTGGGTATAGTAAATAAGCCTCCGACCCCAGGGCCTGTAGGGGAGCAATAAGCTGCCTAAGTCTCCACCTATGCTCAACAGCGACGTGGCAGAAATCGGGCCTAGCGAAAAAAGTGACATTATTAAAAGATCGCTTGGACTCCGGCTTTGCTTTGTCCAAGATTAGCTGTCTCAACAAAAAGTTGCCCACGAAGATGAGTATAGCTCTAGGTCTGCCCTCTTGGACCCCTGTCTACCCTCTTTTAATTGTGAAAAGGAATCGGTGCGCCCTCTGAATCTCTACCTCCCACTGTCATGAGGTTAGCTCCGGGAAGGCCCCCTTTAGTAGGTTTCACCACAAATAGTCTGGCGTCATCCCCTTCCAGCCCCTCTGCCACCCCCAAAAGTCTGATGTTATTACGACGTTGACAATTTTCATAGTCCTCCATCTTCCATTGTACATCCTCGGACACTTTCTGCTGATCTTTTTTGAAAGTCTTGAGGCTGTTGAGGTCATCCTCCAGCTTCCCTGTCCTCTCCTCTACTTGGGTAACCCTCTCCGAAACCTCCTCGTAAAGTTTATTCATCTTTCTAAGGGTGTTCTGTATTTTCCTTGCCTCTTGCCTTGCCCTCCGGCTCTCGACCCTAGCCACACTTTGCATGGTTTTTAGGGTGCTAAAAAGTAGGTCCATTGAGATTGACTGGGGTGCCAAATGGGGAGAGGCCTGGCCCCCGGGTAAGAAAGCGGCGCCATCCTGTTCCAGGTAAGTCTGTGAGGTAGCAGAATAATTCCAGGCTAGTTTTTTTGAGGGATCCACGGGGCTGTCTCCAGGGTTGGTTTTCCTCCTGGACAAGCGTTTCTTTTTCTGTATACTCTTGAGGGCCGTGGAGCTACTCCCTATGTCTGTATACTCCCCTGAGCTCTCCTCCTCAGTGTCCAACGATTGAGAGTCCTCATTGACAGACTAGAAGCGGTCCGGAAAAGCAGCGCCACCACCAGCCCCATACTCACTAGGTATACCATGCCCCGATATTTGTTGTGGGGCTGTCAAATCTGACCAATCCGCCATACTCTGGTTACTTCTCCAGTCTTCCAATGCACCAGCACCACTTTGCTCCCCCTCGTCCCATCCGGACCTGATATGTCGCCTGCTGTGGTACTAACTGAGTCTTTCAGTAGACCTCCCCCACCGCTCGGCTCGCGAAGCCTTCTTTTAGGAAATTGGGTACTCACATTATCCCCGATGCCAGGCTCCGCCGAAAAGTCCACAGATCTGCTCTCCTGACAACACGCCGGCTGCTGCTCTGATGCCGGTGCCCTCGCCTGCTCCGGTTGCTTAGTAACCGTTGAGTCGGCATTCACGAGGACGTTTCACAAGTCAGAGCCTTCACAGCTCCGCGTCTTACCGGCAGTAACCTCCGCCATTCCCGCAGGTTTGTTTGAGAAGCTCTCGACCATCGTAGGCTGCCGCATAGTGTTTTCTTTCGTCTTTAGTTTAGACTGGGAAGCGTGGGGGGAACGTTACCCCGGGGGGTGCCTGGGGTTGGGGTTGGCGCTTCCTCACTGCCAGCCCATGTCTCTCCTGATTTTTTCCCAATAGTCTTTTTCGTTATGCTGGAGTTATTGCCCCTCTGGACACCAGCAGCGCCAGTTAGTGCTTTAGGGTCGTTCTTGCTCTTCTCCTTGCCAGTTAGCTCTTTCTGTATCGCTGCCTCTTTAGCCGCTTCTTTAGCCTCGCTTCCTTTGGTTACTCGTGGAGGCATACTGTAGGCTCCTTTGACCACAAGCGCGATTATAGCCGTTATCTTCCCCTTGGCTCGAAGAAGTGCTTTTTTAATACCCTCGCTGGTATGCAGTCGCCAGAATGCTCCAGCCCAGACGTTGAAATAGCAGCTTAGCAACCCCTTTGTAAGGCCACGGGAATCCGCTCTCCTCACTGTGGGGTGATCACTCTCTGTCCATCAAGAATTTTGGAGAGGAGGAGGAGTGAGATGCGACTACTCACTGCAGCCCATCAGTGGCCATCTTGCCCCCATCTTTTGCGGTCCCAGTGTCTTTAAAGTCCCCTAATCTATGCAGAGGAGTGGAATACATATGAGGTGTGCAGGAGGAGTGTGGCTAGCTCTGAGGCCATTGTGACTCCAGTTCGGCCCCATCCATTGGTTGGGGATCAAGTATGTGTAGCCAACATCATTCTTTTCAGGGTCTCACGCTGAATCCCTCCCACCTCACATGCATCACTATCAACCTCCCAATGTCTGGGTAGTCAATCATCCCCACAAAGCAGCACCCTTCCAACATGGCACAAGGGTGCCTGCGTTGATGCTAGGCTACTTTTTTATGATTGTTGCAGGGGTCAGTACAGTAATGCAGTGTATTCTTTTCAATACGGTGCATTCTTGCACTTTTAGAATGAAGCAACGTGGCATTGCTGAATTGCTTGTGGCCCCAGGCTGCGCCATTCTTATGTAAATGAGGCCCTCTGAGAGAAGGATGCCTGTTATTGTATTTCATGTGAAGCGATTAGAGCACTTATTTTAATACATGCAGGTGACTGTTGAGAGAAGAGACTCGAGGTACATGAACGTTCATTGAGAGTTCTATTTGACACACCAGATATTGTCAGGAGTCTTCAAACGGATCACCCTAAAATACACATACACAGCTGATTCTAAGGTTCTCTGTGAAAGCATGGACAGAAAAAGCAGACTACAATTGTAAGGACTCGAAAATATCTACTGTCAAGCTATCTGCCATGCATGAATTTCACAGGCAAGCATGTCAATCTGATATGCACACCTTAATCCATCTTCACCTAGGCCCCTCCTTTCCTTTGCAGGTAGGGGTTCATTTACTATTCTATCTTCAGTCCTATCACATTTGGGGCTAGTTTATGAGAGTTGGAGTGAGGGTCAACTTGAAAATGGCTATGGTGGATCATATTTTGCAATCTACATTTTTGCAACCTGTGGCGTTTATTTAGAAAAGCATTTTGGAGTGCGTAGTAGAATTGCCGTAATACTTTTTGTATTACTTATTCTGTCAAGTCTTTATGAATTTGCACAAAAGTGTCTACATTTGGAAAACCTTAAATATTCATGGAGTGTTCATATACAATTCGTACTAATACAAAGGACTTTGCCCTCTGCGGTTTTTCTAACAGTGAGTTGGATGTTTTTGGGCTGATTGTCAAACGCATATAAGAGCACGTAATGGAGTATTGATGTAGTACTACTGCCCATACTCGTATACCCTTCAGTAAATTGTCTCCTCTATCTTCTCCAGTATTGGGGTGTCTTTCATAGATTCACATGCTTGAATATTCCCCATCGTCGAAGTGGGAGCCCTGTGGTAAATAAAATAGCAATAAAACCAATCATATATGTACATAGGAACATATTTATATACATCCTAAAAACCATAAATACTCATAAGTACCAAGGTTAGCATTAACACATAGAATTACATTAGAAGAAAAAGGCACTTTAATAGCATATCCATGTCGTTATGCTAGTTCAAACTACAGACAATCAGGCGCAAGCACCCTCTAGAACCTTCACCTCAGAGGGTCAGGCCCTCAGATTTTTGACCGCACGTTGTGTGAAGGGAATCTCCCTGAGCTCTGCTCAGTTTTCTGCTTCTTCTTGGATTTCTACAGCTTTTAGGATGTCTTCAAGTAAGAAAATTATTTTCGTCCATGTGCTTCTTGTGGGAAGTTACGGCTCTTCTCGGAGGACCCTCACAAGAAGTGTATTTACTGCCTCTATCCAGAACATGAGCTAGGCAAGTATAAAATTTGCAGGAATTTTTCAACCAAGACTCTTAAGGACAGGGAAAGGCGTCCCCTTCTGTGGTTACAGTAGTTAAAGGATAAAGATTCACCTCTTTCTGATGCAGATTGCCTTGCATCTGGGTTGTCTAGAGCCACTTCCAAGTGTAGCAGTGTGCAGGACTTGCCCACTCCTTTCCTAAATAAGAGGAAGCATCAGCTCCAGCAGGCTCCTGCTGTGTCTCCACCTCTTCCTGCTATGCCTACGCCACCGAGATCTGACTCTCAGGCGTCCACGGCTCCTTCGATGCATGCTTCTGCCAAAAAACGTGCCAAATTGTCGACGGGATCGTCGACCATCTGTCCGATGACGAGATCTGCAGTTTCTGGCTCTTCGACGACGACAGTGACGACAACTTCTGGCAGCAGGTCGTCGACGGCGGATGCGTCGATGTCTTCAACGTCGAAGGTGGTGTCTGTGAGGCTCAAATCAGTCTCATCGACAATTCCTATTTCATCGTCGACATCAAAAAAGGGAGTCTCGTCGACGACCAAATCTTCGTTGACGTTTTCTGTGAAGAAAGCCTCTTCGTCGGCGGGTACTCCGTCGACAACGGCTTCGTCGACGGCGGCCCCGTCGATGGCAGCTCAGTCTACCGTGGCTTCGTCGAGGGCGGTGGTCTCGTCGACGACGGCTCGACGGTGGTTGTCTCGTCGACGGAGTTACTATCGTCGACGTCTACATTCGCATCACTACCTCTGGTGCCAATTTCAACATCCAGCTCTGTGACACCTGCTGTTGTTGACCCTCTTTTTCAGCGTCGTCATGCTTCTGTGGATCAGCTTCCGCTTCCATGACACCCTCAGCCTCCTTTACCTCTTTTTGCCACGGGTTCGGAACATGACTCTGGTTCTGATGAGGAGGAAGATGATAGATTCCGGGTAGCTCGAACTCCTTCGGAGCTGGTCATCAAGTGTCAGGATTATGAGGACGATCTGGAGGATCATCACTTTCATGACAAGGAACTTTCTACACAGGTTCCCACAGAGCAAATACCCCTCTCCCTCATTTCTTTTCTCCAGTACATGTTGGAGGATTATAATAGACGTTTTCCGCCATCTCACCATGGATCTTCTCCACCTAGGGAGCCCGCCACTACAGCGGCTCCTTCGTCTACTGCACTGCCAGGGCCATCTGCGCCTTCTGTTCAGATACAGGCAGCTGTTGATGAGGACGATGACGTTCATCAGGATCAGGGAGACGGCGAAGTGGATGATGATGATGATGGGACCATGGCGGATTATGACAATTATCAGATCCAAAGGCCGTCACTGCCTCTTTCGGGTCCTGTGGATTCCCCTCCTGTTGATATCGCTAGTTTTCACCAAATTATGGACAGGGCGGCGCTACGCTTCAAACTTCCTATGATTCTAAAGGATGAAGATTGCTTTCTTTATGACTTCAAGAGTCAGCCTCTTAAACAAGTCTGTGCAGTGCCCATAATTGACTTTATATGGAACGAAGGCGTCAAACTGATGCAGGCGCTAAATTCTATTCCGGCGCTTCTTCCACGTTTGGAGAAAAAATACATAGCATCCGAAGGTTCTCCTGCTTGCCTTGTAGCACAACCTAAACCTGACTCCGTGATTACACAGGCTGCGCAGCGCCGTTCCAGGAATCCATCCTCCCCTATTTCCGAGCCTCCTGACCGTGATGGTCGTCGTCTTGATGCCATTGGGCGGAAATTTTCCGCTATGGTTTCTACCACTGTGAGAGCTGCATATTCACTGGCCATTCTGGGGCGTTACGACCCCCAAATGTGGTCGGATATGTCCTCTTTTATAGACCTCATTCCTGAGCCTTCCAGAGCGGATGCTCTCAAGATTCTTCAAGAGGGGGAAAGAGCGTCATCGGAGATTATCGACTGCTCTGTGGACATTGCGTTCACTGGTTTTCGTCAGCTTGCGGGAACAGCTGTTTTACGTCGTCAGGGCTGGCTTCATTCCATCTCTTTTCACCAGGAGGTTCAGGCGAAGATCTTCGACAAGCCCTTTGACGGCAAATTGCTCTTTGGCCAGCATGTGGACAACGCACTTCAACCCATTAAGAAGGACACTGAGACGGCTCGTGCCTTAGGCACTTTGTAGTTTTGCAAGCAGCCTTTTTATGGTGCGCCCGGACGCGGCACCTCCTCTTCTTTTCGCGGCGGTTCCAGCCAGTACCACTCCTATAATCAAGGAAACCAAAGATATTCCTCTCAGTCACAACAATCTTATCGACAACAGTCTACAAAGTCTTACAGAGGAACGTCTTCCTACAGTGGCTCCGCTTCTAAGAAGCAATGACTTGCCTTCCCCTCTCAAAGTTGGAGGTCGAATCTCTTTTTTCTTTTCCAATTGGTCTCTAATCACTTCGGACCGTTGAGTGCTAGACATTGTATGAAAAGGCCCTGCTTTGGAGTTTGTCAAGTTCCCTCTAAACACTCCTCCAACTGGTCCTCCTCCTACTCACCTCAAGGAGTTTTTTCAACAAATTCGACTCATGATTCAAAATGGTGCCATCGAAGTGGTTCCCAAATCTCAGAAGGGGCTGGGATTCTTTTCCCGTTTTTTCCTGGTCCTCAAGAAGTCCGGCGAATGGCGTCCGATCCTCGACTTAAGGGCCCTAAACAAGTACCTAAAATGCCAATCCTTCTGCATGCTCACTCTCATGTAAATTCTCCTCCTTTTCTTGAAGCGCGACTTCCTGACCACCATCGATCTCCAGGACTCCTATTTCCACGTGCCGATACGTCCAAGGCACCGGAAGTACTTGCGCTTCCGGGTAGGGTGCAGAGATTTTCAATTCAAGGTTCTACCTTTTGGCCTTTGTTCCACCTCTCGCGTCTTCACGAAAGTCCTGGCCCCAGTGGTGGCATATCTATGTTTGAGGGGTGTTCAAATCTTTCCCTACCTGGACGACTGTCTCATCAAGTCGCAATCTCGTCATTAGGCGTCTCTGGACACTCGATTCTGTCAGACTCTATTTCACTCCCTAGGTCTGTCCATCAACACTGAGAAGTCTCAGGTCGATCCAGCTTCCTGCAGGACCTTTCTGTGCACCACTCTGAATACTTGGTTGGCGAAGGCATTCGTGTCTCACGAACATCAGCTGCGGATTCTACGCCTAGTGGCTCTCATCCGTTGAAAAGGGTCCATTTCAGTTCGTGTGTTGAAGTCTTTTCTTGGGATGGCATCCTCCTGCATCTCCCTGATCCCAAAATGCAGGCTCAAGAGTCGTCCAATTCCGGAGGAACTGGACAAACAATGGTATCAGGTCACAGGCTCTTTCAACGATCTGGTCCTGGTGACCGCTCAAATGAGGTCCGCTCTAGGCTGGTGGGCTCAACCGTCCAACATCGCTGCCGGTACTTCTTTCCTGACCATCGCTCCAGAGCTCATCCTTACCACGGATGCCTCCCTGGAAGGTTGGGCTGCACATCTTCAGGGGCTATCCGTAAAGGGCAAGTGGACCCAGTCTCATCGTTCCTGGAACATCAACAGATTGGAACTGATGGCCATTTTTCTTACGCTAAAGTCCTTCCGTTTTCTGCTTCAGGGAGAATCAGTGCTCATTAAAACCGACAATACCACCAGTATGCACTATTTAAACAAACAGGGCGGAACCATGTCACCGCTCCTTTCTCAGCTGGCACAGAGCATCTGGGATTGGGCACTCCATCACCAGATTACCCTGACAGCAGTTCACCTACCAGGCATCTCCAACATCCTGGCGGATTCCCTCATCAGGTCCGCGTCCTCGACCCACGAGTTGGAGTTGCATCAGCCGACTCTAGACTTCATCTTTCGGCTATGGGGTCACCCGAACCTGGATCCTTTCGCGAGCCCTGTGAACCGGAAATGCCCGACTTACGCAAGCTGGCTCCCCCACCGCGGGTCGTGTGGGAATGCCCTTTTGATGGACTGGTGCAATCTATTCTCCTACGCTTTTCTGCTGATCCCGCTGGTTCCTCGATTATTGTGAAAAATGCGGAGACAGCCGTGCCACATTCTCCTGATCGCTCCCAGATGGCCTCGACAAGCGTGGTTCTCGGAACTGCTGCTCCTCTCACAGTTCGAACCCATCCACCTTCGCCCTCGGGCGGATCTCCTCACAATGGGCAAGGGTCAGATCTGCCATCCTCACCCCTTCTCTCTCAAATTATCGACCTGGAATCTGAGCACTTTGAATTTGCCCACTTGAATATTTCGCCGGCATGTAGAGACGTTCTTGCCAATGTGAGTGCTCCGTCCACAGTAAATACTTACAAGCTAAAGTTGAAGAGGTTCTGTCACTGGTGTGCATCTGCCAACATCCACCCCGTGCACTCTTCTCCTGCTCAGCTTCTGCCGTTCTTTCTTCTGTTGGCTCAATCAGGACTTTCCCACTCCACTTTGAAGGTCTTCCTAGCGGCAATATCTCGTTTTAGTCAGAATGAGTCTTCCTCTCTCTACTCTTCCAGAGTCATTCGCCAGTTTTTCAAGGGGCAATTCAGGATGTTTCCGCCCATTCGGCATCTTCCTCCTACCTGGCATCTCAATATTGTTTTAGCGCAACTGATGAAAGCGCCTTTTTGAGCCCATCCACAAAGCAGATTTGAAATTTTTGACCTGGAAGGTTGCTCTCCTTCTCGCCCTGACCTCCTCACGTCGCGTGAGTGATATCCACGCCTTTACCATTCAGCCTCCTTTCCTTCAATTCAAGTCGGACTGTGTTGTACTTCGCACCAACCCAGCATTAAATGCCTAAGGTGCCAACTGATTTTCACCTCAATGAACCAGTGTTCTTAAAGACTTTCTTCGCTAATCCCCAATCTCCGTCGGAGCGACGTTTCCATTCTTTGGACATTAAAAGATGCCTTAAATTCTACATCGACAGAACAGCAACCTTTCGTAGGTCTGATCAACTGTTCATTGCTTACAGACACATGCACAAGGGGCGTTCTGTTACCAGATTTCCTCAGCAATCTCATTCTGTCATCAGAAGGCCGGCAAGCCTCTTCAATCTACAGTACGAGCTCATTCCACCAGGGCTATGTTATCCTCTACTGCCCTGTTTGCTGGTATGCCGATTCACCAAATCTGTCGAGCAGCTACGTGGTCCAGCAGGCACACCTTCACAAAGCACTACTGCCTAGAGATGATCAACGAAGCTGATACAGCAGTGGGCCAAGCGGTGCTTCGCAATCTTTTTAAATAAGGTGAGCCTCTTTCCTAACCTCCGCCTGTATGGGTTGTTATCTATCTGGCAGTATTATGTTATTTCATTGCATTTTATGCCACTGTACTGCTGTTTTCTTGCGGCCAGCTATTACTGCTCACTATTCTATTCAAGCATGTGAATCTATGAAAGATACCCCAATACTGGAGAAGAACAATTGTTACTTACCTGTAAACGGTGGTTCTCCAGTATTGGTGTCTTTCATAGATTCACATGCGACCCACCCACCTCCCCTCAGAGGCTCTCTTCTCGTCCTAGACTCTTTTGTCTCGCTTGTGCTACGAAAATCTGAGGGCCTGAGCCTCTGAGGAGAAGGTTCAAGAGGGTGCTTGCGCCAGATTGGCTGTAGTTTGGACTAGCATAACGGCATGGATATGCTATTAAAGTGCCTTTTTCTTCTAATGTATTTCTATGTGTTAATGCTAACCGTGGTACTTATGAGTATTTATGGTTTTAGGATGTATGTAATTATGTTCTTATGTACATATATGATTGGTTTTATCGCTATTTTATTTATTGTGGGGCTCCCACTTCGACGACGGGGAATATTCAAGCATGTGAATCTATGAAAGACATCAATACTGGAGAACCACAGTTTACAGGTAAGTAACAATTGTTCTTTTCAGCTTTTACATGTTGTCGGTGTGGACAGCTACCTTAGATAACCCTTGTTTTTCCTTTCTGCATATATTATTCAAATTATTCATCCTGAGGAGAAAGCGCACAGCCTCCCTAGGCTGATACAGTGGTATACACATTTCTGAATAGTGCTGAGATACTTATCGGAATTGGGTTCATAACAGCCATAGCCAGTGCAGGTAAGAGCGGTGGGACCCGGTACCGGGTAGGGGTTTGGCAGGCGACTACGAATGAAAAATAATTATTTATTTAATTTCCCCTCGTGGTCATCTGTTGAACCCCCCCAACCTTGCCCCATCACTCTTACCTGCACGGACCGCGGCTGGTTCATAACACCTGGATAAGTGCTAGCACCCGTTGGCCTGTACTTTTCATTCTCCTATAGCATAGGCCTGCGAAGATGGCAGAAGACGGGGTGGGAGGATGAGGGAGTTTCTCTGCCACACATGCACACATCTGATGAACACTCTTTGTTTATCTTGATGCTTGCGTCTGCACCCCATATGCACACCCCTGATGAACACTGTTTATCATGATGCCAGTATCTCTTCCCCACATGCACACCACTGATAAACACTCTTTGTTTATCTTGATACTAGTGTATCTGCCCTACAGTCACACCTCTGATGAACACTTTGTTCATACTGATGTCTCTGCCCCTCATGCATACCTCTGAAGAATACAGTGTTTTTTTATGATGATGGTAGTGTCATTATCCCATTTGCACCTCTCTGATGAACACTCCTTGGGGCATATTTACAAGCCCCTTGTTTCATCTGAGCCTCACTTTTCTTGATGCTCCAGTGATGCCAGGGGCGTAACACAGTCCCCCGCATCTCCCGTGGTGTGGGGGGTCCCCCAGCTGCAGGGGGCCCCCTCAGCTCAGTACTCAGGTCTGAGCGCTCCGGATAAAATGTGGAGCGGGGGCCCCTTAGTGTACATTGCAGGGGGGCCCCTTACACTTTCGTTACCCCACTGAGTGACGCACAGTACAGGCCAATATCTTCAAGGCCACGTAAAGCCACCATGTGTGCCCTTTCATGGCCTTGTAAATAAGGTGTAAGGCCATGCAGCTCAAGTCGCTGCACTGCCTTACATTGCGGCAGGGAGGCGTGCCATTGGTGTTGCTGTGGGTCTTCCCACGCAACAGCCGTGGATTTTGACCCTGTCCTAGATTTAGAACATAGTGGGAATCTGGGCAACGACAAAAACATGCGCCTCTCCAGAGCAGGCATATCAAGGAGAAATGTTTACACTTCTAATCCTTTTTTCCTCTTTCCACTTGTGCTGCATTCGGCGGCAAACATAGAACGAGGAAAAATCCTCTTGTGAATGTTTTTGTGCAGGAAGGATTACTAATCATGCCAACAGCTCAGACACTATTGCACCATGGTGGAAGGGTGCTTGAGTTGGGAGTACGGCTGCAATTTTAGCACGTGCGCTGGCTGAAAGCAGAGGAATGCACCATATCTTGTAAATACAGTGCATTTCTGGCATTTCAAATTGGCGTAGGGCAGCACTGCAAAATGATTTGCAGCTCTGCCCTATGCCAATTCATTGTATAAATGCCCCTCTGTTTTTTTACTGATGCCAGTGTCTCTGCCCCACATACACATCTTTGAGGAACACTGTTTGATTATCCTGTTACCAGTGTCTCTGCTCCATCAACCATATTTCTAATGATGTCTCTTTATCTTGATTCCAATGTCTCTGCCCCACATCTACACCTCTGATGAACAATGTTTGTTTAACCTTTTACCAACGTCTCAGCCCCATCACGCATATTTCTAAAGATCTCTCTTTCTTTACTGTTCTCAGTGTCTCTGGCCCCTATGCACATCTCTCCTGGCCTCCACTAGCCTTCACATGGAATGGCTGAAAATGGAATAAATGTGTGGGCATTGAATTATTGCACATTTATCAAATTCAACTGATTTAGAGTTATGCGTTAATCCCACATTTCCGCATACTATTAAACCGGTGTGTGCGGAAGTTTCTAAATTGTCAATAATAATGTAATTACAGAATGAGCTGAAGTAATTACCAAAGCAAAATATTACCCCAGGATTTACCGTTCACCTCTAAATAGCGCCTCTTTACCTGTATTCTATGATCTGTACCACAGTGTTGCCGCAGTGTGTGTGAACACTCCCCATTCATGCATAGAAATAATGTGCCTTTGCAGGTAGGTTCCAAAATCTGTGAATAATTTACATATTTTAATATGAAAAACCTTTTTCACAGATTATGATTATCCGTGGTCAGAAGAGGCCATCTTTTAAACTTTGGGGCAGGATATGTACTTATGTGTGTCCCAAACAAACCCATGGTGCTGTCGCAGTACATCATTAAAATTTCATATTCCTTCCCCGGGAGGTAATTTATGCAACTATTACTAACAGGCTTTGCTCTTCTGGAGGGTTGTTAAATGCTTTCGGAAGCTCATCTTTCTTTCATTGCAATGTTAAGCTATGTCACGGCGCCGGAGGGCCACATACACATATAGGCTCTCCAATTGCTATTCATCAAAACTCCTGAACTGTGTCTAAACTCTTCTATCCATCTTTAATGTCTCCTAAATTGTCGTTCCGAAATGGAAGAATTTCACTGTAACAGACACCTCTTTCCTCAGGATTTAAATTAAAAGTTTCTTCAGATGAAACTTGTATGGAAATATGCCAAGTTGTCTCACAGTACCCAGAAGGTAATGCAATTTACTCTCGGCCTCTATCAGGTTGATTTCCTTCCTCTGGGTATAAAAAGATTTGGTTTATGAGGTTACTAGAACTTTTAATGTGTTTTCTTGCAAATGATCTCTGAGATGGTATGAATAGATTTTGTCATCTTGCTAATGTTATAATGTCATTGAGAAACAGATAGAATATGTATTTCTACTAAGGTTTATCTAAATGAAAGATACCTGTGGAGGCACGTTTAACTGGGGGTCGGGTGTGGGGGGGGGGGGGGGGTCGGGGAAGAGGGAGATGCTTGAATATCTATTCAGCTTTAAAGTGTTACAGGCGTTATATGTAGCTTAATCTGCAGTTGTATGTTTAGGTGCGTCTACATTTCCATCCTCACCTGAACTCTCTTCTCAAATACTTCTTAGGAAGGGAGACTTTTTTTACATCT
The DNA here is from genome assembly GCF_964263255.1 of Lissotriton vulgaris. Lineage (NCBI taxonomy): Eukaryota > Metazoa > Chordata > Amphibia > Caudata > Salamandridae > Lissotriton > Lissotriton vulgaris. Next base: position 166,951,115 of record NC_141693.1, read on the forward strand.
GGGTTTTGACAATGCAGTGTTGGATATGTGGGTCCACCCCTGTCAGCCTCTTTCAGACTTTGGCTTGAAACTTTGTCAATCACTTGTTGCCAACTCAGTGGATTATTAATCTCTCACCTAATGCCATTGGCTGTTTGAGTGTATATTTCCTCCTCCACTTGAATGCTTGGATTGATTTGCAAGAAGGACTACTTTACAACTATAGCTCTCTTTGTCCCCTCTTGCCGGATTCTTCATGTTAGTCTCATTCTCAAATCAAACCCTTTGCCAGTGCTTACTCAGAATTCCAATCATACCTGCGAGTGGAAACAGTCAGCTAGACAAAACCAAAATTAAGTGATTACTGATTCTTAACAGGCACCTAAAATGGGGGAGGAAGAGATAGTCATAAGGTAAGTTAACCCGTTAAGGTGTGCCACAGTTAGCCAGACTGTGCTGCAAGAGGCAAAACTTTAAGAATCTAAATTGCTCATTGTGAGGAAAGATCTCTGACAGCACTCAAAGAATGGCTAAAATAAAGCAGTTCAAAATCCTAAGATGGAGATTCACAAAATCAAAATGACTCAAAGACTGTAGAGAGTTTAGAAAACAACTAAGAGCCTAAAGAAACTAATGCCACCAAGGAGCCCTTGAATACCGCTTGGGGATCGAAGAATGCCTTCATAATCCAGCATCAACAGGAACCTTTTAATCACTTTGTATCTTACTGTGTCAACACAGAGGGAAGTGGTAATATAACATGGATGTGAAAGGCCAGCCTCTTGGAATGGGATCAGTGTAAGCCCTGGGATTGGGCAGTTGCCATTTTACCATCTCATTAGTAATTTGTTATTTCCGACAACAGCCCCCCTCACCCAAGTAATACAGATACCATGGGCTACAGTATTTAGTAGGTTCAGAATTACTGCAACATTCCAAAGTCTGCATCTCTTAATCAGGGATAAAGTAGGGATACTGCATATGGTCCCTGTTTGAACCGGCACTGCCAGGTTGGCCGAAGGGATGCCCCTGCTGGGCAGTTCATCAGCCCCTCCCTCTAGACACAAGGCCACTCATGGCTGAGGTCACACCTTGTCTGTGTCCCGGGAAAGCAGATGAGGATGGTCAGTAAGCATAAACAAGAGACAGATGTAATCAAAGGGGGTTTTGGCGCCACTCAGGAAGTTCACCAACAAGTTGTGAAGCAGAAACGGGCTAAGAGCAACAATTAATTACAAACAGGGGTCCGTCCACCTGGGACTTCTGGGACTAGCTCCATTCTGCAAAGCACAGGGGGGGTCACACAGTCTCTTGACCAGCTTCCGAGCCTTCTCGGAAACGTCCCTCCAGCCTAGTCAATTCCTCTCACTCCTACCTGGCACCACAAAGTCTTCGGAAGTGCCAGATTGGGGAGAGGTCAGTTGGTAAACCATGATGGGGCCAGCGAGGGAATAAGCAGAGAATGGGGAATAACACACAGGGGAGCCTCTCAGCTTGATGAGTCACACCAGAGTTTTCAGGCTACACATAGTAGAGTTGCAATTCCGTACCTCCACGGAAATGAGGTACTAGGCCCAGCACACCTTGATGTCGGTTACACCAGAGTTTTCCGGCCTCACACACAGGCGCAAGTTCAGCAGTGCCTCACGGGGTAGAATGAGACTCTGGGGGTTGTGTCCCCCACCTCTGTGGGTCGCAACCTATGAATCGGACACTGCATGCAATGAGCATGGAGACAGCGTGGTGCACTAGAGAAATGTGGTGCAGTTAATGAAGTGGGCCACTTTGGATCCCACAACCGGTGAATTCGCTCACCACCAACATAACACTTATGCTTGTTGAGATCCCTGCAGTACAGGAACCACTTTGCCGTAGATACAGGCAACCTCTTGAGCTCTGCACTAGGTACTTGGGTCTCCAGGCATAATTCTATAGTTTCAAGCTCACACTTCACTGTCCAGATTTCAGCAGGTGATTTGGGCACTTAAATGGTATCGCTCTACAGATGTCACCAGTAGATGGTGTTGGCTACTCGTTGGAGATCCTTGATATCCCTGAGACCTCAGAGAGAATAGGAGACCAACCAACCGGTCGTTTGAAGCCCACTTCAGGGTGCCATACATCAGCAGGTTATTGGCCCAAGCCAGAAACTATTCAGGATGGCATACAGTCCTTTCCTCTGGCAGTTCTGCCACCCATATATTCTGCCAGGCCCGCACATGGCAGAGGTCGGCTATCTCAATTGCATTCCCCATGGTTTATGGCTGTCGGAATGCTCAGATGTGCTCCCCTGGCCTCGGGTGTTGACCGGCGCCAAATACTAGTGCACAAAATGTACAAAATATCCATTTTCCATAAATGGCATTTAAATGCAAATTATGCCAAGCCCACTGATATCAATGGAATGGGTTTGACCTAGCAAATCCATTGATAGGAAACATGACGAGAGTGCGCCACTGCAATCCATTGTTGCAGCTTGAGATACTGGCGACCCATTTCCCATGCTAACTTAAGGGAAGAGCCAGCCTCATTGGTAGGGGAACCCTTGTGGGTCTTCCTTCCTACCTGGGCAGTGAGCACCCGTAGGTGCCTGTCCATCCCTTCACCCTTCATCCTAATTGAGGCGGCAAACCTCCTCCGGATGGATCATGTTTGCTACAGGCATGCAGGAGTACACATGCAAGGCCACCCTGACAGACCTGTTGTGGCAGGTCAGACACATGTTTAAACACGCACTCTGTGCAACTTTGCACACCAGCCTGCAAGAGCAGGCCGGACACGTAAGTTAACTTCACCCACAGTTTAAGTGCACACCTAGGCTGCAATGGCAGGCCGGACCTACATTTACGAACATCATGCTCGCACCTCTTCCTAACATGTGTTGGAAGAATGTGCGCATGTTCGCACTGCCGTAGAGTGGCAAAGGGCCTGGAGCCTTAAGGCTCCACATAAAAACCAGCACGCACACCTGCTTGCCTTTGCGGGCTTACAGCCTGGGTCTCCAGGACACCTGTGGTGTCCTTTCGCTATCCAGCTGACAATGGTGTTTTGGACTCACACTAAGCACTTTCCTGGTGCCACTGCACACCCCAGCTCATCTTGACAGGCTGGTGGCAGGGGCCTAGAAACATCATGGGCACAAGGACTCAGGCCAACCAGCACTTGCAGGCCGGAAGCAGGCTCAGCACAACCTTGGAGCTAGCACACCCACCGCTTGTCATGACAGACAGACAATCCATTTTACCCTCTTAGCTAAGCGCCACTTCCTACAAGACATAGGGAGGGTGTGCGCCCTTCTGCACTGCATCCACAGTGGGGAAGTGCTCCGTCCCTTCAGCCATCAAAGTGCCTCGGCAACCTCGGGAGGTGTCCTATAGAGGGGCACTGACCTCTGAGATAGGTGGAACCCATTTAGGGGATCTCTCCTGCTTGGTCAGTGGTCCCACGTGGGCCCCCATCCAGCCACTCACGTACCCCGAGCTTCACCCCTTGGGTCACACCCTAGGGCCGCTCCAGTGGTGGAGACGCCCCACTCTATGTTGGCTCACCAGTGGAGATGCCAACCTGAGTAGGATGCATAAAGGGCAGCAGAGTCCTGCGGGCATGACCAGTGCCAGGTCCCCCTACTCGCCAATGCCATACCCACCCGGGGTATGTGGTGTACCTTTCCATAGGGCACTTCTGGGGGAAACACTTAACCCAATTGTACGAGCACCACGCTCCTATCCCATGGAACATGCTCCAAGTTTTAGGGTCACAAACAGAGAGTAGGTAAAGACCAGGAGGAAAAAGAGAAAAATGTTTCAGGAATATTTCCCTAGGAAGGCCATGTCCAACAGTCCCCATGCTGAGGTTTACAACCTAGGAATGGACTTTGGGCCTACAGGAATTCTGCTATGCTTTACAGCACGAAAACTGTGTGCACAACAGATCAAATATACACTGATTACTAAAAATCAAAAGAGTTGACCTATGCAAATAGCTCCACCATAATATTGATTCCCAAACTATTGTCAACATAAGCACAGATTTTCTGTTATTAACTCCACCGTACTTTAGGAAAGAATATTATGTTCCCAACGTATGTTTAGATCGCTATTGTTAGTACAACACTAATAAACCGAGTTCTGCACCATACAGCTCGAGCACACGAAGATTGCATTGGTTTGTGAGTAATGAGTGACTTATGAGCTGCAACCCTTCAATGAAGATATAAATAGTGTCGCAAAACAATGGTTGGTCAGTAATGAGTGGCTCATGGGCTGCATCCCTTCTATGAAGATCTAATTTGTCAAAAACATATAAATAATCCTCGGCACACTAGTCAGTTCAATATTGATTCTTAAATACTTCTCTATGTCAGTCAATTTGAACAAACCGGAAGATTTTTTTTTATATATTTGCTGTTCAATTTAATATACATATGGAACAAACAGTTTTGACCAAATATTTGGAAGCTATAACATTGTATTACAAGAATGGAGGGCTTGATACAATAATTCTCCCGTCAGATGCTGGACCATCAGGCGACACGTGTTTCGTTACAAAGTAACTTTTTCAAGGCTTTAATAAATAATGGATACGTTCCTTAAGTATTCCATACACATTCCGGTCTTCCAGTGAAAAGGATTAGTCCCTATTCAAAATAGTATCTTTACCCGGAACAGAAATTGCGCACCACAGTTTCAAATGGATCCAATACTAGTCATAAATTGGTAGGCGAGGAACGTAGGGCTATGATATGCCCCTGTCCATAAGCATTCCGCCGTGTATCAGGCAGTTCACTGGGTTCATTTGTGCCATAGTGGGCTGACACTGTGGGTAGTGAGGTGTACATTCTTAACCTTGAGGGGCACCAACACTGTGATGCTAATGTATAATGCACAGAGAGAGTGATGTGCTACTAACAAGACCACCACTACCATTTGTAAATATTGTAAAGATCTAATTTGTGTTGCAGAACAATGGTTTGTCGGTAATGAGTGACTCATGAGCTGCAACCCTGCTATGAAGATCTAACTAGTGTTGCAAAACAATGGTTCGTCAGTAATGAGTGACTCATGGGCTGCAGCCCTTCTGTGAAGAGCTAATTTGTGTTGCAGAACAATGGTTCGTCGATAATGAGCTACAGCCCTACCAGTGTCTGAGAACAAATGGGGAAAAGGGAAAAGAGGTGGTAAATAAATTAGACACAAATTAAGTTACAGTGACACACTTTGAGGTTTATATTAGTGCTTCACGGGCTTCACTTAGGAATGAAAGCAGTGAGCAGTGGCAGCAAGGGAGGCAGTGGGAATTAGGGGTGCCAATATACCTGCCCAATGTCTGAGTGGAAAAAGACACAGTTGAAACTGCGCATGCCATCTGTTTCTCTTTTGAGCGGGCTTGGGAGGCTGTGCTGGGCTTCCAGAACCAGTAGTTGATCTTTTTCTAACCTTAACGTTCTTCTACTTGATCTGATAGCACACTATCTGGAAGGAAAATCCTCAGATCTTTCTCCCTGGCTACTGCAGTTCACTTTTCCTTTTATATATGATTATGTTGACATTGGTCCACATTGATTCTTTTCTAGATTCATAATTATATTCTACTAAACTCAGATTAAGTTGTCAAGTGGACTATTGTGTGGCCAAATTGGTTGCACTGGAATGAGTTATTAACAAGTGATAGTTTTCTCCCAGTACCTCTCGTTCTGCTAGAAAGGTCGCCCCTCTGAAGATACATTTTTGACCTGATCCAAGCTCCAACATGGCTTTCTGGAGGTAGAATGCTCAGGGTTAGATGTGATGAGCTTGCTCACAAAGTCCTGCAATGCAAGGCATCTAGTTAGTGGCACAGAAACAAAGGGCCCAAAATCACAAGGAAAGAAATGCTCACAGTGCAATATGCTGCCAACAATACGGCAGCTTCAAGGAGACTAGGTCCAGCCACTGCTGAGTAGGACCTGTGTTGCACATCCAAGAAAGAGAGCAGAGGAGGGCTCAGGTGACTCTCCCCTTGTGGACACTGTCCAGTGATGGGTTTACCAGGGATCTCTGTGAATGGAATTCAAACAATGCATGTACTCTCCAAGTGGTGTGTATGTTACTGGTTGTGCAGTGTGCACTCTGTCACTGATCCCACTGTTGTTTGTCTTCACATGGGGAATACATATTTGTGGGTTTCAGTGGTTTGGAATTTAGCCAGTGAAACACCAGCAGAACTTCCAATCGGCTGATAGTTTTTTACTTTATTGACTGTATCTAGCCAATATATTAACCATACCAATCAGTGTGTTTTTATAGCTCCTTTTAGCATTAGCTTTGTGGTGTCTCAGTTAACCAGGTGTTCTGCTCCATTAGCTCCTGTTTGTGAAGGAACTCATCTTCCTAGGTGCCATAGTACCGATCATGCAACAGCATTACAAAGCCCATCATGAAGAAGTCCCTTTAATTCAACTAGACCAAAAACCTCCCTTACAATTTCGACAAAATATGTGATGTGTATGTTAATGGATGGGTAGCAACAAACTAAAAACAGCATTTGCAATGCAATCAGTCTCGCCTTTGGGACCTTACATGTTTTAGCTATGCAGCACATTAGCCTGTGTGCTTAAACATCTACTGTTCTTTAACATGGAGGGAAAGTAAGCACCAAACAGCATGACACTCCAGGTATGGGATAACATGGAGAGTAATATTGCCTTGCAGCAGGAAATGGTATAGTCCAAATCTCTGTTTTTAATATAAAATCAGGCCTTCGGTGGTCATATCACTGCAAATACAAGATTTGAAAAATATATTGTGTACGGGTGCTCGTGGAAAACAATTTCCATGGACTGGAATTTAGAGAATGCTAAAGTGATTCTGGTATTTTACTGACCTTTGCTGGTCGTTTTCTATCAAGAAAGTTAAATAGAGGCAGTTGCCAGAAATAATTAAAAAAGAAAGACCCTCAGCAGAAAGCAATTCTGGTATTTTACTGACCTCTCCAGGTCGTTTTCTATCAAGACAGATAGAGGCACTTGAACAGAAAAAAAGTCTTTAAGCGGAATCAGGCAAGTCCTAGGGCTGATCTCTAGAGCCCACAAAGTACATACAGATGTAAGTATATGCTCAAGTATATACAAGAGGTCTCGAATGCTCGACCCAATAATGGCCAAAAAACAGAAGTTTTCATTGTTAATGGCTGAATGACCTATGGTTGGCTTGCTACCAGCCTTCAGAGATAAGAACAGTACTTAATCCTGCTAAAAGTGTGAGGAGTTTAAGAGCAAGGGTGTATAATTTGCTCCCCATGGCTGTTCAAACCTCTGTAGTGGAGTCTTCCTGCATAGCATTAAAGATTTTGACAATGATTGCTCCATATTTGTCTTTTGAAAGCAGCCACATTGTGATTGGTGATAAGCTCCCGCCTGGATTATGCCAACTCACATTATCTGGAGTTACCCTCAGCTTTGCTCAATAAATGACAGGTGATCCAAAACATATCAGGTAGATCAGTGGTAGCTGCACTGTGCTTTGTCTATTTTAAACCTATTACAGAGTTGCATGCACCCAAAATGCTACATTGTGACTCCGTCTCAGCTGTGCTAAGAGCGCTCCTCCTTCTCAACTCTGCTGCTGTGTAGCCCATGTTAGATCTTTGGCTTCAAAGGAAAGCTGCCCCAGGAGCCAGCGCTACACCCTGGCTTCCTGCAAGACGTGGCGCTTTTCAATTTCCTTCGCCTCGTTTCTGAGTGATGAAAGGTGCTATGGATAGGCTTGGCTGAGGCCTCCTGCAGAGCCCGGCTTAAGTGGTTATGCTAGGCCCCTACATTGAATGGGAAGTGATCGAGTATCTATTTATTCTCAGATATGTCACATGACAGCTACCTGGGGTGTCCACTCTCCTAAACTGGGTATAATGTGGCCAGTGCTTTTCAGTGGCATTTGGGAAGTAGACCCAATACAGGCTGTATATAGGTTGTGATGCCAGGCAAAAATGTGGATGCCACTGGAATTTGCTTTATATCAACTCAGCCAGGCAGTACATATTTCAGATTCCAAAGTTGCAATAAACGTCATATGTAATAGACTTTAAAATTAATTTCACCTGGGTCATTTCAATATAGGTCACCTATCACAGGCATTTGGTGTCAAAGATCAATCAATCAATCAGGATTTATAAAGCATGGCTAATCACCTGATAGGGTATCCAGGCGCTTGCAGGCCCGGAGGCTTATTCGAACAGCCAGGTCTTGAGGGGCAGGGGTCCTGTAAAGATTACAGGTTTAATGTTACATTACATTTTTTAAGTAGAGCTATATCTTGTACCAAAGGCTGCTAGTAGAAACATGTATTCTAAAAACCATGTGATGTTTTTAGAAATAGGTGGAACAAATATATCCTTCAGTCCTACTTCCCATGCGTGGACTTTGCGCAATCGCCGGGTCACTAGTAATTAAAAACGGACATTGATACGGGTCTCTATTGGGCCCTCTACTCAGGTCAACTGTAATGGCAAAAACACTGATCGAATATTGAACAATGACCGCAAAAAACCAATAAGGAAGTGTCAGCAATTTAGTTCCTGTTTATATTTCACATGTTACTTAATCTTAAATTCACTAAGCGTGTGAGCTATTTCCAGAATTTCGCGTTTCTGTATTTTTTTTCCTGTAGCATATTACTCTTGTATGTCCATACTTTATTGAGTCGCCTCAAGTGGTTTCTAGCTTATAACACGTTTGAGCTATCTGGAAATGAGGTTGAAGGCACTGTGAATGTCTCACTGTGCCTGTTAGTGGGTCAAAGAGGTGGTTATCCAATCCTTGGCCTCTCTGCATTTGCACACAGCAATGCTCATGTATTCCAGTTGCAATTGAGGTTCTGTGAAAATGTGTATGAGGAGGTACACAGTTGTTAAAATATTGGCATGACGAAACTCAAAGAAAATGTAGTCCTTGCCAGTGAGTGGGTGCACTGTACATGTTTCAGGGGTGCTGAAGTGAAGGAGATGCAAGGAAGTGCATTCAGGAAACAGTGAAAAAGGGGCACTGAAGAGGAAAGAGATGAGGTGTTAGATATGCAGATGGACAAGACGTGGAGAGCAAAAGGGCGTACATGTCTAACATTGAGTGAAAATAATGAGAAAGATTGAGACACTCTGAAGACCACAATGCCTTCCACAAGCTTCAGTAATGTTTTTTTCAGTCTCACAATTTCAGAATTGAAAAATTTTCAACTGGTACTTATAGATGGTTTGTGGAGGTAATAATCGAGCAGCAGGTAAACCGCATAACATAACATCGTGAGAGCAAATTGGTTAGATTGACCGTTTTTTATAAGTGCATGCACTAATTTTACATGCGTTTTACTGTATCAGTGCACCCACTGTTATGTGAAAGTTGAAATGTCCGAGGTCCTCAGTTTTATCAGTGAGACTGACATTATTAGACATACTTGTATCAATGAGGGTTTGTGTTAGGGGCACTCAGTTTTATTAGTGAGAAATTCATTATTAGATACATTCAGTTGTAATAATGAGAGTGTAAGTGTTGGGCACTCAGTTCTATTAGTGGGGTCTAAGGTGTTAGATATACTCAGTTTTATCAGTGAGATCTTAGGTGTTATCAGTGAAGTCTTAGGTGTTATATATACTCAGTTTTATCAATGAGACCTCATATTTAATACACTCATTTTTATGGGTGAGAGCTGAAATTATAGACAGAGAGAACAGTGCAGTTTCGTAAAAAATTTGATATGGCTAGAGCAGAAAACCTTTCCAAACTAAAGAAAGACTACACCACGTTTCTTTATAGTACTAAAAGAGCCCATAAGGATAACTGCTGGGGGAAATTGCTGGAGGCAATAGAATCCAAGAACATACGACTGTTCTGGAAGCTGGTCCGATCAGTATCAGAGGCCTCAGTTACCTCAATGAACTGTGTGGTAGAAGAGGGCGCCTGGGAGGATTATTTGAAAGAATTATATTCACCGGGGAGAGAAATTGAAGGGAAAGTGCAAGGGGACTGGAGAGGTCTAGTAGAGGATCTAAAACCAGACTTCTCAGTAGAAAATGTTTTTAATACGATAAAGACCTTAAACTTAACAAGAGCTGCTAGCCCAGATAACTTGCCAGCTTTGATAATCAAGTCACGGACTTCATGGTGGGCTGAATTTTTCTCCCACATGTTTTCAGTAATCCTAGAAACAGGGATAATTCCTAGTAATTGGAAGGATGCGATAATTAGACCGATCCATAAAAAAGGGACGTCAACGCACCAAGGAACTATAGATTAATTAACCTACCCGATATTGGAGAAAAAATATTTGCCAAAATAATGCTAGGTAGGTTAAAGACTTGGGCAGAAAAGAGATCAATTATCCCAGTGGAACAAGGTGGTTTCAAAGAAGGCCATTCCACAATGGATCACTGTTTTGCCCTATGGGCCCTGGCCCGGAAATCGATAGAACAAAATGGGAAGTTGCATTGTTGTTTTGTTGATTTTCGGGCAGCGTTTGACTCTGTGGATCGTAATAAACTCTGGGAAGATATGTCAAAATATGGAATACCGGATGACTCGTTGATGATTTTAAAAGAGCTTCATAGAGGGAATTGGGCCCAGGTCATTAGAGACACGCAGGGGTCACTAACTCATAAGATAACAGTAGGGAACGGCCTTAGACAGGAGTGCGTTTTGGCACCCCTGATATTTTCAATTATTTTGGCAGATCTCCCCGCGGCACTAGAAGTGGAAAGAAGTGCAAGCCCTAGAATGAGTGGTCACAAAGTGCCTTGTCTCTTATACGCTGATGACCTAGTGATCCTTGACCAAACTGAAATAGGACTTCAAAGGAAACTAAATGTTTTTAAACATTATTGTGATAGGAAAATACTGACCGTAAATATGGAAAAAAATAAGGTTTTATGTTTTGGGAAGAACCAGAATAATTTTAATTGGTTTTTGAGCCATGACAAACTAGATGCAGTTAAGCAATATAGATACTTAGGCCTCTGGTTTGACAGTGCGCTGAAATGGTGCACCCATCTTGAGGCTCAAAAAGCAAAAGCTTTTTCATCTACATGTGGGCTGAAAAAGTTTAATAAAGAATATGGCGATAGGACACACAAACCAATGTTAAAGGCATTTGAAGCAATGATCCCCCCCCCCCCCCAAGTATTGTATGTGGCAGAGGTGTTATACTTGAGTGGTAAATATGAGTGGGATCAGGAAGATGGAAAAATGTTAAAAATGTTATTGACTTTAACCAATTGTACAATGGTTCAAGCAATCAGAATGGAACTAGGGTTAACCTCTTGGAGTGTGCACTCCCAAATGGCCCCGGTAAGATTTTGGAAGCGCCAAGACCCAGGAGCGACACTGAAGGTCTCACAATGGTGTAGAGAGGAGATCCAAATAAGTAGTCTTGGATGGGCAAAGGATGTGAGAAGAATTCTCCAGAAAGTAGCAGGGCGCCTCAATGTGAGACTCTCCCAGGATACCTTGATGTTCGATTTTATAAAGAGAATGCTTAGGGAACAAGGCCGGTCTTTCTCAAGGGCACAGGACCTAGATTATATGTTAGCAAAAAATCGGTCCACTGGCTAAAGAATTCATGGGTCAATGAAGGCTGGTTTCCCTACCTGGATATATTGTCTAACCAAGGTTTAAGATGCAAATTTTTAAGGACCCGGGTTGGGGTTAACCCATAGAAGCTAGACGGAAAAATAAAATCTGCACTGATTGGCCCGGAAGGTAATTGTAACTGTGGGCGAGGTCTAAGAAATGACATTCTGCACATATTGCTTGATTGCACATTTATACATGATATACGGAAATTGTTTTTACGTCCTATATTCTTATCACACAAGATAACTTAGCGTGCCCAGGCGATTTGTTTACTTACAGATATGCCCTCGCTAGAAATTGCAATTGGATTGGGAAAATTCCTGAAGGCCATAAAAGAATTTGGAAGGGAGATATTGAAGGAAGGGCATTGATTTTAAGTCTTTTATAAGTGTAAAATGTTTCTTTTTATTCTTCTAGGAATCTCGAGATCTCTGTAAAATTTGGGTTCAATGAATTGTGTGTCTCTGAGGGTGCCACCCTCTTTTAACATGTATTGAATTTTAACTATTTATGATGTAGTAGAATTTAGTCTGTTCGTACTTTTTGGATCCTGATCGTGTTTTGTTTTGTACTGTTTAAAAGACCATGGTCTAAATAAACAAAGTTTCTCTCTCTCCCTATAGACGCTCTCAGTTTTATCACGGTGACCTCCGTTGTTAGATGGACTAAATTCTATTAATGATAATTTAACTGTGAGGGTCCCTCAATGTTATGTGTGAGTCCTCTATTTGTTTATACGCAAAGCGGTGTTAATAAGCGCCTCATTGAGAAATGCACTCAGTTGTATCAGAAGGAGCTCCACTCTTCAGCCGGTGTGCTCTGCGACTCCAACTAACCGAAGCCAGGTACACACTGATCCCCTGATGGGGCAGGCGGAACCAGAGACTTCAAGGGAAATGAAAAAGTTCTCTCTTCCAATTATTTGAGGCCAAGGGCTGAGCTGTCTGCCCCCCGCCCAGCCACCACCTCACACTACAAAGCCTCCCCCTCATCTGATGACTACATTACCGCTGCCCTGGGTCCATCTGCCTGAAAGAGAGGTTAGGACGGTCACAGCGTGCAAGCTGCAGCCAGTGACCTCCAAGAACCCCAGACTAATGAAGGTACTGTGTGGTGCCATCCTCCTCATCTAGGCCCTGTGCACAGGGAGCTACTGGGGGAGGAGGAGGACGGAGGGGCACTCGGTGCGGGGGAAGGGACGCGGCAGCAGAAGAGAAAGAGGTGTCACTTTCCTGCTATCCACTGTCTGCCCTTCTACTGCTCTTGTTTGTCTAGGCTATTGCTATTCCACCCTGTGTATTTTTGTCCTGATAGACTCCAGTGCTCGGCCTAAATGAGGGGGACCCCTCCCCCTTTGGTCTGTCTGTCTTTCCCTCTCTCTCTCTCTCTCTCTCTCACACACACACTTACTTCCCTCCCAAGGGAGCTCATTACTGCAGCTCAGCACCTCCACCAATGACTGCGCGCCAAAAATTACCAAGTGAGCCTCTGTCTTATTATTTCAGAAATAAGACATTCATGCTTAATTCATGCATTAAATCATAACAGCGGTTTGCACCTGATGTAATGTAGATTTAAGTGGCATGGACACATTCAGTTGTATTTATAGCACATGTATGGGGCCCACCATGCTTTCTCATTTCACTGTGGAAAGTGTTCCCTCTGCTGTCGAGGTATCTGGCAAACTAAACCAATTTGTAGATTTATCGAAATGAAGGTTAATCAGTGCGGCCTGAAAGTAGCCCTCAGCGAAATTTAAATTACGCTTGTGAAATTAGCAAAATTAACACATTATGCATTGCCTAAAATAATTGCATTATGTAATTTTGAGTTCTTTTCACCAAAGGGAGACCGAAAACAAATTCTTCCCAACAGTGATTATTTTGAGCTGGTGGTTTCTGGTGTTCAGCACCAGCACTTAAGCATCAACACCGGCACCATTCATGAGCATCTGTTAAGGACACATTCACTTATGAATTAATATTATTAAGTGATTTGCCCAGAATCATAGGATGTTGTGCCGCCGATGCCAAGACTCGAGCCTGGTTCCCAAACTCCAAAGTCGGCAGCTCTGGCCATTACACCACATCCTTCCCCACTTCCTTGGTTAGTAATTGTTTCTGTTTTAGGCGCGCCAACAGGAGAAGTGGGCTGGTGAAAGCCGCCTCCTAAAAAGAGCCCCAGCAGGTTTTTTTTTTTTACAAATTAACCACTGCCTACCAAGGAACATTTTCTGCTTTTATCCAGTCTCCTGATGTTATCTCTGGGAATGATCAAACGTTTCCAATGGATGCTAGAGACTACTAGTACCTTTTAGTTGGGGGTCAGGGGTTTGCAAGAAGGTACTGGAATGGATTTCTCAAGATTTAAATGTTGTGTTGTCTGCAGTTTTTAAACCACTATTCATGGGTGGAAAATTCCAAAGTGGTTGCATTATTGGAGCACCTGACTGTTCAACTAAGTTGGATATCGATACCTGGGAGCTTATTCATAAGCCTCTTGCACCCCGGGTGCGTCACTTTTAACATGGGAAAAAGTGACATACCGGCAGTGCAAGGGGCTTGTAAATAAGCCCCCAAAGGTTTTAGAAACCAATGAGTCTGGCCCCCCAAAAGATTATTAGTCCCAGCTTCAGGGTGAGACCCTCTTCATGAAGTTGGGTGGGTTTGGCTTGGATGGGTTAATTCATAGTCCGCAGTCATGAACTCAGGATCCTGGTGCACAAGGGCTGACCGGTTACTGAATCTCTGCACTGCCCAGCAAGGGGTGTGTGTGTGTGTGTGTGTGGGTGTGTGTGTGTGTGTGGTTGATTTTTTTCATATGCCAATAAGTTTGGCAAATCCTTACAAATTTTCAAAACTAGTATGGGGGCCAAGAAAAAGGGGGGCCCGAATTGGGTTTTTCCCCCATGTTAAGTCCCAAAGAGGTTTTAGATGCGACTACAGCCCGAACTGCTGAACGGAATTACACAAAATTTGGCATACAGATAGCTGTTGGTCCAGAAAGTGACCTTTTTGTAAATTAGCGTAAATCCATTCAGTAGTTTTGGAAATATTAAGGAAAATCCAAATTTGTATATATAGGGACACGGATCCTCCGAGCATCCGACAGTCCCGTGCTCAAATCTGATTGGCTGCCAACACTCCAACTAGGCAGTATTGGAAGCCATCTTGGGACTCGGCTGCAGCTGAGTCCCTCAAAAAATTGTTAGAAAAAAGAAGGGCCAAGAAAGGAATACCCTGACCCCGTAGGCCTCTTGAGGGTCCCCGCAAGGGCAATTTATTTTTTTTAAAACATTTTTTGACAGAAGCCGCTCTGGAACCGCAGCTCCTGCTGAAAAATAAAGAAGCGTGGACTCCAAGGCTTCCCTACTTTTAAGCCCCCGGATGGGCCATGTGTCGGGGGCATGCAGGCTTAAATAAAATGTAAGAAGGGGGCCACAGGGCCACTCTCTTTGTGTCCCAGGTACAGCCACATCCCCAGGGCTTATTGTAAACAAAAAGGGGGTGCCTCGCAGAGCCCCTGTGTCCCAGAGACCACAACCTCCCCAGGGCTAATCTGTTTGTTTTGGGGGGCCTCACTGATCCCCCCAC
The DNA here is from genome assembly GCF_964263255.1 of Lissotriton vulgaris. NCBI lineage: Eukaryota > Metazoa > Chordata > Amphibia > Caudata > Salamandridae > Lissotriton > Lissotriton vulgaris. The sequence goes on from NC_141693.1 coordinate 166,966,280, forward strand.
CCCCCGGCCCTGGGAACCACCACATCCCTGGGGCTAGAATGTGTTATTAAAATGGGAGGGGAACTGTGCGCACCCCCTCCTGGGCTGTTCTCTGCCCTGTAGACCATCACCTCCCTGGGGAGGGGCACATGGCCACCCTTCTGAAGCCATGCATGGCCGGGGGGACCTCCATCCCCCAAGGCTAGCTCCTGCTATGTCCCAGGGTGCCCACCTCGAGACTTAGCTGTCTGCCTTGGCGGGAGCTTTAACTGCTTCCACCACGCCACAGCCTATGATCCGCTTTCAGCAAGGGAGAGTAGTGAAAATGCTTTTGCTTGCTGGAAGCAGAGCATTTGTCTGGTCCCCTGCCTGATGTCAAGTGAGCAGGGTAACAGACAAATTGCTTTCACACACAGGGGGGCTGCATGTTAAGCAGCTCCCTGTGCGTGAAATCAATGCAGGCTCCTGCAGGAGGCGGGGAGTCTGCAGGGACCACTGAGGCCTTCAGGCTCCCCCATGTCCCAATGCAGACAGACAATTGGTCGGGCCCCTGAGGATGTGGTCCTTGGGGCCAAAATAAGCCTGCCTCCCTCCCGCCATTGCAAAATGGCCAGGCCCTAGAGGATGGTGTCCCTGTGACTAAAATCGCCTCAGGTAAGTGGGGCCATGCAGCACCCTCCCCTTTTGATTATATATTTTTAAATGCCGCATCCCGGGGGATGGGTTCCCTGGGCTGAAATCGGACTGGCGAGGGGAGTCGCGTGGTCCCCCAGCCCTTTTAAAATACATTTTTTAAATGGCCGGGTCCCAGGGGGTGAGGTCCCTGGGGTCAAAATCGGCCTGGGGAGTAGGTCATTTCTTGTCATCTGCTGCTCAGACCAGAGATCGTGTTTTAAACTTTAAAATATTGGAAGTATGTAAACTTGCCTAGAAATCCTGCCCATTTGGCCCAGCCTCATATACATTAACAGTATGCTATGTCTTCCTACCCTTTTTCCAGAAAGATGGACAGCTTACTAAAAGGCTCCCAGGAGTGGATTTTCTGCCGATTTTGGAGAAGGGGTCTTGATTAAGCCTGGGCAGTGAATTCCACTCTGCTTGCGGAGTTTGCAGAGTTTTCCGCACGCCGCATTATGCGGAGCTTGCAGAGTTCCGAAAAACTCTGTTCCGCTAATTTTTTCTTTGTTCGCACTCGTCAACATCAAGTTGTTGAGTGCGAGTGAGGAAAATCCACTTCCCAGTGAGAGTTTTCCTCATTTGCGCTCATCAACGCCAAGTTGGCGTGCACGAGCGAGGGAAATCAACCACGTGGCAAGAATTATCAACACGGGTGGTCGGATTTCTCAATGAGAGTGGCAGCATATGCTCATTACCGCTCGCATTGAGAAAGCTGCAGCTCAAGTAGAAAATCTACTCGAGCTTCAGAAAAGAAGCAGCACCCGCTTGCGCTGTGCATGGCGGTGTTCACGATAATTTCACTGCGCTGACAAACACCCGGTGCCGAAAATTTCTACGAATGGCATTTTTTCTAACACACTCTGGCTCTCGCAAGCTCAGTGTAGCGCGGCAAAGTTTTTTTCAACTCCGTGGAGTTCCGCATAGCAGAACTCTGCACAGGCTTTGTCTTGATGCCTAGGAATATGACCACGTCTGCACCAACTAAAGAAGCACTTACTTCTGTAAAGTACAAATCATCCAAGTGTGTTTTCTCTGCAGTTCGACCTTTATAAGTTATCGGGTGAAGACGCTCGAAGAACAATCACATTGGCAAAGTTACAGACAGACAAGGTCACTGGAGACAGTTCCTCGGTGTCCTTTGCCCAGCTGTAGTGTGGGAGACGTACTATGGATTTAGCCAATGAGATAGGACTTACTAATTAGTCAGTCGAAAGTACTCCACTAGAGTAGAGATGTTGCACAAAACGGTGAGCTCTTCTTGGATAAATACGCAGGGCAGGATTGATTCTGCACAATGCTTATTCTACAGAAATGAAACCTGAACGAGAAGTACTTACAGATATAAAAAAGTAGGAGCCCAAGTTGAAACTCCACATTTGTAAAGTACTAATCATCCTAAATTTTTGCACATGGCCAAGGCAAAGCAGGCGTGTTTTCTCTGCATTTCCACTGTGAAAAGTTATCTGTAATCTGTGATGAAGGTGTCTGTATACTTGCTTTTTTCAATCACAATATTTCATGGAGCAACTGTGATGAGGGGTTTGTCTCGTCATCTGCTGCTGAGAGCAGATTTCATGGTTCTCCCTTTTAAATATCTTAAGTAATGCCAAAAATCAATAGTGTCACTCACACAAAAACTCACAGATACACAGGCACTCACACACCCACTCACAGCCCACACGCCCACTCACAGGCCCACTCACAGACCCATAGCACCACTCACAGACCCAGTCACAGACCCACACAGGCACTCACGCAACCACTCACAGACCCACTCAGAGGCTCTCACACACCCACTCATGCAAAAAAAAAAACTTAGAAACTCACTGAAAAAAACAAAGGTTACAGGGATGTTAAAGTTAGGCTCACATTTCACTCATACAAAACCAGTGAAATTCAGTAGTTATAATTACCTGAGCTAACTATAACTTATGCCCCTGCAATGCACTGCGTATGACCTCCCATATTAAATCACTCATGACATGGTCAGGGAGATCACTTATGATATCGCTGATATCTTTTTAGAGTGAGGTCGTTCTTTAACTTTCAGCAGCTCGGCGCTCTACAGAGGAGCTCAGGAGCTGCTGACTTGATGATTCCTGTATGTTAAGACCATCAAAACACATCACAAAAATATAAAGGGGGATTGAGGAAAAAATACAAGGTGGCAGAATGGAGTAGCTGGAACAAAACTTAGGGGACTTTCATTCCTACAGCTGGCATATTCAGAGTGGAGGCCGCACTAGTGAACTCAGCAGGTTCTTCTGTTTCAAGGCATAGAGATTCAGAAACATAGCGACAATTGCTAGACAGCCAGCAGGTCTAATTGTAGTTTGCTTGCTGGACCGCTCCTTTAACACTATAAATAACACTTTTCTGGGGATTTGGCGCCTTACAACCTGGCCCATTACAGCTGCTCCCATACCTTGCCTTATGGAAGCTATAGCCCTACAGAGAAGCCACAGACCTGAGGGACCAGCGCCTCAAGGATTCCAGGCAGTATTCTAGGAGTGGTGAACGGTGCAAGCATCTGCTGACTGGTACAAGCATGCAGAATGTGTGTGCATGCACAGGCCCAACTTTAAAGACAGGTAAGCGGGTACTAAGGGAATGAATGAAAGACAGTGAATTATACTGGCAGAGATGGCATGCTCTGATTCAGAAAAGGGGAGTAATTCTCTTGTAGTGTAGGTTAAATTTGCATGTGCAAAGGGCTCAATTTACACGTGCTACATATTAGATCCACATTTTCTCTTGCGCAATATTTCCGTACTATGGTGTAATATCGTGCCTGGTGGGTGGTAGGTGTTCCAGTGCAAGGATGCGCTGAAAACCCAGGAGCACCCTCAAGTTCAAGGATTTGTTGGTGTTCATAAACTTTCAGCTGACCCACTGCCACTGTCAAACTGTTTTGAGATGTATTGGAGTGAAGAGCGGGTGATAGGGAAGAGAACACTCTTAAAATTGGCGGGGATGTAGGGCAAGAGCATCCCCATAGGGAAAATATTTTCCATTCAGGGAAAACCTTTTTTGAAAGGGGTCACGTTCCACTGCACACGCCTAGTTGGATTTGTCCAGATGAACATGCATTATAGGTACAATTGTCCACGTTAAAGTGCCTTCGCACAGTCACAATAGGTAATTCACAAACGTTTTCTGGGCACACAACAACACGAAAACCTTGTGAATTCCCTACACTTGTAAATCTGCACCAAGGTTTGGCTGTAACCTCGCTGTGCAGATATTTGACTTACTTTTGTAAATTGGACCCACCGAGTAAATTATACTGACTTGGACTGGCATAAGCTGACGGGTACAGTCACAGGATGATAAACACTGATTGAGACAGGCATGCATTTCTATAAGGACATCCTTCTCTCGTACATTCACTGGATGGCATTCTTGGTTCGAAACATTTACAGAAGGACATTCTCCATTGCTTAACTGATACAATCACAGATTGCTATTTACTAATTGATGTAATTACAGAGCGGTATTCTGTTATTGATGCAGACGCAGCCTGGCATTCTTTGACACAGTCGATAATTGGTACAGTTATAGAATGCCATTATTAAATAGCATTCTAGCATTGATGTAGTCCGAGAATGCTGTTTATTTTATGATCGCTGCTAATTGTCATTTATTTATTTATTTAGTGTTTTATAGAGCGCAAACGTGACCCGTTAGGGTATCAGAGTGCTTTACAGGGATAACACGTATGCAAGTATGAAATAGTCAAAGAAAAAACGCATAAATAGGAGTAGAAGGAAGTGAAACATTTGAAGAATAACAGAGTGTATACAATGTTCAGATGATAATGCAGAGAAATCCAGCAAATACGTTTGTGGGAGTACAAGGTCAGTATAAGATGGATGTATGACGGTACAACGCGTGGTATTACCACGCGTACTGTTACAACGCAGGTTTTACTACGAAAGTCGTTACACCGACTTGCGTTGGGGGGCGCTGGATAGTAAATAGTTTAATTTACTATTCCAACTCCAGTCCCCGTGGATAGTAGGGAAGGTGTTGGATGGTAAATTAAACTATTCCCTATCCTAGAGCGCCCTCCAGCGAAATCGTTGTAACGACTTTCGTTGTTAAACCTGCGTTGTAATGGTACAGCGTTGTAAGGGTTTCGTTGTAAAGGATGTTCCCTGTATAAGATGGATAGCAGCCAATCAGTCCAAACTCTAGTGGCAACAAATAGCATGCTCGAATAAGAGAGATGCAGTCACAGGATAACAAGCACAGATTACCAGTAGAAAGGAATGAGAGTCACAGAATTATACAACTATGGAATATCATGGTCTGATTGATGCAGTTGCAGAAGTACAGGCTGTGCGTGTCAAGCAGTAATGCATATCTAATAGAATGGCAGACACCGATTGGTTGCCTGTCAGAAGGGCGAGCGATTATTTTTTTCTGGTAGGGGTTGGCATACTTGCTGTCCTCATGAAATGGAAGACTTGGCATTCTAACAGCACAAGCTAGCAGAGGGCGATTGACACTTGTACAGAACGATAATCATGCCAACGAAAGAATGCCATTCCCACTGGCCACGGTGGCAGACTGTACTTAAAGCAGAGTCAAGGCTTCTGATGAATTTAGTTATATTGTTGGCCACAGATCGGGTGTCTCCAGTGTATGAGAAGACCTCTCACCTCTGTGAGTATCATTCGTATAATCTCAGACCTTAAGGTATCCAATTGAAACTATCAGTGATGTTAAAATACAAAAATGGTATCAAAAACTCAAAGTCTATGACATCAACTGTTGTTTTCTATACCAGTGTGTGACGTGTGCAACATCTTAAATCAGCTTAAACCAATACTTTTAAGTTAAGTGCTTTAACTCGAGTGGCTGGAGCCACTGTCCCGCGATCATTCCACCAAAAGCACCCTTTTCATTCCACCTTTATGCCCCTGCCGCTCCAATGATTCCATGCACAGCCCCCGATATTGTAATCATTCCACCTTCAAGCCCCTTTTACCCGGATCATTTCAAAGATGTATTTTCTCACTTAACCAGTTGTTTTCAAGCACCAAGATCATGGTCAGTCCATCTTTTAACATCAACAGCCCTAAATATTTAATCTTAAGGCTTCAACTCCCTTGGTTGTGATATTCTGGAATAACCACTGAGGGGAAGAACCACAAAGATAAGTAACTCGATTCTTTGTTAGGTAAACACAGTTCAATAGGAAACCCTGAGCATAAACCCTGGTAGTAGTGGCACAAAGCAGCAGGCATTTTCCAGAAAAATGCAAAAAAGTGTATGAAAACAACATTACAGCCAAGAAACCAATCTCCTGAATTTCCTGGATCAATTCAGTTCAATGAATATACATGTAATGATTAATAGAAGACCATGTGGCTAAAATTAGAAAAGATATTTAGAGTATATCATTTTTTCAAAACAAAAATGCCAAAAACATAAGTGGAAAGGGGGCTATAAAGGTTAATGTTCTTCCAAGTGCACTAGCAAAAACAGTCATCAGAGGCCACTCTTGCACAGAAAAAATAAACAAGAAAAAGGTTTCGGCAACGTTTTTTGTCTCAAAGAGGCCAGGAGGAAAAAGTCAGACGCCTTCTCAAACGAGGCAGCTAAAGCCAGGAACAACCTTCCCTGTACCATAGGGCCGCCCGATTGCTTCAGCAATTCAGGAAAGAACTCACGGCCTGGCTGTTCAGATGAACAGAGCACCACGAAGTAGCTCGCAACCCTAGCGCCTTGAGACCTTTGTGGGTGATTTGCTGCACTTTACAAATCTTGATTGTTTGAGAGGGATGTGTCTTTGTAGCTGGTACATTCCTGGGGCTGTGGTATAAGACTGTCAACTCAGCATCAAGGCTGGGACAGAGCTCTGTACACCATATTGCTTCTACAGCCAAGAAACAATTTCTTCAGATGATGGATAACTCGGCCATGGTCAGTGTTAAAGGTCCCAAACAGCTGATGAGGGTTTTCAGCAGTGGAAGACAGGGTCAACCACTCATTTCATCGAGCAGAGCTTCCAGTGCCCACTGGTCTGCTGGTGTTTCTTGAAAGGCGCCCTTGTTCAGCTTTGTTTTCCCATGAGACTACAGGGCACTAGCTCTCCATTATGCCCATCAGTTCTACAGCGGGCCTAGACCTAAGTGTCTTGCAGGCAGACACAGAAGCAGTTTATTCCTCTCTTGTTCTTCTTTATCTCGGTTGTATTCTGAGAAAGTGGTGTTGGGCAGATTGTCTTGTAAACCACACTATCCAGTGATTGGTAATATTTCTGGGTCCAATCCTATGGAAATTCCCATGTTCAAACCAGTCAGTTTAAAAAAAAAAGTATTTCCTGTTGCTTTCCTAAAAACAAATCTCAGAAAGTCTTGCTCTCAGGTTCTTTCATAAGAGAGGCACTGCATTGCTAATGTTTGGACCTAAGAATTATCACACGCGAACTACCTTTACCCCTTGCGCCCTGCACAAATTTTCGTGTTGAGTGGGCTCTGCACACGCCCACCGTGACATCGGACGGCCGGGGGACGTCCGCAGCACACAAGGGGTTAATCCAACTGTCAAAGAAAACGGCAGTGTTGTGTATTTAGGTTGAGTCTACAAAATGTATGTATTAGACAGCTGTCATCCCAAAAACGTCAGGTACATGTAGCAGCCAAGCAGATGGGCTCTCAGAGTAGATTCAACACACATATTTATAGTCATTATTTGTAGATTCAAGAAGCTTCAGGAATTGACTCACATGATTAAACTTTAGTTACTGTAAGCAGCAGGTACAGGAATTAGATCATGAAAAATACTTACTTTTACTGATGGGGTAATTGTTTTAATAAATCTTTAAATAAATAATTACAAAGTAAATAAATATATTTTTTTACACTATTAACATGATGGTATTGTAACTTATTTTTATAGGTTTAATCAAATGTAAACACATTTTACATTAATATTTGATATCAAAATATTTTACTAAATTATTTCACAGTTCAATAAACTTTTTTACTTTTCCCTATACTTGACCACAGGAATCTCTCTGCCCCGGTGGCTGAGATGTATCACTTTGTGATGCAAAGCTGCGAGGATATGCATCACGCTGTGTCAGTTTTTCCCAAAAGACCACAGCTGGACTAGCAAAGCACCTTCAGGCCCTCATCCAACGGTCCAGGCCTGTGTTGGCACCACTTAGGGGACAGGAATCACAGCGGACAGAGTCCAAGTGCTGAGTTCAACGTGGTTGGAGTATGTTCTGCCCCTGAGGCTCTGATCAGGAGGCCAGTAAACTAGGCCTTGCAGTCACTCTGGTGGTCCTATTCAGGTTCAGTAGATCACACTCAGGCAGCAGGATAGCAGGGCAGCAGTCCATCTTGCAGCAGAGCAGCACAGCAGTACTTCTGAGTCTTCAACATATCTAAAAGTGTACTGAAGAGTTTGGTCTGAGGGTCCAATATTTATACTTGCTGTCAGCTTTGAAGTAAAAGAAAGTTCTGGAGGTTTACACAGGCTGAGGTGTTTGGAATTTCCTGCTTTCCTGTTCTGTCCCCATCTTGTCTGGGTGCACAAAAGACTAGTGTGAAAAACCTTGGGCCAGATGTATCAAAGATTTTGCATCACACTTGCACCATGCAAGGGAAACAGGGTGACACAAAACCTAGAATGAGATTTCCAAGCCATGCAAGGCCACTTCTCTCATGGCAAAGTCAGATTTTAAGTCACAATTTGGAAATGCCATTTTTTGAAAGTTTGCATTTTTTTTGTCCCAAACATAGTATGCATGCAGCCTGTACCCTGGGTCAAATGACTAGGTGTAGCTGGCTGAGCCTGATAAAAGAGGACTACAGGAGGACTACAGGAGTATGCCTTTGTGTACAGGCCTGAAACATAACATAGGTATATATAGAGTATCAAGTATGGTTTGAGACTGTGATCAAGATAGAAAAGGCTGTTAAAAATGATCTCTTGTTTGCAAGTGACAGAGCAAATACTACTCATGTGGGCAAATTCTCAAGTTATCAGCACTTTAGTGCAGCAAAAGGGGCGAAAGTATTACCGTCCCATTCTCAAGTTGGTGCAAACTGACAATATTGCCAGTTTTCCAGCGATAGCTTCCGCAAAAAACACCGCCATGGATGAGAGCGACAACGAACGCTAATGATATGCAGAGTCGGCGTTCCCGTGCAAAAACACACAAAAACACCACTTTGCGATATTCTCAACGACCAGCCAGATCTGCGATGCGATCCAAAAACCTGTGATAAGGGGCATTAGCAGCAGGGATTTAATACCTGCCTTTTACTGGTGTAAATCAGGACGACAGTTTCTTACTAAGGCACTGCTTTTGTATTCATTGTTACCGTGGGACTCCCGCCTCGGCGACGGGGAATGATTCAGGCATGTGAATCTATGAAAGATACCAATACTGGATAACTGTAGTTACAGGTAAGTAACTTATTTTCTTCTACACCTTCAGGGATGTGAGGTTGTACTTGTACATTGTCATCTCACAGTTTCCTGTTATGCCAAATGCGAATGGCCATTTTCTACACACAAGCAGCAGCAGTTGTGTCCTCTGTTCTGTTGTGAAAGTGTTGCAGTTTGTACCACATTGTTGTCAATGTTGGTGATGCTCTGCATCTTGTGTGTGTGTGCTGCATTATGGGTGAGTTGCCCCTTCTGCTCAGATTTGGCTGTGCCTTATCACTTTCAGGCGGTGTGCCTTTCACTTCTGTGCTTATACAGTGCTGAGATGTTACAGACTTGCGTAAATTGGGCTCTTGGTCAGAGTTGTGACACTTAGGCATGGTTTGTCCGCAGATGTGCTATGTATACTTGTGCATGTGTGCCATTGTGCCCATCTCCTCCGCCCCCCCCAGACCCTGTTACTGTTGGCTCAGGCCATGTTGTGCAGTGTCCGGTAACCAACTCCTGCCACCGTCTCCCCAATAATGGTCCCAGGTTGGTCCTCCGTGGGGCTTGTGGGGTTCTGGTTGTCCAGCGATGTTCCATGGAAAACCCCGCAGGGCATGTTATCAAGCCCCAGTGATGATTATCGCTGAGCGAGCTTAGCACGCTTTTATTTATCGCTGGCTATCGCTTCAATATATTGCCAAGCTAGCGATGTATTATCAACGCTTAGTGCTATGGTGATAAATATTCCAGCTATTGAAGGGTCTTCCGTGGAACATCGCTAGTTTTCCAGCGATGATTCATGGAAAACGGCGATAAGCTTGATGGTAGGCCCGGTGGCCTTAGCCCCACAATCCATCTCCCATGTTAGGTATGCCTTAGTCAGGTATTTAACAGACATTAAATTCCTGAGTTAAGGCAGAGTTAGTGCAATTTAAATTATCACTACGCCTTGTTGTTAATATCGCAATATTTTCCCATGTTGTTTTCACAGCCACGCCTACTTTGCATCTCATTATCGATGCGAGGCATGTGAAAAATGGAAGCTAAGTCAAGGAAACACGCGCTAGCGTGTCCTTGTAAATAATGTGATATAATTATCGCTGCTTTGCGCCTGAAAAACGGACGCTAAAGTGGCGATAATTCTATCACCGGCCCTTGGTAATATGCCCCTGCTATCGCTGGAATATTTATCACCCTAGCACTAAGCGTTGATAATACAGCGCTAGCTTCGCAATATATTCCAGCGATAGCCGGCGATAATTAAAAGCGCGCTAGGTGCGCTAAGCGCGCTCAGCGATAAATATCACTGTGGCTTGATAATATTCCCAAAAAGACAGAGTAGTAATGCGACTCGTGAACTTTTTCTGTTACTCCACAGAATGTGTAAATATAAAAAGATGTTATGGAATGATTTCCTTTTTTTACTCAATTATTATTTACTAAATATTATTATGTTAGAGGCTGCTAAGAGTCGCAGACACCTGTAAATAATGCCGCTCATACCGATACCTTTACTGCATTTACAGGCGCTGGAGATTTATCGAAAATCCAGTAAAATACATTAAAAATTCTAACGCCATGGACTAAATGTCATGTAGAATAGTAATATTCTGTGTATTATCTTGGTATTGACATGCCATTATTCTTGGATAACGCTTTCATTTTATAAGTTTTTTTTTTAATCTTATATCGATTTTGTATTTCTTATGTTACGTGAAAGAAAGTGTTTTACGATAATACAAACAAATGTGATAGTGATGATGTTGGGAGTAGCATTATTGATCTCTTGTCTTATTAAACTCCATAAAGTGAGAACTGTATGCTTAAATATTGTTGGTATTATTGCCCACGTCAATTGCACTTATTTTATTAGTGTCATAAGGATTAAATGCCGGCTAGGCAAGGCAGGCTTGGAAATTCTGCAGACATCCTACCCCTGAAAGGAAAGGGCCTTTTGCCTCCATATGAACCGAGATTTTTCTCTTGCATGTCTTTACTGTCACGGTTATCTACTCTGAGCATCACCATTCCCAATGTCCTTCCTTTTCAGGGAGAATAACTTTATCAAGGATTTCCCTCAGCTAGCAGATGGTCTGATGGTCATCCCTCTGCCAGTGGAGGAGCAGTGCCGTGGTGTCCTCTCTGAACCCATGCCGGACATGCAGCTGCTGACAGGTAAGATGGATCCAACCTCCATTGTCTTTTTCCTCAATGCCGGGTAAGGGGATAAGCAGGGCAGGTCACATTTATTCTCATATTAATTCAACTACCACAGTCCAGAATCAGTATCCTATTAATAACCATAGAGGAAAGGATGCAAGGTCTGAAATTGCTTACTTAGACCTGTGAAACCTATATTGTGTGAGTAACGGGCACTCCTGCCCATCCTCGTCTCTTCTCATGGTTACCCTACATGCTCACATCAGCAATGAAAGCATCCTCTGGCTTCCGATCCATAGGCAACAGATGGATGGAGAAGTAGTTGGTTTGTGTAGTAGAAGAGAGACAGTGGCCATTGCAGGAGAGTTCAGACACTATTTATGTTCAGCACTAGATTTTTGTGCACATCCACACACAGCCTGGCAGGAGTTATTACTACTGAATGATTTGCACAAATACAGTACAATACATGTAGACCTCCTTGTGTTTGCTTTGACAGGTATATCCTGCCAACTCCTACATTGAGACTTCAGGGTAGTATAAGACGTTGAAGGAAAGAGGTCCTCAAATACAAAACAACCATAATTCAGTATAGATAGGTTTCTGGATACACGTTACCAATAGTTTGGAGCTGGTAGAACAAGTTTACAACGGGCACACAATGACATTGTACGATATCCTTATATGATGAAATCTCCACTACAGGTTGTGGAATACGACTAAATCATAATGCAAAGAACCCATGTTGGTGCCTTATGCAAGGCAATACATCTCTTCACTCTGTCATTGAATTCATTCAAGAAGGCTCAACCTTGAGCACTCAGCCGAAAAACAGTCCTTAGATAACTGAACTGTTGTTTGTCAGTAGTGGTTTGCTTTCATTGGCAGGTGTCTTCTCTGTCTGTAGTGTTTAGCTTTCATTGGCGGGTGTCTCTTTCTTTATTTCCTGCAGGTGACGTCAGGTACAATGAAGCCATGGGCTATCCAATGGTGCAAAAATGGAGAGTTCGGAGCAACCTCTACAAAGTAAAGCTCAGCTCCATCACATTGTCAGCAGGTAAGAGCATTGAGAACGCATTCTCTGTATGAATCCAGCAGTAAGACACTCTCAAAGGAGAGGAAGAGCACATGTACAACCACCAGCAACAAGGCAATGCCTACTGATAATGCTAGCAACAGTTTCATCTGTGTAGGGAAAGCCCCATAGAAAAGATTGCTCTAAAATTTGAACTGCAACTCAATATCCACAGAAAAAGATCCTCCTGATAACCCTAATATCATATCAATATTTGCCAATAATCAGATAGATATGCACAGATCGATTCTTTGGTAAAAACACAATGCATTTTGATAATTTTAGCAACTGATCAATAACGACAGGAAAAGACCCAAGTAGACAACTTTATCGCCAAGGAAAGGGATTAATGCCTAGATGCATCAACCTATTTAGGAAGTGCAAACGGTGCGAATCGCAAAATTCGGCCGTTTGCACTTCCTAAATAGTTGTCTGGGATGCATCAAGCATTTTTGGAAAATCGCTATTTTTAGCGAATTCCAAAAATGCGATTGCTTTTAAGGAATCGCAAATTTGCGATTCCTTAAAAGCAATGCATGATTATTTTTAAAATTGCGATTTCGCAAATAGGGGGTGCAAATTACCACGAGGTTGAACCTCGTGGTAATTTGCAAAAATGTGTCAAAATGCCCAAAGATGCATTTTAAAACACTGTCATGTTACAGACACACATGTCCTTAGGACATGTGTGTGTGTAACATGCACTTTAAAATACATTTCAGGGGTGCAGGGGGGGTTCCTTTGGACCCCCCCCTGCACCCATGGAATGAATGAACATTTTGCGAGTTCCAAATTGCGAATTTGCAATTCCCATTGATTCCTATGGGCCTTTTGGCCCATAGGAATCAATGGGAATTGCAAAATCGCAATTTGGAACTCGCAATTTTATTGCGATTCGGTAAAAATTGCGATTTTTACCGAATCGCAATAAAATTGCGAAATAAATGATGCATTGCCATTTGCGATTCCTTATTTGCGATTCCTTATTTTTCGCAAATAAGGAATCGCAAATGAAAACTTTGACGTATCTACCCATAAGACATTAAAACTACACCTCTCCTGGTGTCACCTGCTTCACCACTTAACCAACAGAAAGAACCTGAAAAGGGGGATGGGTAATTCTGGACCTTCAATTTTGATGGCACCCACATACACCTCTACAAATACAAAAAGGGTGTCGAGTAATACTGTATTGATTCTGTGACCAACCCAATCAATAGTCTTCAATCAATCAATTTTCTCATGCTTTTGTGTGGCCTATGGCTACCTTTACATCAGATATTGTTCTACTGTAATCACTCACATTTATTCTTCAATAAAATCTGCACTATTAGGAAATACTTTCAGTAGAGATCCAGCACAGCTAGTCACATGGCGTCTATTCCCACCCCTCAGAACTTCCCCTATTCTATGGTTGCCGCAGCACCATGTTACAGACCATGGTGGCTAAATAGGCATTGACCCGGCCACGCGGTACTTCGGCCTCCTTGGCCTTAAAAGATCTCCACTGGCTGCCAGTTGTACAAAGAGTATACTTTAAGGCACTTTGTATTGTCTATAGGGCAGTACATAAAATTGGGCCCAAAATCCTACAAAGGAAATTTGTGTGGTATGCCCCTGCCAGATCTTTGCGCTCTTCTTCTTCTAACTTAGTCTGCTTTCCCCACGTTAAAAAAGTTCAAATGGGTGGCAGATCCTTTAGCTTTACGGCAGCAAAGCTTTGGAAAGCATTACCCCTGGAACTCAGGCAACTAAATGCCCTGTCATATTTCAGGAAAGAATTGATAACTAGACTATTCCCCAGATAGTGATCTTGGATTATCTTGCTCTGTCTTCGCTGGTTGGTAATCTAAGCATCAGGATAGCCTTGGGGTGAAAGCCGTGCTATATAAGTGCACATTACATTACATTACATTACAATCTCCTTCCACCCTGTGAAGAAAGAAGTCCTCCTGGAGAAGATTACTTGCATTATTTATCTGTCGCCACCGAGCCCCTGCCCTAAAAGAGTAAACAAATTCACCAAGAAAGCAGTAACTCTCTTTCTAATCACGGGTGGTGTCCCATCTAAGGCATCATTTCATCTGCGGAAACAGTGTTGTTTATTCCTTTTCTAAGAAAGTTGCCACTGCCCCTTCTTTACTTTCTATTGGCCTATCTCCTTATTTCCCCGCCCCTCCAAGCCACTGAAAGTATGGATGGCCAATGAGCAAATCTTCCATTTCTTTTTTTTAAATTATTTTTATTGAAGTCCTTTAGTAACATTTCTGATTGACATCGCATAATAAATTCATCAAGAAAAATACAAAATAAAAATAAAAATAATCAGGCCTTTAAATACAGTAATTAATAACAGATGGGTAAACTTCTCAGTATCCCTCCTAAATTTCATTTAAAATAAGATCCCCAAATTTTGTTAAATCTTCTTAACCCCCCTACTTGCAAAGCATACGGTTTTTTCACTTTTCTTAACCCTCCTCATTTTCTGTAACCATTCATGCATGGATGGGATCGGTTCTGATCGCCATTGCTGAAAGAACAAAGATCTGGCCACTGCCATTGCAATGTAGACGAATTAGCTAGCTTAAGATCGAAATCAAAACCATATAGCATCAATTTTACATTCACCGAAATCATAATATTATAATGAGTCTGAAAAAAGCAAATATTTCATCCCATAATACCCCAATTCGTACACAGTGAACCATTACGTGAGACCAATTAGCCGGGGAGTGATGTAAGCACTTAAAACAATTTGCTAGGTAATTAGCCTACATTTTAGAAATGGCAGCATGGTTTCATTGCCGGCAGGCAATTGATCACAAATACTCATTATTTGATTGAAGCTTTAGATTATTTTGAGACATGAGGAATCCCTGCTTTTGTTTTGTTATTAGACGCAGTAAAAGCTTTTGATTTGGTGATATGGGAGACACTTTTTATTATATTGGAGCATTTTGGTATTTCGGGCAAAATTATAACCCTAATTCGAAATCTTTATATTGGTGCCAAAGCCAATGTTATTATAAATACGGCAAAGGTTGGGTCAGTCTTAGTCAAGCGTGGCACAAGGCAGGGCTGCCCACTATTGCCTGTCCTCTTTGCGTTTTTTATCGAGCCATTGGCAGTCGCATTGAGGAACTGTGCGGATATTCTTCCCCCGATTCCATTAATGGATAAGGTTAAATTATATGCGGATGATATTATGCTTCTAATTAAACCTGAAATTCGCTCCCAAGCCAGAGTATTTCAGTTTTTTGAGGAATTTGAGGGCCTGGGGGGATATTGCATTAACAAAAAGAAAACAGAAATCTTGGTATATGGGGGTGGGAATCCGGAACTGCACCCCGATATATGTAGCTGCATTAATACTAAGCCAAATCTTTTATTTCAATAAGATGAGTCATATTTTGAATACTTCTCAAGTTTTTTTTTTTAATTGAAGGTGGCCAACCTAGCCTTTTTCTTATTCTTTTTCTCAATACACGCACATTACACACATTCCTTCCAGGGGAGGTGCCAGGCTAGGGCTACTTTTCTTCACGTAACTTCTTATGGGGCAAACTCCTTCTTGCCAAGAGGCCAAGGTCCATTATGTGACAACTTCTGCCCTTGCTGACTTTTTAATTCAATAATTGTTTGCCTGCTATGATTTCTAAGGCCAAACTTACAATATTACAAGTGAGCGTCTGGGTTGATGAATGCAAAAGATGTTTCTTGGTTGCAAGTGAGTGATATGGAGCAGTGTGTTGGTTTAATTTTCCTGTTTAAAAATGTATCATCTGGGGACTGAACAATAATGACGCACACACACACACACACACATGTTTTGCAACAAAATGGCACTGGACATGCCGACCTCTTTACTGACTTGTGCCTCCGGCGTGCATGTGGCCTGCAAAAATTAATTATTCCGCAAAAAGTCCGTCCACCAGGAACAACTACCCGAGCACTCTTTCGGGGTGAATATTTATTTATTTCACTGGGCATGACGCGTTTCGAGATTAAGCCTTTTTCAAACGCTCTCCATACACAAATTATTTGCGTGCAAATGTTTATATTCTACAATTGGCTTCCCTGCATAGTAGATGACAAAAAGGACCACCATTTAACCATCGCCCTTACAGTTTGTCTCACTGCCATCATTGTGTGTACTTGCTTGCGTTGTAATTCAGTTGTTCCATCTAAGTGATAACAGGAATGGTCCTTTAATATCCTTCTCGTGCGATGATAGTATTTTGTGCCACTGTGTATTTTAATAGGAAGCATATGCAACAGTGCTTTAAATAGGAAAAATATGTGCAGGTACTCATTAAAATGAGCTAGAGTTGTAGTGAGTGGGCAGGGCTAGGGGCGGGGCTAGGGGCCAGACATAATGATACTGAACAACTTCCATAATAGTTGCAGCACACACCAATACACATGATAAATGTGTTTATATAAACAAAGCAGGTTAACTCATTACACAAAATGAAAGAGAAATGCGATAATATGTTAACTATTCCTTTTTTTTGCAATAGTTGCACCTTCTTAATGCCATACTGTTAGCTGATGGTGTTTGGCACAATACTATATATTTTTGATCATATGTGTAGGAAGAAACTGAAAATACACCCACATCAAACCAAAGCTTTTATGGCAACAAGCAAATTAAGCAAATCATCATGACTCTCCCCAGAAGATCTCTCTTGTCTCTTCCATCGATCTATCCATTCTTCCTTTCATCCTACCATTTACCTGCTGATGTCCACCATTTACCCCTTACATTCTGCCTTCTATTCAGTTTTCCATCCATCATTCAGTTTTTCACCATTCTGTCTGTCCACCCTTCATATCCAAACCTATCCATCCATCCATCTTTAAACCTATCAATTTATCTTTTCACTCATCCATCTCTTTAGCCACCCTTTCACTCATCTATCCATCAACCCTTTCACTCCTTCATACCATCCACCCTTTCACTGCAATCCTTCCTTTCACCCAATCCATCATCCACCCTTTCATCCATCCTCCCTGCCTCACTTTCATTCATCCATCCATCCAATCTTTCACTTATCTACCCACCATCCGCCCTTTTATCCAATCATCCACCCTCTTTCACCCATACATCCATTCACTCATCCATCCATCCATTCACTCATCCATCTATCCATCCATCCATACATACATACACCCTTGCTCACTCATCCAGCCACTCACTCACTCACCCACCAACCCTCCCTACTACGTTAATCATGAACCTTTGTCGCCGCAGACATGTACACACAAAGTGCCATCCATTTTCTTTCAAATACCTCCGGAGAGTGTCTTGATTCTCTCTCTCTCTTTTTTCTTACATAAAACAGGCAGACAAATGCAGGCAAACACACAAACATAAGCAGACACACTAAAGACTCTGGTATGTTAAAAGCCATGTTATACTCTTCACCATGGCTTTTTTATTTGCGAATGCCGTGGGACTGCCATGATTCCTGCACATGCAGAGGATAGTGTGAATGTGGTTGACAGCACAGGGCCTGAATGGACCCCCCAGAGCTGTCAAGGTTTCAGATTGCTTATGTGTGACATTTTCATATTTTCATTGTAATTATGAGTGGCATTTCAACGACTATGAGTGACATTTTCCTGCAAGCAAAATTAAGCAATGAAGACGAGGGAATCATATAAATATCAGAAATTACACTCATTTGAGTTTAGCTGCTAATGTTTCAGATTGCTTATGTGTGACATTTTCATAGATTCAGTGGATTTACGAGAGTCAGGCAACAACTAGATGTATAACACTTAGAGTGGCACATTCTTGCTACCAAAATCATGGAATGAAGACCATGGAAATAGACAAATATCAGAAATCACAATCATTTGACCAACAAGGAAGTCAAACTCTGCAGCGGGTGCTTTTGAAGCTATTATTTAATTTCAACAAAATAAAATCAGCACCCTCCACCCCAACCTCAGCTTCAGGTGCAGCCAAACCACATGTAACAAAGGGATCTCTGTGACAAAAACAGCAACTCACTGAGCCATCCACATACAATACAGGACAATACAATATGCTTTTTTGAAGGAGGCATATTAATCCTCTACCCTACTTAATGGTGAGAGTGAAAACTGCCAGTAGAGAAAACTCGGACTTCTCTCCAGTGGGGACAATAATCGCATGACTTATCTCTGACTTGGCAAGACTAACTGTGCTGAGAAAATATAGGGTGCTACTTTGTAGTGTCACTGTTGAGCAGGGATGTTAAACACTTTGCATTACTAATAAATCAGCAAAACTGCTAGTTTATACAGAAAATAGTGCATTTTTAGCACAGACAGGCAACTCTAGTGTGCCCATTTGCAAGGCCCTCTGCCATGCTGAAGCCCCCTAATCATGCCCGTAACAAACATTTTAAATGTCAGCAGCAGGAAATTTTTAAATTGATGTCTGACTTACCTGAATCTCTTTACAGCAGTCAAAACGATCCACCGAGAGGAGCTGCTGGCCTGGCACCGCGTGGATCGCTAGCCTGTCTCTTCTTCAGAGTCAGACAGCGGCCCTGCTGTGGTGTCTCATCAGAGAAAGCCTCCTATGTACAGACCGGGTAATTGAGGCATTTGGTGTTAGGAAGGCAGGTGCCTCAGTGCAGAAAGTAGTTATAGTAGCGCTCAAGGAGCCTCTTCGATCGCATTGTCTGGGTATTAACCCTCCAATCGAGAGAAAGTACGGGAAGTGTGAGAATCTGCCACCCTATGTTTAAAGTATTACTGTACACTGACTTTTCACTACCTGAAGTACTGCGCTTTGAAAATCACACGCACACACTAGCAGGTAAAATGAATCTCCACCCTGCTCTGTCAAGCACAGTGTGATGGTGAGCACCGCACATTATTCAAATGACCCTGCGGAATAGCTCAGCAGGGGCTCAGATCGGGGCTACAGAAGTTGCGCCTTGGCTGCCAGACAGTTCCACTTCTGCTCATTAGCACTCTCAGCCAGTGAGCCTACCTTTTCATGAGTACCGGTACTCTCCTCGGCAGTAGAGAAGTGGCGGTACTCCGAGTGACTAATCCAATAAGTGCTGGTGCTCCGTACCAGTGAGTACCGGCCCATTTGAAGCACTGATATGCATCTCATAATGCGCCCCTCGTCTGCCGCATTACTGCCAGTTCAAAGATCTGTACCTGAAGGTGTTCGGTGTCAGTGAACTCCGCCTTGTATATGTCGTCATGCCCCAACTCACTGTCAGGAGGTACACAATTTGGATCCACGGCCATGGCGGTTCTTGCAGGTTTCAAATAATAGTCCAACAAATTCCCACAAACTGAAAGGACAGTGGTGAAATTGTGGTCCTTTTTTGTTATCCACTGTGCAGGGAAGCTAATTGCAGTATTTACACACCTGCACGCAATGATTTGTGTTGTGTTATGGAGGGCATTTGAATAAGGCTTGATGCCGAAACGCGTTATGCCCAGTGAAATAAATAAATATTCACCCCTTAAGAGTGCTCCGGTATTTGTTCCTGGTGGAGGGACTTTTTGCTGCATAATATATATATTCTGTGAAGGCACAGCATCGCTGCAGAAGCAGTCCGTGACTACACGGAGGGACAAGAGCACTGTATCTTCGTCCCCGAGGCACGCTGGATTGGGACAAATGTGGCTTGGGCGTCGAGGGGCCAGGGAGGGAAAGTTGTTTCAGTTGCAACATTGGACACTCACCTTATCTGCATGGCATCACGTTCCTGCAAATTTGAAAATCCAACACTCACCATGAGATGCAGTGGGATCGATGCCAAACACGCACCTAGCAGGCCACGGCTGTTGCCTGCTGGGAATTACAGTCTACCGACGTGGGCTGCACTGTTGATTGGACTACAAACTCGGCCCACCTGGATTGTCACCAATCAGAGAACGACCTCAGTAATATCAAAGCGGAAGGGTGAATAGACTGTGTTTTTCATACGGGCATTTGATAAAGGCATAACCCCAGCCAAAACGCGTCATGCCATCACTGCAATAAACGTCTTTCGTGGCTCCCTCAATGTGTGAAAAAAAGAGAGAGATGACCCCACCAGTTCCAGGGAACAGGGTACTCTAGACAACTTAAGCATATGAAAAGATCCCTGAAGACCAACTTTGTATATCTTCAAACCTTCCTTTCATTCATTGATTGTATTTGTCAATCACACATTCATATCTTATATTAATCCAACCTTGATCCCAAGTATATTCTCCGACTGTCTTCTCAAGTGGGGTGATTCTAATGCTGTCTTTATGATTTCAATGTGTTTTCTTTTTAAAGTATTTATGTATTAGCGTGTGATAATATAAAGTGAAATGTATAAATTGTGTTAAAGGTTTTTATTTATTGTTTAAGTGTATTGTTTCAGAAGTATTTCCGTTAATTTTAAATGTCAAGACAAGAAACGATTTTAAACTAATAAAATACCGTAACTGCCTTCATTTTAGTCCCTCAATGTGTCCCTCTGATTCCTTCCAAATTAAGAGATCGTGTGCTCATATTTTGCGTGTTTGCCCCTAACGCGCCAGAGGGACCCGCCCATCGAAGTCTCTGGAGTCACAAGGGCAACATCAGTGTGAATTATCCAAGGGATTGGAATTACTCTGTGACCACCGCATCCTGTGAAGGCGCGGCATTGCTGCAGAAGCAGTGCGTGACCACACTGCAATAAACGTCTTTTCTGGCTCCCTCAATATGTCCCTCTGATTCCTTCCTAATGAAGAGATTGTGTGTGTGTATACATATATATACATATATATCACGAACCAAAGACAGAATGAATTAAATGCATTTAGATATAAAATAAATAAATGCATTGCATCAGAGTGAGTGAGATATCAATTGACTTATAGCCAGTCTTGTGTTTTCCACCTGATTATGACGCATGTTGGGACTTGTTGGAAAAATGAAACTGATCCCAGCATGAATAAATTTCCTGGTTGTAAGCCATCATCCAGATATGAAGTAAGCTAATAACTATTTTCAGTAAATTATGTGAGAAGTATAACAGGACAGGGTTTGTAAGACAATCACGAGACAGGAAGAGTGATGGAGAACAGATGGATAATAGGAGCTGTAAGTTGTAGCAACATTTTAGAGGTACAGGACTGGCTTGTCGCTATGCTGCCACGATGCCCGCAGTCGGGGCCGGCAAGATTTGCAGGTGGGCGGGGTCTCCCGGGTTCACTGGGGGGAGGCGGGACGGGTTTAATTCAATTTTTAAAAACGTACCTTCCCGGTCCCGTGCCGCCTCAGCTCCTGCCTGTTTACTGCGTTTTCCTGCTGCTCTCCAGACCAGGAAGCAGCCACAGGCAGCCTCCCTCTCCTAAGCCAATCACAATGCTGCAATGGCAGCGTTGTGATTGGTGGGGATGGCGCCCAGTAGAGTGCCTATGGGGAGGCCATTTCCTCTATGTAGGCAGCCTACATAGAGAAAAGGCAGAGTGCACATGACTGGTTTGGTCGGCCACCGAGGGCCGACCAAACAGTCGGGGCATACAGCATTGGGCAAGCCACTTCACCTGCCCGCCCCAACCAGGCATACCCTTCTCCTTTCTTGTGCGAGAAGCCGAAACATAAAATGGTATTTAAAATCTAAAATACCATTTTATGTTTCTGCTTCTCGCACTGCAAGAAAGCAGTGGGGAGACGCTCTTCCGCCCTAATGGTGGAGCCGCCCCTGGATGTCCATAACCTTCTAGAGGGCAGGTGGAATTGAGATATACAGATGAAGGTCCAGAGGATACCTTCAATAGTAGATCATTTCTAACTATTCCACTGTCATAGGTTTGTTGGAGATGGGGTTGGTGTAGAGGCGGTTCACAGGAGGCTAGCTGTGTGATAAGGGGGGCTACAGAAGCAAACATTACCCTGGATCTCACAAAACCTTCTGAATGGTGTTATATTTCCATGTTATGTTGTAAACATGTTGAGAATTTGGAGGGTAGGTATGATTGTGAGCAATGTTCACCATGGATGTTGATGAAGGATGCAGAGTTTTCTACTGAACAGGAGGTTGATTCTTCCTCCTTTGAAGAGGAAATTGGATCTGATGAACAGGGTACGCCTGCAAGGGAGGGAGATGGGTCTGTAGTTTCACGCGTTTTGAGGGGTGCTAGTGAAAGAAGGTTGCCTGCGTATCTGAGTGATTATGTTTCTTGACTTTCTATGTTTTATTAGCTATAGTTTTATTTTGGGTATTATTCTTATTATTTTCTTTTTGTTTGTTTTACTGTAAAGGGGGAGATGTGTTATATTTCCATGTTATGCTGTATAGAATTGTACACATGTTTTACGGTCTAGAATGATACATCTCTATGATGCTCCAGAGATTCTGATGTGATGTCACCTCTGTGGCATCATTAGCAGTTGCTCCAGCCATGTCTGGCAAGAAGCTGTTCAGGTTCTTTCTCTGAAGAATAAATCTACTTGAAGATATTCACTGGTGTATTTTGCCTTCATATCATAACAAATGGCCAGTTTACAGGTGTGATGTACCAGAAGATAATATTTCGAGCAGCTGGGATGTCTTTGGAGTCTCTCCTAGAGCTCTTACTTGTGAAGATAATGAAAATCACAGCAGAGAATCTGTAGGGTTTGTCTAGCGTTGAGATGCTAGAACGAGAAAAAGACCCAAAGCCCATCTCATATTTTTTATTTGTACAAATAATATTGTTACCATCAAGATATGATTTGTAGTAACTCCATTGTTGAAACCCTCTATTTCCATAATATTTGTTGATACAGGGGCTCCCATTCAGCCATTGGATGTGTCAGAAGGGCCCTATCCTAGGATACTCACTCAATCAAAAGAGAAGTTATCTGTAGGTAAAGACTCCAGCGAATAGTGCCCATGAACAATAAAGAGCCTCACAGTATGATGCTATCTTCACTTAACATAAGCACACAACACCACGAACAGATAGTGATCCACCAGTCAGGCATCTATCTTTTGTACGTCACCGCAAGGAAGATGGCAGGTTCTTATACTGAACTTATCGGGGAGATGCATAATACAAATAATGAGCAGGGTAGAAGGTACAAACAATAGATAATGAGATTGGCTAATAGACACAACCCAATAAATAGGCCCAGTCAGAAAGGACAAAATACAGTTATTGATTTCAGCAGGAATGTACAATGCACATTAAGGTACAATATTCAATTAATGACCTTATGAGGAAGATACAGACAGACATTAGTTGCCACAAGAGGAAGGTAGACTCTACCGATAATGGCTCCTACGACAGGTGCAATCTTCATTTCCGAAAGACCTGTGCAGGAAGCCACCATTTTCTGAAAATGGCCTCTGAAGGAAGGTACAAACTGGAAGGGATGATGCATTTTGCAAGACGCAATCTACAGATATTGATTTCAGCAGATGGTGCATAGTTATTGACCAGAAGGCAAGAACAATATGTTGCTAATGATCTCAGTAGCAAGGTACACTCTATACTTAATTTACAAAGATGGAAAGCCCTTTCTGTCGTTGAAGACATGGCAACTCGGTACACTAACCATTAGATAATTCCATAAACACTAGGGCACTATCTTCAAATAAAATCCTGAGCAGGGAAGCATTTTTGTATGTATGGATCCAGCTATTAGATGGAAATATTCTGGGGGAGATAAACAGAACACTGGGGGTTTTATTTACAAGCCCCTTGAGCCACCCGTACGTCACTTTTCCAATGTTAAAAATGACGCAAAATTGGTGCAATGGGCTTGTAAATAAGCCACAGAGTGCTTATAGATTATTATCTCAGTTGGAGGATGGAAGGGGAAATAGTTGTAATCCATGGTCTTACTGACTGGGCACCAGGTGTAAGTAAATCCTTTTTTAGAATCTTTATCAGTCACCACACATACAGTGAGCAGTGTCACTGCTACTGGGGCACAGATGAGCATTACAAGGGGGGACAACGTTTACAATGCAACTTTTACAATGCACTACCATTACAAGAAAACTTTTACAATGGAACATCCATTACAACGCATGCCCTTACAACGCAACCATTACAACGCATGACACTACAGTGCATACCATTAAAACGCATGTCAAACAACGCAGTCATTACAATGCATACCATCACAACACTTATTTCCCTTAAACTATCCAACACTTACCCTACTGTTGCACCCCCTGGAGTTAGAATAGTAATTTGTACCCCTACACTATCCAACACTTACCCTACTGTTGCACCCCCAAGGAGTTAGAATAGTACATTTTACCCCTACACTATCCAATACTTACCAAACAAGCAATGTAATGGTATGCGTTATAATGGTATGCATTGTAAAGGTAGTATGCGCTGTAATGGAATGCGTTGTAAAGGTAGTTTTTTGAGATGCGTTGTAATGGCATGCATTGTAATGGATGTTGCGTTGTAAAAAAATTGTTGTAATGGCATGCGTTGTAAAAGTATGCGTTGTAACGTCATTCAACCCATTACAAGATAAATAGTAAATACAATCAAAGCCATCCCTTATTAACCGAAACACTCCTCAGATCTCCTATAGATAAATCCAGACACATATGGTTGTGGGAAACCTTGGCAGCCTTAAATAGGAGGCGCTTTCAAATCCAAGGGAGTGCCCTTGATGTTGTGCCATTACCCATTTTTGGATCCAGGCACCATTGTTCCAATAAGATGCTATCTTGTGTCATAGTATGGAGGGAAAATTCCATCTGCAGGGGTCATGTTATGTATTGGCCGTCTGTGATTCCAGAACCCTTAGCTTGACACCTTGGGCAGTAGGCAGGCAGCAAGAAAGTGGGTGAAATATATCAAAATAAAAAATATTGAAGGAAAATGAGTCTGCACAGTGTTGTTTGCAGAAACCGATTCCAACGTTGGGGCACACGCTAAATGCTGTAACCTGAGTGATTCATATCAAACTCTATAGTTTGTTTCAGCAGCAGATTCTACCATCCGAAGGGATGCTCTACTCTTATACACGTTGAACCTTTAGAAGGGCCTAGCAAGCTCTCATTTAAATGGACTTATGTGGTTATCTCTGTATCCATGTTCTAGGTTTTGCCAACGTGTTGAAGATCTTGAAGAAGGAGAGCAGCCGGGAGGAACTGTTGGGAGTTCTGCGACAGTACGGCTCACACTATGTGTCGGAGGCACTCTACGGATCAGAACTCACCTGCACCATTAGCTTCCCCAGCAAGAGGGTGCAGCAGCAGCTGTGGCTGCAATACCAGAAAGGTGAGTCCTTTGGGTAAGGGTGAAGGGTGCCCCAGAACATGCTATTGAGGTAACTCAATTTTTGTGATTCCAGTTCTACATCAGGTACCAATTTCTTTTCTTGAACAAGTGGTTAAATCAGTGCATAACCATTATTCCTGTAATATTAAATAATCTAAAATAAAGTGCCTAGTATGCTCCAGTTTCCTTGTGGTACAGGAAGAATGCCGCCCTTCTGTGGAGACACTAGCCTAATCTTCAGGTGGGTGGTAACAAAATCTTTCCAAATATGGAAGCAGAGCTAAATCCAGAAGAGAATCTGCAGGCAGAACTTCTCTAACTAATGATATAGTTTGTGTACGTTATTCCACTTGTTGACTCTCATCTGAACCTCTGCTTTCTTTACATGTGATAGTATTTTCAGTTAAGAGTATGAGAATCACATCTCTCAGTGCAAAGAAACCATAAGAGATTTTCGGGTGCCCCCAATTTTTTGTTGTGATCCTGCTGAACCCAATAGATATTTTCATAAGGTAATCATGGTATTCTATAGGGCACACTATGCCTAGGACAAATCTGATAACAAGCGGTCCTGACAGGGAAAGCATTGTGAAATATTTGATATGTTACCATTAACTTGAAGTTTTGTTTTTCTTTACATCAAGTACAGAGAGAAAGATTAATATAATGGTGGATCTCAGAACAATGCCTTTTTAGGCTTAAGGTCACACACAAATTATGCAAAAAGGAAACTAGAGAACCCAGTGTAATTCCCAAATTGTTGGTGGAGAGCAGTTGTTTAATATAGAGCACTCTACAACCCCACCAACACTGTAAACCTGCTTACCTCAAATATCTGTTTTTGAAGCAGAATTTTTAAGCATATGACTAGTACAGTGGCATCCTTGCTGAGCTAGAAAAACAAAGGGGCATATTATCAAGGGGGTTTATCTCCGCTTTTTTGGCTTTAAAAGCCAAGAAAGCGGAGATAAAATTATCTACCTATTACCTAGCTGCCGCTAACACCAGTTAGCGACAGCTAGTAGGAGATAGCGACCATCTTGGGCCCCACTTTGCATGTCAGTGATATTTATCACTAATGAGATGCAAAGTGGGCGTGCCAAGATGTTAGAGACTGAAAACAGTCGCTAACATCGCTATCTCCTATTACCAACTTTTGGAGATATTCGCGCTAAGCGGGAATATCTCCAAAAGCTAACACTTGCCCTGAGCAGTTCTTAGCCATGTTATCTAATGGGAGGTGGATAACATGGTAAGAGCATTAGCTCGCTAATGCATGAATATCGCTGACTTTTCAGCGATATTCATGCTTTGCGGCGATTTTTACCGCATTTGCGTTAAACCTTGGTAATACCAAGGTTTATTTGCGGTACAAATCGCCGCAGCGCTGCGGTAAATATTTGTCTCTAACCAAGCAATAGCGATAATTATCGCTATTGCTTGGTAATATGCCACAAAGTATTTTGCCATGTTTGCAGCCAAGTCATTAAGCATAGGATCAGCAAGTGCCATCCACGCTGAGCTGAAAAATGACAAAACCCTTTTACCATTCTGGGCACTGTATTACAGCTTTGGAGGTAAAATATCATCCAAGCCAACTTGGAATAAATAAAAGTAGATCCTTCTGACACGTGTTTTACTCCCATTAGAGCTCATTAGTGAAGAATAGTTTTATTCAGACACAAGGGATCTCCCAGTACAATTCAAAACAATGCATTTTCAGACTTAGAATAAATTATACAAAATGGAAATAGGGATCCCTTGAAAGTTCCCACTTTTTAGGTAGAGAACTGCTCCTTTATATGAAGTACTTTACACCACAGACATTCTTAATCTGCTTGCTTCAACTGTTTAATTTTCTTGCGCAGTTTTTGAGCATAGGATAAGCACGGTGCCATCCTCCCTGAGTTGTAAAACAGAAAAAGCCTTTAGCTATTTTTGCTGCAAAGTATTTAAGCCCAGGCTCAGCGAGTGCACTCACTGCCGAACTAAAAAACGACTAAACACTTTTACCATAGCAGGAATAGTATTACTGCTTTGAGTTGGTAAAATAACATCCAAGCCAGCCTGGAATGAGTAAAAGCAGCTCCTGACACAGTGGGTTCGCTCTCCTTAGAACTCAGAGAAGCATAGCTTTTTTCAGACACAATGAAGCACCCACTGAATGACCTAATAATGTCCTTTCAGGCTAAGAGTGCTGCATAATTTATGCAAAAAAGGAAGCAAGGAATCCCAAGTAGTTCCCACATTTTTGGTGGAGAGCAGTTCTTTCATACCGTGCACTAAAAAACACCACTGAACCTCTGAATCTGTTCATCTCAAATGTCCCTTTTTCTAGCTATGTTTTACATATACAGTGCTATGGTCATGCTTTTAAAATTGCAAAATCAATTTAAATTAAATTGAAGTAAAAATAATGTCATTTTGCACAGTTACATTTAAATTAACTAATGAATAATAGGTAATTCATTTAAAAACATTAAAATATGGGCTTATGTTTTTCTATGGAGGTAGTAAGGTTTTTTAGGGTTTAGGGATTGGTAGGGTACAAGGGTAGTAAGGGGGTTTTGCAGCTCAAGGAGGGGTAGTGTATAGAGGTAGTGAGCAGCTTTTAGAACTCATGAATGGGTTGTGTTTAAGAGCAGTAAGGAGTTTTTAGGGCTTACAGACAGTAGTAAAGTTGTGTGTCATCGGCATACAAGTGGTATTTGACACCCACTTTGTTCAGGATAACTGTGAGGGGTTCCATGAAGAGATTAAAAAGGACTGGCGAGAGGATCCAGCCTTGTGGAACTCCTTGTGGAACCGTTGTAGGTTGAAAGAGACAGCTCTTTATTTTTATATGTTGAGAGTGATGTTGTAGATAGGAAGTAAACCATTTCAAGACTGTGCCATTGCTACCAGTGCGATTCTTGAGGGTCTCAAGTAAAGCTTGGTAATAAACTATGTGAAAGGCGCCAAAAGGTTGAGTAGGATTAGGAGGCAGGGGTCGTCTTCATCTAAGATTCTGAGAATATCGCCTGATATGTTGAGCATAGCGGTTTAAGTCCTGCAACTTTTTCTAAAGCCTGATTGGAATGTATCCTCTAGGTTGAATTTATCAATGTGTTGGTTGAGTTGTACCAGGGCACACTTTTGATTGCTTTTACCAAGAAAGGAATGTTGGTGACATGAAGTTTTTGAGTTCCTTAGGATCCACCCTGGTTATTTGAGAATGGGTGTTATTTGTCCTAGTTGGAGGTGAAGCAATAGAAACCTTCTAAGGGTTTCACTGATACACCTGGTCCTTTAAACCAACAAAGAAGAAATTGGCATGGGAGCTGTATTATAAAAACAATGCATTTATTACCTCACATGAGGGAGATTGCGTCACACAGTACCATCAGGCTACTGTAGGAGGCATTCTAAGGAGTTCAGAGAACAGGGGCCTTGTATATGCATACGTTACATAGTCAGCATAAAACCAAGGGGAGGTCCAGGCACATACAAGCATGCAAATTGACTAATATGGGTATACAAAATGTGCTTGCTCAACAAAGTGGAGGGAGAGACATTTCTCCTTACATCAGCAAGAATAGCCTGACAGTTACATACTAGGAGCAGGTGCATTCTTCCAGCTAGGCCTTTCTAAGCATGTGCAAGGCTCTGGAAAAGTGAGAAAGCACATTGCGAGCACATGGCTAACTAAGATGGCTGCCAAGTACAAAATGGCTTTCAGCTCATGCTAACAGTGATTCCTGCAATCATTAAGAGAGGGACTCAGCTACACAACACCACATGAGGAAAGCATTGATGATTTTAGTCCAGAACATAGAGATGATTTAGATACGGTTCTGTACTTGGGTGGAAGTTAGGGGGCCCGTAGTATGGGTTGCGGGCTTCAAGTTTGCAATTATCTTACAGACTTCGCCTTCTGTTAATGGTTTGAACTCCAACCAATTGACATTATTTTCAGTAGGAAGAGATCCTTATTGACTCTAGTCTAGTGGAGAAGTGTGGCTCACTGGTTAGAGCAGGCAGACCCTGAAGCAGAGGTCAGACCCGGGACCAGGGTTCAATTCCCGACGCGGCAGGGTCTTGAGCTCAAATGTCCATGGACTCGATAATTCTCGCTTCGGTGCCTGACCTAATCATGGGTTCACACTCTGCAACTCTGGGCATTAAGCTTGCTTAATCTCCACAACGCCCCCCCCCCCGCGGCGGGATGCCTGGCTTTCACCTTGGGGATGCCCTGTAGGGGCTATCTCACAGGGAAAAGCCAGGACGGGTTCCCAAGGCAAGCGCGGAGATACCCCTTCGGGGGTCGATTCAGGCGCTATATAAGAAACATAATAATAATAATAGTTATTTGTGGGTTGCTCATGTCTCACATAGCACCTGGAGGGGGAATGTCTATGGAGACGAGTGCGGCGTCTGAGTGGGAGGGCTGAGTAGTCAGACTTGTTGTGTGGGTAAGAGATTGTTCTATTTTCACTATATTCTCTGTAAAAAAAGTTGGTTATTTCTTCACAGCGTTCTTTGGTGACTATTATTTCATGATGGGAGGTGAGGATAGTTAGATGTTTTATTATGTTGAAAAGGTCAATCGGTCTGTTCTTTGATCAGTTAGGATGAGTACGAAAGAAAGCGACCTTTTCTCTAAAGATGTGTTTCTTGTAGGAAAGACATTCAGACCTGAAGAGTGAGGTGTGTCAGTTAAGGGTTTTGTATCCATAATCTTCCAGTAATTCTTAGTGGCCTTCTCTCTGTGTTTAGGTCTAGATTGAACAACAATCTAGATTGGGTCTTTCTGGATCTCGAGTTTGAGCACGCCCTTTGTCAAGTAGGTGTGACCTTGCTGAGTTTTAGTGGGCAGTGAGTTCCTTTATTGTGCATGAGGGTGTGAACGTAGTTTGGTGTTGATACTGGTTTCCGGTTTCGAAAGGGGAATTTGTTGGATGTTCCTTGCCTAGTGGCTGGGTTGTATCTAGGGTTGGGCTTGAGATTTAATTGTATGAGGTGATGGATCAAATGGAGACAAGGGGGCATATTATCTAGATAGGGCCTTACATTATCGCCGCTTTTATCGGCAGGAAACTGCCCATAAAGCGGCGGTAATGGGCTTGATATCATGCTCTATGAATTCCAATCGAAGCCCATGTTACATGTCGTCACATCTAACATGGGCTTTGATTGGAATTCATAGAGCATATTATCAAGCCCATTATCGCCGCTTTCTCAGCAGTTTCCTGCCGATAAAAGCGGCTATAATGTAAGGCCCTTTCTTGATAATATACCCCTCTATTATTTCAGGCAGTAATCCCATCTAGGGTAGAGCCTTTGTTGTGTGTCTGTTCTTTGCGGTTGTTTTAAGTTATTTATTTTAAGAGTAAATTTTTTAGGTTGCAGATTATGGAGTAATTTCTGTCATTCTAGTGAAGATTGAAATTGCCTAAGAATACATTGTTATTGTCGTTTAGAGAAACCTGTGTTACCAGGTGAGTTAGCTCTTCAATGAAGGCCGAGTGATCACCAGGGAGGTAGCAGATGCTGGAAGCTTGTTGGGAGTTGAACCATTTGGTTTGAGTTTAACTCTTAGGCATTCAAACATCAAGTAGTTCGTGGTCTCAAATTTGTTGAGACAGATGATTTACTTGTGAATGATCACTAGCCTGCCTCCTATACCACCTGGTTTGTCCCTTTGTATAATGAAATAGCCAAGTGGTGTGAGCAGGTCGAGTAAAGGGGCTGAGTGCTCATTGAGCCAAGATTAAGTTGAGAATGCAATGTCAATTCCATCTGTTGGGATAGTTTCAGCTATTTCTATTGCTCATTTACATGCTTATCTTCAGTTCAAGAGCAAGCAGATTCGGGAGTCGGGTTATTGTTTTGGAGGTGGAGTGTGTGGATAGTGGTGTTTTGAGCAGCGGTCTAGGAACTGTGTATGTTAGAGGGAATTCTTTTTGTGCCAATGATTACTGGGATTCTGGTTGGGGTCTTGGAAGTCCTTCAGGGTGGTTTAGAGCAGTATGATATTGCTTTGGAAGGGGATAGAGGGTTGAGTGCTCGGTGGGCTCTGTGCGAAAGATGGCCAAAAGGGGTGGAGGTCCAGTAGATTTGAGTTTGTTTTGCATAACAACTTGTTCAAGAGAGCCGAAACTTCTTTATTAAGGATGTCAACTTTCTGTTCAATTCGGCTAAGGGTTGTGTATGTATAGTCAGGGGGGTTCTTGTACCACAGGAGGGGGGATAGGAGGTAGTTCTGGACTTTGTGCACTTTACCACTGCTAACCAGTGCAAACATGCTTGAGTTCTCTCCCCTAAACATGGGTTCATCTGCAATAAGCACATTTAATTTACTTATAAGTCCTTAGTAAAGTGGTACCTCCCTGTACCCATGGCCAGCAAATTAAATGCTACCAGTGGGCCTGCAGCACTGATTGGTCCACCCGCTGAGGAAGCCCTTTAACCAGGTCTCAGTCCTGCTACTGCAGAGCCTGTTTGTGCAGTTTTACACTGCCATGTTGACTTGGCAGAATTAACCTTTTGCCTGGCCCAAACCGTCCCATTTTATACATACAAGTCATATCGAAGGTATGCGCTCCGCAACGTAGAGGGGAAGTTGCAATGTATTTAAAAGGCAGGACATGTACTTTTATGTTTTTCAAGTCCTGGTAGTGAAAAATTCCAAGTTTTTTTTTTAATGTTCCATAGGATAGCATTGGGATTACCTTATTATATTAAATAAGTGTAATTTCCAATTGGGAAGAGATAAGACCCCCAAGCATGTTGTCTCTGGAATCCTAATTTGAAATCCTAACTTATGGTGAAGTCAGACTTTAAATTACAATTCAGAAAATTGCACTTTTAGAAAGTTGGCATTTTCTGACATCAGCCATTTGGTGCCTGCTGCCTGTCTGTTATCACGTCTAGGGTGGGTGACAGCTGGATGTTGTGTATTTCCATAGGCAGCCACACACAATGGGAGCTTAAGTGTGACTTGATGGACCATCCTGGGAGGGACGAGCTGGACCAGAGGGAGGAGCTGGACCCAGCCTCACTTATACTTGCATGGCCCCCTGTAGTGAGCCAGGCCAGGAAGGGAGGACGTCTGTGCACTTTAAAGTCCTGTTTTGAAGTTTCTCCGACTTCAAAGGTCCAACTTGGTATAAGCACTGGACCTCTTACACCATTACGTCAGTACACTTCTAGACACATGATGACTCTGCTAGGAAAGACTGCTATGCTGTTGAAGTACTGCCCCTCTGCTGGACAGCTGCTTTGCTGTTCTCCTGCCTAACGATGCTACCCTACTGCCTGCTGTTCCCTTGCCTGGGTGAGGAGGACTAGATCTGCATCACTTGAACACCAGAGTGACTCTAGGGGTAGCTGACTGGCCTCCCGATCTAAAATCTCAGGGACATAAAAGACTTTTGCACCTGGATTCCGTCATCTGTGAGTCTGCCATGCCAAGTGGTGCCTGCCCATTCCTGGATCCCTATAAATGTGTCTACAGTGTTTGTTCTAGTGGAATAAACGCATCCGCTGTCAAACCGACCGATTCCTGTCGCAGCACGGATCAGGACTTGCGCATTGCCTCTGCTACATTGATCGGAGCAGATTCATCACCACTGCTGCGTGGATTGGCACAGACATATCGCCACTGCTTCGGGAATCAGACCCGGCGGAAAAAACACTTTGCAATGCTCTTCTCAACTAAGGTCCTTGCATCTCCATCCGATGACAAACCTCTGCATTGCAGCTTACTGCTCTTTGATGTCACAGCTTCACCGTTGATGCACGGATCAGGGCCAGCGCATCATTGCCACTGTGTGGATTGACACCTACGCATCCTCTTTGTCGAAGCACCCAGGATCAAGGTACTTTTCCTCAGCACGTCTCACTGAGTCCCTGTATCTGTGACTGAACTTTTGAATTTTTGGTCTAGCACAAACAGATATCCCAAATAGATTGTTTTGCTTCTAGGCTCTATTTTTATCTCAAAGCTCTGACATTCTACATCTATAGTTCTACTTATTTAATTTTTGTGGTTTTGGTCTTGTTTTATTTCTTAAAGTAAGTTCTATGTTTCTGACCTGGTGTTGAATCTTTTTGTGTGGACTTTTCACAGTTTTTCTGACAGAAGTACTGCACAAATACATTACACATTGCCTGTAAAGTTAAGTCTGATTGTTCTGTAGCAAGCTACCAGAGGGTGAGCACAGGTTAACTTAGGGTGTGCCTGCCTCTTACCCTGACTAGGATTGTGGTTATTGCTTGACCCTAGTCAACCACTAACCAAACTCCTATATTACTTCCAATGTAAAAACATGCAAAGTAAGGTACTCCCAATGTAATGGCTCCTGCTGCAAAGGCTTGCGCAAGAAAAACTGACATTCAAAGGATGTACATGTTTCCACTCTTCGAGGTTACGTGGTTCCAAGCACTACTATTTGAAGCACATTTCTCAATGGAGAATCTTGAAGCGAATAGTTCCTTTAAGTTCTTTCTGCGGCTCAATAGCCCATTTGCATTGCTGTAGGGTTTGGTGACCTCTCTCATTGCAGTGGAACATGTAATACTGTTGTATTTAATATCTGCTCCTGGGCAGCTGGGTGTGATCAAGTCAGGTGACAATTTAGAGCCGTCTCAGACTTGCTCTCTTATTTATTTTTATAGCTGTGAAAATGATGTTATTTGAGGAAAGTGCATTAAATCAATAGTAGGCTCCTTCGAGTGCCGTATAAATAAGGAGACACATCATTAAATCCAGCAATAAACCCCAGCACTTCTAAGTCATACAATTATGTTGTGTTTTTAAAAGCTCAGTTACTAGGCAGCCAGTTTGTTCTTTTGCCTTGGCACTCCACATCTCATTCCTTCTCCAGTGTGACAATCAGCTACAGTGCACTTCACTATGGGAGGGTGGCGGCAGGGTTTTCTCCATATTCACTACTATGATCCATTTATGTCTAGAACTGGCAGTGGCGACCAGTAATTTTTCCAGGGAGGGGGTTGGGTGCCACACATGCACACATACACCTCAATCACACCTAGTAATTTACACTTGCCCGCACACACACCCACTCATTCACAAATACACCTACATCCAGACACGCACCAAACAAAAACAAAAACACACATAAAACTTACCTCAACAGCAGCTGTTCGACAGGGAAGCCCCTGAGGTTCCAGGAGGATTGGGACTGCTGCATTCCCTCATTGGATGACCTGAGTTCAGGCAAAGAGGGAAGGCAGCAGTCCCAATCTTGTCACAGAGTGTGATTGTGTCAGTAAGGCTGCTGACCCCACCCCACTCTGTGACAAGGTGTCACTGATTACCACTCAGCCCTAGGCACTTCAGGGCTTAAAATTGAAGCACCCAGGTCCAAGTATCAATCAGCAACGCTTCCACTCGTCACAAGGGTGAGGACCTCAAGGCACTTTTGCCAAGCTGAGGAGGTCACGTCCACTGGGCTGTGAAGTCCTCAGCCTGGCAAAGTTGAACTCAGACTGCACATTTAGAGCATGTTTAGTTCCTGACTGCCTGACCTGAACCAGAAGAGTGTCTGTCAGGGTGACCTCTGTTCATCTTGCCTGGAAAAAGGGGGTGGGTGTGGCCCCTCAGCCCACACGAACGGCCACTGCCGAGAACTAGCTTTCTCTACAAAATGTGTCAACCAGGGGCCATGGACCCTGGTGCAAGGTGGGAAAAATGCTCTCTGTGCCCTATGATTGTTACCATTTTTCCATTTTCTTTGGCTGATTGGACTTTCTTCTCACCTGAAGCAATGGGAGAAGTCCAAACAGCCATGTGTGAATCCAGCTCATTGAGAAGATGACCGAGTGCCACAAAATAATTGAGACTTTTTTAATCCAAGCATTCAGCTGAGAGACACTCCCAGTTTCCAATAGCACACTAGAGGGAAATTGGGGGCTGGCCAAGGACAAAATGCTCCCTTACAGGCCTGTAGTGTTAGATATGGCCAGCTAAGCAAGCATTCTGAGTAGCTTGCAAATGTTCTACCCTGGGTGCTGTTACGAAACAAACCTTCTCAATGTTCATACCAATACATTTTCTGATCAGTAGGGATACTACACCACACCAAATACAAATGTTTGGAAGAGAGGATCATGGCCTCATTCAAACCACTGTTCTGCAAATTTTAATATTGGCGTCACATATAAAAAAACATAAAACTGTGTTTGGGAGTAGATTTTAGAATTTCTGTAATTAACAAATTCCTGAGAATGTGCCACAGTCAAAACCTTCCAAGTTAATTTCAAGTACATGCAGCTAGACATAAATATTTGTACTTTGTGTGCTTCCTAATATATATTTATGTATTCAGAAATTGCTTAATCCGAATTTCGCGGATGTTTCCTGTCCATTCCCATCCTCAACTCAAATTTAGTAGAGCACATAAAAGCATGCCTGTCAGTGATTTTTATGCTTGCTTTTCTGGAGAGTGAACCCGTGTAGCAGCGCCTGAGACTTTTATTGATGTCCTCCCTGATCCTGCTCCTTCTTCCCAGTTATCCAAATCTGTGGTCTCCTCTTTCCTTCAAGATCTATCTTTCCCTCCTTTTTTTTAAATATCTTTATTAGATTTTATAAACAAAAAAGACAATACAACACATAAAACAACACCACCACCCCCCTCCGGTCGGGCAGATTATATGTGGAACAAAAGGAAGCCATAAAGCATATATATGATAAAAGAGAAAGGTAAATAAATAAATTATCAGATAATCATTCAAAGACAAATGAACATCAGGTTAGATAGGTACATGTGACGGCTAAATCATTACAGCCAGATTGTTACTATATATGTCACTGGGATTCAGACCATTCTATTAAAGGTGACCAGATTTTTAACCCTTTTATCCTACGCTTCCTACCTTTAGTTTTATATATTGCCATTTCTAGGTTAAAGATTGCTAACAGTCTTGAAATCCACTGTTGATATGAGGGGGCCATAGGATCTAGCCAGGCTGATACTATGCAAATTCTTAATACGGCCATCGAGATAAAAATCAATTCACGACCGATATTCTGGTTGGTGCGATTTGTTACGCCCAGGACATCTGTTTGATCAGGTAGGGTGACCACTATTTTGAGAATCAATGAGAGGAAATGTTCAATTTTTGACTTCAGAGGAGTTAAAGTGGGACAGGATGAAAAAATGTGTATACAGTCCGCATTTTGGAACTTAACATCGAAAGCAGCATGTGCCTCTCCCACTGCCCCATTTGGAGATTCTGTCCGGAGTATAATACATAAAGAAACATATTTTATAAAATTGTGTTTGTAGTTTCGTTGACATAAGTACAGTTTGCGATAGCCCATATACATAATCAAATTCTTCGGTGGAGATTGTGATTTTACTTTGCCATTTCTGGGTGATTTTCTGCATATCATCCGTAAAATGTATCAATAATAACTGATATAACCCCCCGATCCGGAATTTTTCCTGATAGTGGCTGAGAATCTCGGCTATGGGGTTTTTAATCAGGGTGCAATCTCCCCTTATACGTCGTGACAGAAAATCTCTTATTTGAAGATATTTGAAGAAGTCTCTCCATTCCAAGTGATACTTGTCTTTCAAAAATTCAAAAGAATATAGCCCCTCTGAGGAAAAAAACCATCCTATTTGAGTGATTCCGGCTGTGATCCATCTATTAATGTGGGAGTCTTTAAATACTTCTGGTAGGGAGGGATTATTTTGTATGGGTGTATACAAAGATAACCGTCCCAAACCTACCATTTTCCTCACAGATTTCCAAACCTTAAATGCACCTATGAGTGTTTTTAATCTCACTTTTGTATGGTAACTATCGAAGAGATATCTCCAAAGGTAGCCAGTGCTTCTATCGCCTAATATTATTTGATGGATTGAAGGGGCGTCATTATCCACAGCTGTCCCTGTCCCGTCCAGATAAAAAAGCTCATGATTATATAACAAGTCTGTTGCCCAATAATATACCCTAAGATTTGAAAGGGCTAATCCTCCTCTTTCTTTGGGAAGTGTCAGCAGTTTATAGGCGCGGCGGGGCTGTGTGTATGACCAGACAAAGTTCGTGAAAATATGCTCCATTCTTTTAAACCACTGGTCTGAAATTTCCAAATTAATGGCTCTAAATATGTACAAGGGTTTAGGAAAGTAGACCGTTTTTAATGCACTCACCCATCCGATCAAAGAGAGATGTAAATTATTGATACGGCGGAGATCTTTTTGCATTTTATTTAGTGCGGGTTTTAGGTTCAGGTCGACTAGGTTCACTAATTCAGATGTAATCATAACCCCTAGATAAGTAACTGATCCTGTTATGTGTGGATCTATCATATCACATTTGTTATTGATAATTATTTGGGTTTTCCCTTGGTTCAGAGCATACCCTGAAATGTTCCCAAATCTTACAGCCTCCAGCTCAATGATAGGCATAGCCAAGTTTGGATTAGCAGTGACAATGGCGATATCATCGGCATATGCAAGAGTTTTTTTTAAGGATCTATGTGTCGAGAAAGCGGTTATATTCATATTGTAATCCAATCTCCTGATAAACGGATCAATATAAATAGCGAACAGCAGCGGGGAACAGGGACATCCCTGCCTAGTTCCTCTCGAAATCTTTTGTTCTTTAGAAATGCAGCCGTTGACCATCACCATAGCCCGAGGATTAATGTAGAGTTTTTGGATTGCCTGTATGAAAACCTGTTTGAATCCGACCCGGGACATAGCCTGCCAGAGGAATGACCAGGAGACCCTGTCAAAAGCTTTCGATGGTCATTGATGAAGATTGTCCTGTGTGAACTTCTGCAATCACCCACCTGCCTAATTTATCAGATTTAATTCTGTTAAAATTGAACCCTCTTCCTTTGGCTAGAAGTGCTACCCCTCTAGCCCGTATACCCTGTGTAGTTGCACCAATCACATTGTATCCTAGTGAGGTTAACATGTGTGATTGTGACCCTTCAATATGGGTTTCCTGCATACATACAATGTTAGCACCGA
Organism: Lissotriton vulgaris; assembly: GCF_964263255.1. NCBI lineage: Eukaryota > Metazoa > Chordata > Amphibia > Caudata > Salamandridae > Lissotriton > Lissotriton vulgaris. Next base: position 167,004,788 of record NC_141693.1, read on the forward strand.
TGGTCTGTAGGCCTACTGCCACCATTTGTCTCTTCTTGATATCATTTAAACCACAAATATTTAATGACAATATTTTTAGCATACCCATCTATCAGTCCATTTTTTGTGTTGATAATATGATGCTTTTTCTTTCAATTCCCTAAGAAGTTTATCCAATAGCTGCCCGAACTGCCCAACCACCCCCCCCTCTTTCCCTCCCCCCACCCACCACCACCTTTGAAGGTTACCTGGCCATGTCGGGACCAGGGGTGTGACATCTGTGTAAGCGAGCCCAGCGGGCTGGGCTGGTTTATTGATGTATTTTAGATACTTATCAAATCTCAAATAAACTATAAAGTCCAGCTAATATAATAGCGTTTCACATTCCCTATTATAAAATAGATTTGTTTTCCAGCCTGCTCAACCATTCTACTAATTTTCAGTGCTACCCCAAACTATGCTTATGAATATATAGTAGAATAGACAATTCAGCTTATCAATTCCTTCTACATGTCCTTGTATATGATTTACATTATTTCCCTGAATTTCGTGAATTAGTCTCTGTTTTTTCTCGTAAATAATCCTCCGCTTGGACTTCGCTATTAAGGCTTCTTGTTGAACCCTTGAATACTTTTGCTCTGAGTTTTTCGAAGGGTCCAAATAGTTGGCGCATTTTCCATCTACGCTCCACAGTCGAGTGAGCGAAATCCGATCGTGCAAAAAATTTGAACCCCTTATGTTGTCTTTGTGTGGTAGGTCTTGCAAGATCATAAATTGCTTCACGGAGGAGAAAGTTGCCAAAGTAGACCAACATAGCCCTGGGATATTGATTTTGCTTGTTAGAGTGTTTTGAAAGGTTTAGGGGAAAGCGATGGGCCCGCTCTATCTCCCTTTCCATATCCCAGGCTTCCAGTTCCGGAAATGATGTTTTAAGAATGTTAATCATTGCCCCTATAGCCTCGTCTCCCTCAAATTTTTCTGGAATTCCAAGGAATCTTAAGTTGTTCCTTCTAGATCTGTTTTCATGATCTTCCACTTTGGCCATGAGGTCCTTTATTATTCCATCTTGTTCTTTTTTGTTTTTTTGGAGTTTCATGACATCAGTTTCGAGGTTTTTGGTGCGAGTTTCAACCATGACCATTCTCTCGGACATTTCAGAGCAAATACGGTCTACTTTTTTCACTGCGCCTTGTAGTTTTTCAATATCCATGCAATTCTTTAGGCTAACTTTCTTCACATCATCGTGGAGATTCTTTATTGAGCTTAGCACCTCGCTCAATGAGGGCTCAGTTGTTTTTTGAAATGAAGTTTCTCCCGGTGATTTAATCATTGGGCTTTTTCGGGTAGGATTAGATCTGCTTTTGCCATAGTCTGTGTTGTTACCGGGGTCTGTGGTCTCTTCGTTCATCAGATTTTTTTCCCCCCTTTTATGTTTCATCCTTTTTTTCCCCCCGCCTCCGCTCCTTTTTTTCCTCCTGACGTTGTTTTCGGTGTGTAATCTTGAGTCACTGGAGCCTTTCTTTCTCTCCTACTCAACATTTGCAACTTGACCATAACTTGTGTCCACTTTTTGTCTCATTTCAAGAAATTGTCCTTCTTTACAGCCTTTATGTTGTGTGGTAATTCCTGGATAGGGAAGATTGAGTTTGTCAAACGTCTACAGGGCAAGGAGTTGATGCTGGACTATTAAAAAAATGTAAGGCCTTGAACAATGCAGCAACAAGGTGTGTACATGAAAAGTTAAGGATGTGATGTTTTTATGAGCTGACAATGGTCATAAAATATTTAGGAATGTAGAGCTGATTGTCCTCTAGTATTGTCAATGCCACATTAACTACCGCAATGGAAATCTTCTGAAGTGTCAAGGACTACTACAGTGTGGTTGCTGCAGGTCTGTGTTGCAGTGTACATTTGTGGAAAATACCCAGGGGTTTGAAGCGACTGCATTTGGAGTCTTTAAGCCACTGTAAGATCACTAAATGTCGGTAGGGGCTCTATCCTGTCCACTTCCACAAAGGACTGAACTATAGAATTCTGGATATACTGGAGATAGTACTATATTAGTGATATATATTATACAAACTGTGGACAGAACTACAAGTATTGTTTGTGCTACCTGTGTGGCTCAGTTTGTTAAACATTTGTTTCTTACATCTAGTCTGTGGTGGGATTTTTGGACAACATACAGGGTTTTGAAATGACTGTGTTTGGAGTATATAAGCCATCGTAAGATCAAACAATTTGGTAGGTTCCCAAATGCATTTCCCAGAGCAATTTCACAGAGGAAAATTAGATACAGCTACACCCAAAACGGCTGAACAGAATAATGCCAAATTCTTAGCAAGCTAAATCTTGGCCAAGAAAGTGTGTTGTTTTGTGATTTTGTTTAAATCTGTTCAGTGGTTTTTGAGAAATGAAGGTTCACCTTTTATGTATACGACACACTGAGGAGGATCTGTGGATCCAAAAGATCAGATCTGAGTGTCTGCCACCAACCAATATGTAACAGGCATTTTAGGACAGTTAGGTTATGTTATTGTGCCGATTTGAAGAGAGCACTTTCACCCAGGAGGGTATCCTAGTGCTGAGCAGGTGTGAGTCTAGCCAAACCTAGGGTCTAGTGGTAATACTCAAAAAACTAGGGGCATATTCACAAGGAGCTATCGCCGAGTTAGCGGCATTTTTTCGCAGCCAAAGTTTTGACAAATTTACCTCCCCATTCATAAGCTGGTGATAACAGCCCACAGCACCTGTCTACCCACGATAGCAGCTCCAAAAAACATTGCCACAGAGGACCCCCGCAACTATCGCTAATGAGCTGCTGAATAGGCGTTCCCGTGCCAAAAACCGCGAAAACACCCCCCCTCAACATTTACAACGACCAGACAGATCTGCGATAAGAACACAAAACACGTGATAAGGCGCATTAGCAGCAGGAAATTAACACCTGCTTTGACCTGGTGTAAAGTCGGAACACAGCCTGCACCACAAAAGGGAGCCCAGCCCACAGCCACACCTGAAGACACACAGAGTCCATGGAGCAACTAAACATGCAGCAAGGACACCCAAGAGGTCCACAACACCCACAGACACCACCCCCAGGACCACCCCTCCCTGGCACCCCCGACCAAAGACATGCCACATCAGCTACACCTAAACATGTACGAAATAATCCGCCTGATGTCGCACAATCACAACTGGTGACATGATGTGTCACACAGAAATGAGCATCACACATTCATTTTTGAAGCAAACAATGAAACTTTATTGAAATCAACACAGAAATTAAATGAAGACACATGGCGGCTCCCCTCGACACAATCCGTAGGTCACAGCCTGCAAGACAAAAAACATGATGAGTAGGTGTGTCCTGCGCACATCAAAGGACAGAGAGAGAGCGAGAAAGAGAGGGGGAGAGGGAGAGAGTAGAAGAGAGGGGGGAGAGAGAGAGAAGAAGAGAGGGGGAGAGAGAGAGTGAGAGAAGAAGAGAGGGAGAGATAGAGAGTAGAAGAGAGGGAGAGAGAGAGAAGGCGAGAGGGAGAGAGAGAGAAGGAGAGAGGGGAAGAGAGAAAGAGAGAGAAGAAGAGAGGGACGAGAGAGAGAGAGAGAGAGAGAAAGAAGAAGAGAGGGGGAGAGAGAGAGAACGAGAGAAGATGAGAGTGGGAGAGATAGAGAGTGCCTCTCCTGCTCACCCAGGCCACACTACTCACCTGCTGCCACTGGTGTGTCTCCTACCACTTGCCGGTATGTATAGCAGTACACCTGGTCACACATCAGAGTCAGAGCCATCATCCGAAACAGAGTCCAGATACATGACTGGCACAGTTCACACACTTGCACAAGACAACATCGCTCGCACGTACATGCACACCAAGGCAGAGGCACCCCAGCACCTCCCACCGCACATCCGAGCATGCCCGCCCAGGCACACCCGGGGATCCACTGCTCACCTTCCGCCTCAGGCGTGTAGATAGGATGTCCCTCCACATGCCGTTGCAAGCCACAAGCCGGGTGCCCACGGACATGGCACCCTCCACACCATGCAGCCACACTGCGCTGGCCACCAGTTCTCCTGTCTGGTGCTGGGTCTTGATTACTCCATGGTATAGGACACACCAGGGCAACCAGCACCATTGCAGGCTGCAAACCCGCTCAGCTCAATGGGTGCCACTAACTCTGTGAACCCAGAAGTGAGGCCACATGGCGGTAGGTCCGCGCCGCCCACTGGCTCGGCCTACACTGAGGTCCAGCAAGGCACACAAATCCTGAGCAGTCCGGACCACCGGGACGGGGCATCATTGCAGGCTGCACGCCCGCTCAGCAGCTTAAGGTGCCAATGACTCAGTGCACCCAAAGTCACCGTCCCGTGGCGGGGAACCTGTGCCGGTCGCAATGCAGCGTGTGCCACAAACCCTGTTCAATCCCAGTCAGCGCCACGTGGTGGTAGGCCTGTGCCGGCCTCTAGGCCTCGGGTCCGTCATCCAGTCCCCACCGGCAGAGGGGTATGTGACGTCGTCAGCCCCTTATATTTGCGGGGTCACATGGCCTGTGACGCCTGTGCCGGATGGGTGTGGTGTGCGTGCAAACCTGCCCTCAGGGTAGTGGCTGTGACATGCTGACAACTAGACCAGTGACCTGCACACCACCAGCTAGTATGCCTGCGACGGGTAGCAATGAGGCACCACCCTCGGAGCGTTAGCGGAGTGGTCTTGCCTGCCGTATGCTGGAACAGCGCAGGGCTTGCAGTAATGACTCGTGGGCACTGGGCGTGGTTCAGTCCATGTCCGGACAAGGAAGTGACTGATGCGTGTGTCCCTGTTGTGGTGTCTACGGGACCCTTTAAATAAATTGCTATGTAGCACCCTCTTACTGGCATCCCACAGGATGAGCATCATTGACGCAAGGGAAATCACTGTCCCTCCATTCATCCACACATTCATACATGAATGATGAAAGACATGACACAGCAGTGCGTCACTGGATGTTTATTGCACATCCAGTGCAGTGCTTCAACTGGAGCGGTACAGGACAATGCCGAGCACACTACACAATATAGGCCCGTTTAGGGTCAGCCAGAGTCCATCCAGGGATGACAAGTTATGCGGAAGAGGAAGGTTACCGTCCGCAGTCTGGTCGCTGTGCCATTGGTCATCAAACAGGATGTGGCAGTCCTTGTCGCTGTCCAAGGTGAGTGCATCTGAGTGAATCGGGGGTCAGTGGAAGGTCATGAGGCCATGTGCGGGACCAAGCAGAAACAGGCCAGGTGGCTGAAATTAATGCTACTGAGTCCTTCTGATCAAAGGCACATCCACATCCACGGATGTGTGCTCTGCACCACCTGTGAGTGCTGCTGCACCGGCTGCAGCACTGTGTGCCACTGACACATCAGGAGTGGTTAGGCCTGCCACACTGGGAGGCAGTGATACACAAGGGGACGTGGATGGTGTGGAGGAATCAGCATTCATCATCACCACGCCTTGTGGCAGCAATGCCATGATGAGGCTCTGCAGGGCATGGTAGATCCCAGCTGCACTCCGCTGATGTGCAGCGGGGACTGCCATCCTTTCTGCCTCCATCTGCACCATGTCCTCCATGAGCCTCCACATGTGTGCCAGCTCACGGATGGTATTGCTGGAGCCACTCTGAGCGGACAGGTGTTCTTTCACTCCGCATCATGACTCCAGCGATGTCAGTCAGGGCTTGTTGGAGACCATGGAGCGGGCCTACACACCCAAGGATGGCGTAAAGTTTGGTTGCCATGATACCAAAGCCCAACCGCATCTGCTCTGCGGTCTCCCTTTGGCACTCCACCACACTGCGTTGGAAGGCCATGTGTTGTTCCTGGGGGTATTGGGGGAGTGCCGGGCTGTGGGTGACTCCTGCTGGGTGCTTTGGGTAGTGGGTGGGGTCTCCACAATGTAGCTGGGCTGCCCTGATCCTGGAGGTGAGTGGCGGATGAGGTCAATGATGTCTTGGATGGTTTGGGTGTCGATGCGGGTGTTCTTCTTCTTGTCATCAGTGAAGAGTGGCTGGGACTGCTCTGCAGGAGGTGTTGACAGTGCCCCTGCGATTTGAAGGGGAGATGGTGTATAACAATGTGTCCACATGTATGTAGCTGCAGGGTACATGTTGACATTCAGACAGCATGACATTGTACATTGTGACAGTCTGTGGATCTGGATGAGGACCCAGAGTCATTGTGGGTGTGCACTGTGTGCTTGATTGATGCGAAAGGTGTGCTTGATTGTGCAGGTGTGCCATTTTGCCCATCTCCACCCGTCCTCCCAATACCTGGGGGTCACTCACCCTGTTGTGGTTGTGTCGTGTCGAGCAGTGTCCACTCCCCCGCTTGGCCCGATGAGTGCACTGTCCTAGGGACAACATCCACAGAGACACTGGTGTTCCCTTCATGGGAGAGTGCAGCCAAGAAACATTATTGCCAGGATGGGTGATGGCTGTAGAACAGGCTGGGGCAACCGGGACCTTGGCGCTTCCCCCAAGGACCCCAATAACTTGGCCAGTTGTGGGTGCCCAGGGTGTGCACCGAGCCACCCACTGTAAAAACAAAATTTGCCCGCTTCCACCTACCCTCAAAATGGGTACTGGCTAGGGAGCTGGCAGGGGCCACGGGAGCATTAGGGCTCCTCCCCCCGTGGTCCTCAACAAGTGAGCATGTTGTGGGTGTCCTAGGTGGGCATCAGTGAACCCACTGTAAAAACTAATTGCTATCTCCTGCCGGCACCCACTATGGGTGCTTGCTGGGAAGCCAGCAGGAGCTGTGAGAACCTTGCAAATTGGCCTGCGGTGCCCAAAAACTTGAGATACTGTGGGTCCCCCATTGGGCACGGAAAAAAAAAATTGAAAGCAAAAAAAATATAATAATTAATGAGCGGCAGAAGCCATTCAAATTTTTCGCTGTTCCAGGGAGGGCTTTTAAATAAAAATGTTTTCCTCATGGCAGGGTTACCACCAACCATTTTTATAATGTGGGGGGCTGCAGTAACACAGTAAGTCTCCCAGGTCACTAAATTCATGAAAAAACAGAGAGCTTACATATATTTTTTTAGGTCGAGCCTAGCGACAGTGCGCATGCGCTGCTTGCTCTGTGAGGTATGCAGTAATAAAGTATGCTGTGGAAGCCTCGCCTACTCTCCTCCCATATTTTACATTGACTGGTGTCATTGTCCTTGGTAAATGCTGCCTTCTGATTGATTATGAGGCTTGTTAGACCCTCCTTGTTACCACCTTGTTGTCATTTGTTACCTTCCATAAGGATTGGATTTTTTACTTGTGGCGTTACACGGTCTCCTTCATAAGTCGGTAAGCATTTTTTTCACAACATCTCAGCAGGCCCTTTGGTTTTACTAATGAATATATTTAAATTATAGCGGGTCCGCTTTAACCATAGCAGCTTTCCTTAATTATTTAATTAGTTAATAACGCTGGCCACTTTATAATGTATTTATTTAAATTATAGCGCCTCCGCTTTAACTATAGCGGGCACGCTTATTTATTTATTTGTATTAATAGTGCAAGCCACTTTTGTTAGGGCCGAGCAAGGAGGGGGGGGGCACAACGTTATAACATTTGCAATGTAATAGGACTCGCATTTAAGCGCTTTCAAGCTATTGTCATTGTAAATGACAATGCCGTTTATTTAGGTTTTAAAAACCAAAATATAAATAAAAGGCATTGTCATTTACAATGCCAATAGCTCAAACTCGCATAAATGCGAGACCTATTGCATTGCAAATGCTTGTTTTAAAATCTCTCCAAGCTGGAGCTATATGCTGTTCAGCTAGAGTATAGAGACCCCTTGTGGTTAGTGCTATGGCTGCACTTTAGGATCTGAAATTTGTTTTTTGTTTTAAAAGGACACAAGATATGTTAACATTGTTCAATATGATGCTTTATTGAAAATAGTTTGTGACAATCATTATTAAAAATTATTAATTATTAAACATTGCAATGCGTGAATTTATAAAAAACACATTTAATTAAAGTTATTAGTGACTTTGACTTAGCCAAATAGGTCTAATTTATATAGGTTTATTTGCTGACCCCTTGGTAAATCCAATATGCCTGCTGCTTTTTATATTTTAGTGTTCGAACCCTGTGACAAATCCAGTAGTTCTGTAAACTTAAAATGACACCCTTTATATTGTTGATTGTAAGTCATGTGCAACATCTGAATTTACATCATAAATAATAAAACTGCAAGTTATAGTTACTTTAGGGCCTGAGGTATAGTTACTTGAGATAACTATAACTGGTAAAGTTCTGTTGTTTTGTTTTTTAACTGTATGTTTTAACTGACATGTTCACCTCTTACATTCCTTTAACCTTTTTTCAGTGAATTTCATTTTTTTTAATGCAAAGTAAGAAAGTGGGATATAAAAACCATCCTAATTATAATGTCATTTTAACCTTTGTTTTTTTCAATAATATATCAATATTCACACACACACACACATGTATTATGGGCATAGCTACCAACAAAGTCTTGTTTATGGTAGCAGGGTGGCACAGTGAATTAAACACTTGTGGCTTACATCAGTGATCTGAAAATCATAATTCTGAATTATTTCAAGACCAACTCAGCCTTCCTTCCTCCGAGGTTAGTAAATAGAGTACCATTAAATTTGGTATTAGTACTACCTTTTATTCACAGTGTTTAACAATGATAGCACAATTTACCACTAGTTTGTTATTTTTAAAAAAACAAGTAAAGTCTAAGTGGACATTTGTGAATATGCTCATATTCTGAGGAAAAATTAGGAATGGGAATATCCAAAAGAAAACTTTTACTCGCCCCATCTACAAGTACTTACTCTTTTAAGCAATAAGGATAAAAACCAAGTACGAGAATGTCAATCTAGCAGCATAAGGGGCACAACTTCTATAGAAATGTCTGCCTCTCCCGCCAGAAAGACAGATGAAACACCAAGGTATTCAGGTGAGAGCTCTGCACAGCTCTTTCAAAAGCCAAACACCCAGATAGAACACATGGCAGGTGTTCCATGTTATCTTGAGTATTTTAACATTCTATTAGGGTGTGCTTGCATGTCTCCTGACAAAGTTGCAAGCAATTCAGAATTTTGTGGTCAGAACAGTATAAAAATCTAAAAAGATTTGATCACAGTTCTTGATCCCAGAGATCACTGCACTGGCTACCGATTGAGCAGCAAGCACAGACAACTTCGTATTAGACAACAGGATGTGGGAGCAAACCGCTGACCTCTCAGGCAAGGTTCGCCCCAGGCATTCTGGGAAATGCAGTCTCTTGTAGCTCGCTACGATATTTTCGAGTATTTTGCCAAGGTTGGCGCAGCTAGTTCTGATCTCTAGACACGTGTTTCTGGTTTATTAACCGTCATCAGTAGAGAATACATTCTTGTATTTGTGGGGTTTGCTGAGTAGGCTGCCAAACATTATATCGGGTCCGGTACCTTTCTCTGGCACGCAGGTGCTTCATCCACGAGCTTGTCAGCTCAATGACTCACAGGAGTACTTTAAATAGACAACAGGATGTGGGAGCACACCGGTGACCTCTCAGGCAAGGTTCGCCCCTGGCATTATGAGAAATGCAGTCTTTTGTAGCTCGCTCCGATATTTTCGAGTATTTCGCCATGGTTGGCACAGATAGTGCTGATCTCTAGACACGTGTTTCTGGTTTATTAACTGTCATCAGTAGAGAATACAGTCTTGTATTTTGGGGGTTGCTGAGAAGGCTGCCAAACATTATATGAGGTCCAGTACCTCTCACTGGCGCACAGGTGCTTCATCCACGAGCTCATCAGCTCAATGACTCACAGGAGTACTTTAAATAGACAACAGGATGTGGGAGCAGTACTTAGAGATCACTTAAGTCAGGTAGAAATCTGAACACATCAAGGTATTAAAACACTACACCCCAGAGTGCTTGTTATGTTCTGAAAATATGCACATTTTGACTATTAAATCATGTGATGAGGATCCACACATGGGAACTCTCTTTCAGGTTACCGTTCATATGATGTCTTGCAACAGAGTTAAGACCACCAGAAAATCACAAAATATTCATACTGGGCTAAATCACGTATTGACTCTTTTCTGCTTGAAGGTTGTTAGTCATCAGTCAGTCTTTGTCGTGAAGCCCCAAGAAGCCTTATGGTAACAGGCCTCTTTATAAGCAAAAATAAATGAAGAAGCACTACATAAGTAAAAGTCAAGTCAAAAATCTAGAAAGCTTTTCTAAATATTTAGAAACATCTCAGAAAAATCGAGTTTTTTTTCCAAACAGTTAAGAGAATTGACTGCCAATTTCCAGATGTTCTTACCCAACACAATTTCTTAAATGCTAAGAATTCCAGCAAATGCAGGTTTCAGCTTGGGTCTAGAGGTACTGTACAACAGAAAGAAACAGAATTCCACTGGATACACGTGGCTTGAGATCGCAGGCTGAATACCAAGAAGGGACCCATTATTAAACTATGAGGGAGTAGGTAATTCAAACAATCAATCAGTCAGTCTACTCGTAGAGCGCGCTACTCACCCACGAGGGTCTCAAGGCGCTAAAAGGGGGTGGGGGGTGCTGCTACTTCTCGAAGAGCCAGGTCTTGAGGAGTCTTCTGAAGGTGAGTAGGTCTTGGGTCTACCACAGGTGGGTGGGCAGGGTGTTCTAGGTCATGGCGGCAAGGAAGGAGAAGGATCTGCCACAGGAGGTCGCTCGTTGGGTGCAAGGAACAGGGGCAAGGCTGGCAGAGCGGAGTTGGCGGGTGGGGGTGTAGAAGCTGAGTCTGCTGTTAAGGTAGGCTGGTCCGGTGTTGTGTAGTGCTTTGTGTGCGTGGATGAGGAGTCTGAAGGTGATCCATTTGTCGACGGGGAGCCAGTGTAGGTCTCTCAGGTGGGGTTGATGTGGCTTCAGTGAGGGATGTTGAGGAGCAGACGGGCGGAGGCTTTTTGAATGCGTTGTAGTTGTTGCAGGAGTTTGGCTGAGATTTTGCGTAGAGTGCATTGCCGTAGTCTAGTCTGCTACTGACGAGGGCCTGTGTCACTGTTCTTCTTCTTTTGGTGGGTATCCACTTGTAGATACTGCGGAACATGCAGAGGGTGTTGTAGCAGGAGGAGGAGACGGCGCTTACCTGCTTTGACATGGAGAGGGAGGAGTCGAGGATGAGTCCTAGGTTGCGTGCATGGTCAGTGGGTGTTGGTGCTGCTCCTAGTGTGGTTGGCTACCAGGAGTCGTCCCAGGCTGATGGGGCTGGTCCGAGGATTAGGATCTCCGTCTTGTCTGAGTTCAGCTTCAGTCCGCGGCTACTTATCCATTCGGTGACGGCCTTCATACCCTTGTGGAGGTTGGTTTTAGTGGTGTGGGGGTCTTTGGTGAGGGAGAGGATGAGCTGGGTGTTGTTGGCGTAGGAGATGATGTTGAGGGTGTGCTGGCGGGCCACTTGTGCGAGGGGAACCATGTAAATGTTGAACAGTGTCAGGCTGAGGGAAACGTCAAGGGGAACGCCGCAGATGATGTCTGTGGATTCGGAACGGAAAGGTGGGAGGCGGACGATCTGGGTTCTGCGGGTGAGGAAGGACGTGGTCCAGTTGAGAGCCTTCTCTTGGATTCCAGCTTCTTGGAGGCGTGTCTTTAGTGTGTGGCGGCAAACCTTGTTGAAGGCGGCAAACAGGTCCAGGAGGATGAGGACTGATATTTCGCCATTGTCTAGTTGGCGCCTGATGTCGTCTGTGGCGGCGATGAGGGCTGTCTCAGTGCTGTGGTTTCTTCTGAATCCGAACTGGGACGGGTCTAAGATGTTGTTGTCCTTGGGATGGCGGGTCAGTTGTATGTTGACGATTTTCTCGATGACCTTCGCCGGGAGCAGGGAGTAGGGCCAGAAGTTCCTGAGTTCCTTGGAGTCTCCCTTGGGGTTCTTGAGGAGGGCATTGATCTCGGCGTGCTTCCAGCTTTCTGGGAATGTAGATGTCTCGAAGGAGATATTGATGACATTCCGTAGTTGGCGTGCAATGGCTGCGTCTGCTTTGTTGAATATGTGGTGGGGGCAGGGGTCTGATGGTCATCCTGAGTGGATGGAGTTCATGACCTTGCGTGTCTCGTCATCGGTAACATTGGTCCAGGAGGTCAGGCAGTTGATGCGGGTGGTGTCTTTTGGGTGGGTGCGGGCTGTCGTTGGGGAGGTCGGGGTGTTGAAGCTGTCGTGGATGTCCAAGATCTTGTGGTGGATGAAGGTGGGCAGTGCGTCGCACAGTTCTTGTGAGGGCGGGATGTCGTTGGCATTGGCGCTGGGGTTGGAGAGTTCCTTCACGATGTTGAAGAGCTCTTTGCTGTTGTGTGCGTTGTTGTCTAGGCGGGCTTTGAACTAAGATCTCTTGGCAAGTCTGATGAGGTGGTGATGTCTGCGGGTGGCGTCTTGGTTGTCTCCGTGGTGGACTGGTGTTTGTTCGTGGAGCCATTTCTTCTCCAGTTTTCGGCATGCTCGTTTGGAGGTCTGGAGCTCTTAGGTGAACCAGGTGGCTTTCTTGCTGGTGAGGCTGTTGGAGGGTTTCTTGAGCGGGGGAGGGTGTTTGCGCAGTCGGTGATCCACTGTCTGAGATTGCGGGCGGCGACGTCTGGGTCGGTGTGGTCGGTGGGTGGGTGGGTTCTGGACGAGGGTGGTGGTCAGCTGGTCCTCTGTGACTTTGCTCCAGCAGCAGCTGGTGCGTGGTGACCTTGTTGAAGGTGAAATGGATGCAGCGATGGTCGGTCCAGTGGAGTTCAGTGGTGTGGTCGAAGGAGACCTGGGTGTTGGTAGAGAGATGGGGTCAAGCTGTGGCCGGCGGCGTGGGTGAGAGCTGTGACGATTTGTCTGAGGCAGAGGTTGGGGATCAGGCAGGTGGAATTGGCATTGTTGTTGTTCTCGAGGTGGAAGTTCAGGTCCCCGAGGAGGATGTAGTCTGTGGCGGCGAGAGCGTGGGTGCTGGCGAGGGAGTCGCAGTACTGCGCCCGCGGTCCAGGGGGTCTGTAGACAAGTGTTCCTCTGAGGGTGGTTTTGTTGTCGGTGTGGATCTGGAAGTGCAGGTGTTCGGCGGTGTTGAGGGTGTCATCTGAGTGGGTTGCGACCTTGATGGAGGACTTGTGGATGATGGCAATTCCTCCTCCGATTCAGTTGGCGTGGTCCCTGCGGTTGATCTTGTAGCCGTCTGGGACGGCTATGGCGATGTCGGGTGCCGAGGAGTTGTTTCACCAGGTCTCGGTCAGGAAGGCAACGTCTGATGCGGAGGTATCGATCAGCTCCCAGAGCTCGACAGCGTGTTTGCGTGCGGAGCGGGTAATCAGGAGTATGCAGCGGATGTGGTTGGGTCTGGTCCTTGGAGGTTTGGTGGCTCTGTCGCAGGTGAAGCGGTATGTGCGACAGGAGAAAGGTCCGTGGGTCCGTTTTGGGGCGGCTTGTAAGCAGGTGAGCGCGTGGAGTGTGCTGGCATTGTATCGGAGTATGGCGTTGTGGCGTTTGCGGGATCCAGGGGTTCTGGCGTGGGCGCGGTCCAGGGGCAGACGGGCTTGCCTCTGGTGTGCCTCCGGCGTGCCAGCCATCATTTAAGGCGGGATGGGAGGGAGGAGCAGCCAGGAGGCGGGGCGGCGAATGGACGGTGAGGGGGGAGGGCGCAGGGGAGCAGCGGTGGGAAAAGGGGGATCTGAAGAGAGAAAGGGGGAGGGGGCATATGGGGCAGAAGAAAGAACGAGGGAAGAACGTGTCAGAAACAGAACAGTAATCCACAGAAACATAGAATAAAGGCACAAAAAAACAAAGATATTAGATCACTGGGGCAACAGCAGGTATCAAACTCACGGTGGAGCGGCAGCACCGGGGGGAGAGGCACAGGCACGCAGATGGAGCTGTGCAGTAGGTGGGGAGCGCCCTGGCAGGCAAGAGGCAATTATCCTGGTTGACTTATCTGGTCATGGTATATCTGCACATTGTATGGCATCCTTCACTGACAAGGAATGATATTAGAGGTTAAAACTGCATCTCCTACACATGCAAGTTCTCGCTATTTGCATCTAGTTGTTGCTACCCTTGTCTCTCCACAATCATGTGCATACACCTCCTGACACCAGCACACAAGCGGTGCATGCACTGACATAACACGCAGCCATGACACGTTTGAAAGATTGTGATCTTGTGACGGCTTCTGAATTTCATCCAACAATTCTAGTAGTAGCTCTCAAAATGATCTCCTCCTTATTAGGGAAACAACCCCTTCACCATTGACACTTCCAGGGCAGCACAAGGAGTCAGTAGAGTACTGTAAAGAAGAAACAACTATTTTTCTTATTATCTTTTCCCTCTTCAGCCTGAGTAGCAACAGCTGTTCTCCGATAATAAGGCAATGACATCATATCACACAAATAATGATATTTGCACAAAAGCATCGTTTGCCTGCTGGTCTCAGTGTGCCACCTAATAGGAGTCATGCTGAACCTTCAGGAAATTAGCTTTCCTTGCTTAGGCCTGCTTTACCCAATTAGTGGGGCTAGCTGGTGGGTGGCAGGCACTAAGCAGCGCGTTCAGCTGGCAGGCACAGGGAGTAACGCGTAATTAGACTTCTCATCTATTTAGTAGCGAGAGGGAGCATGGGAAGAAACACAGAACATGGCTCGAATAATTAAATAAAATGAATAAGGTATTGAAAGTCTCACTGTGGTTACTCTTCTGACACTTAACTCGTAAGAAAAAATAGGACGTTTTGCAGTTCTGGAAAGCAAAGATGAAGCTGTATTTTTTAAAATCTTTTTAGTTACTAAAAAATTCACCAGTCCACATACAGTGCAAAGTTATAATAGATGACCGCGTTTCGGGGGAAATTCGGCAAATTTATTTTTGTACCGAGCATAACAGGAAATTTCCAAACAGTTATGTGGATCTGAGTTTGGGATACATCCCCCCCAAAAAAACAGCAGAGTCAGACAATGCCAACATGTTAATGGTATACCTGTCTTCTGTAATTAGAAACGTCTGACAGTACAAGATATCTCCCTAGACTGTTCCCAGACTACTCAAGTTAGGATAGAGTTATGCAGTCTTGTGTGTGTCTTGCTTCTGATAGGTCAGTTGCAAGTAAGCTTTGAGAAAAAAAGTGCACAAGAGGCAGTAGGAGACACTTTTAACGCGTTTCCACTCCTACTGGGACCATCTGTTTCTTCTTCTACATGTGTGTAGTCTGTAAGAATTGAATCAGCCAAATGATGGCCAGCAGGGACGACTCCTCCGTTCTGGTGGAGGAGCGTCACCCCGCCTGGTGAGAGCGCAGCTGGCACACACAATTGTAATAAATACTTTTTTATTATAATGTGTTGCAGGTTTGCACTGTTACAGCTCGAGGGCAGGGCTGATTAGTTCAATTGCACTAGAACTTCAGCCC
The DNA here is from genome assembly GCF_964263255.1 of Lissotriton vulgaris. Lineage (NCBI taxonomy): Eukaryota > Metazoa > Chordata > Amphibia > Caudata > Salamandridae > Lissotriton > Lissotriton vulgaris. The sequence continues at coordinate 167,020,160 of NC_141693.1, forward strand.
CCTGCCAGTGCGCATGTCAGATTGGCCGGCTGTCTAGAGCCGGCCAATATGACCAGCTTAAGCTGACATGCGCATTTCAGAGCTAGCAATCCCAGGGTTGAAATACAGCTGACGGACTACAGCAGTAAGCCCCCATCCTCAAAATGAGAGCTGGGTTACCCTGCTCCAACCAATCCTGGACGTGGTTGGTTTCATTTTCCACAAGGGAGGAATTCCTTCCTTTTCCTCCCCGTTTTACATCCAAGGAGAGACCGTAACAAGACCCTACATGCCAGAAATCACAACAAATTTGATGAGTTGTTTGGTCATCGAGCCTAACCATCTTTTAATGTTGCTGGCCGCTACTGGTGGTCAGTGTTATACTATATTCAGCCTCATGTCTGGCCTACTGCCTTTGGGGCTTGGCTGTCAATTCGGTGAAAGATGAAATATTTCATGGAGTCTAGCAGCTTAGGGTTTGCACCAATCTCCTTCACCCTTTAACCTGTAAAGAGCAACAGTGCTTAGAAGAGAAACTAGTATCTGCAGGGTGGCAGTTTATCAGCAGGAGAGTTCGTTTGTACTAAAGAGTTTAACAGTTGTGCTACAGACTACAGAAAATGCTGGGCATTTAAGCGAAGTGATGCAAAAAGAACGAAGACCATCCCTGGAAAATATTACACATCCCAGCAGCAGGCTCATTAACCCCACAAGCCGCTTTACCTAATCAGGTCTTCCTTCCTAGAATCGTAGTATATTCCACATGCGAGGGGCGTCACGCATCAGACAGGACTGCTTTCAGTTCACCAATTCTGCTGCTATCATTTTGGTTGTAAATGGGTGTATTGTGATAGACCGCTTCACCCACATTTTATGAAGCCTTTAGCAAGATAACATAGTGGGAAGACTTTACCAAGGTATCCAGTGCCAGAACGTTTGTCTGGACAGCTGTTTTCATTTTGACTGTAACGTACTATGGGAGATTTTATTGACTATGTTTCACAACAGTGAATCAAAGCAAAACAAACAGAAATCCTTGAAGTCGATAAAATATACAGGGGCAGATTTACAATTACTGGCGCATCCCTGCATATCGGCAGGGATGTGCCAGTAATTGTGCGCTGCAGCTCCGCCACCCTTGATGCGCCGCATTTACGAGGCGCACCATGGGGCAAAAACGGCGCCTTGCAAGTGCGACGCAGCTCCAGCAATGATCAGTGGGGCCCTATGTGCACAATGCTGCGGCAATCCTTGCGCCTGCTTCAAGCAGGCGCAGGGTTTTGACGCAGCATGGGCCCAAAAGTGACTGAGTGAAATCTTGTAGATTTCACTCAGCCACTTTTAAGAGGCGTTCCTGCGCCGGAACGCCTCCCCCTGCGATGGTACGCCTCTTCTGGCCCAGGGCTTTATAACGTGACGCATCTGAGAGATGCGTCACGTTGTAAATACCCCGCACCATGGCGCATTTTTTGCACCGCGGCTGTGTCACAAAAGTGACGCGGCGGGGTAAAAGCAGTGCAAGGGGCTTGTAAATCTGCCCTTAAGTATCTGGAGCTCAGGCGTACCTAACCACATCAATATACAGATTCCCAGAGAACATTAAATAGGGAAATAAAAGGACAATGGGCGAGCACTTCTATAGATCAATGAATTACTGCAGAACACTATGCGTGGATAAATATATTGCAACAAAACTTACCCAGGGAACTCAAACATGGCTGGGGAGAAACAGAGAAGCAAAATAACAGGTTAGAGAGCAGAGTTCATCACCCACTGTCCTCATGAGCACTGAGCGCCGGGAGATATATTCAATCTTGAGAGGCATCTGAGCCTAATCCTGCAATATTTCATGGCAGTCATCATGACGGTCATGAGTAGCCCTTAGGTACACTCACTGGTCTGGTGAGCAGACTTAAGAGGGCTCGTCACCAGCATCCATGATGTTCCGGTGCTTTCTCCAATTTCACTGTGGAACCTGCTACTTTAAATCAGAAAACCCGCTACCACTGCTAAAGAAAACGCGATCCCTGATTAGGTTACCTCCAGGGAGGCACATTTACCAGGTGTGGCTCCCAGTCACTCATGGGATTCTTGGAGTGATGGTGTGTAGTGATTCATCTTAGTGCTTTGTGTGGGTCATAGTGGAGAGCAAGACTATGCAAGTAGAGATGGCCGTCGTCCAAGTATGCTTTGTGTGCAAGACAGAGGACCTTGAATTCAACTCTTTCTTCAGCAGGGGTCTTCAGAGTGCCTTCAGAGCAGGTTTCACATGTAACTTCGGTTTGGAGCCTTTGAAACTTGGGGGTATATTTACAAGCCCCTTTCGCCATCACAAGGTCACGACGTTGTGATGGCGATAGGAGCCTCGTCTTATTGACAAGGCAGCATTAAGCCACTTGCTTACAGTTATTTGTCACTGCATTTACTTGGCATGTGAGGGAAAGGGTATGCTTCAGAGCATTCCCAAATTCCTTATGGTGTTAGATGCTGAGTAGAGGTTGATGACCGTACTGTGGGAGGCAACATTAACAAAAACTGGCCTGAAATGGATCTTCTTAGTGGTATAACCTCAGTTTTTGTTCAATTCATAAAAAGTAAGCTTGTCTTCTTCCAAAACAATGAATGTGTGATGCATGTTGTGAAAGTAGCCTAGTTTTTTTGGGTAGAACATACATCATACATCAGAAATGTAAACTCGTATTGTTCCAAAAGCTGAGCAGAATGTGCAATTATATTTAGACCAGTAAACAGGATGGGGGAAGAGGGGTAACTTCAAATTGCATTGAATCACTGGACAATTCAATTAATCTGATCCATTCCAATTTAGTTCTTAGAATCTAGCCTGTATCTCAATCCTATGTAAAACTATGTGCTGCTGACAGTAAAGGAGGATAAGAGTAGTTCTCTTGTTTTCCTACAAGGGGAGTTTAGTTTGTCTGATGAACCCCTCGGCTGCTAGGCCTTTCCCCCTGTGCTAAGCCTTTTTGGGGGGCTATTTTTGGTTGTACACGCTTAGGCCCCCATAACTTTTTGTCCACACAAGGCATCTAGGCCAAATTTATGTTCTTTATGGCCCAACCTTCTGACTGAGGTTTCTAAAGGTGCGCAGGGTTTGTGGATTCCCTTTGAGAGAACCTAGAAATGTTCCAAAATACGGGTACATTTTTGCTTTAGGGGGAAAATGGGGGAAACATGCTGCAGAAGAAAGCGTCTGGTTTTTCCCCTGCAAATGGTATCAACAAAGGTTTGCAGTGCTAAAATCCCCATCTTCCCAGCTTTCAGGAAGTCAGATTTTGGCAGAAAACCAAACTTTTCCATGCAGTTTTTACATTTTACTAGGACAGCCTATTTTCTGCTTATAACCACCTTCCAAATAGTGGTAGAAGTGGGTGAGAAACCAATAATGGATGCCGGAAAAGTAGACACAGTTCTGAATTCAGCAAGGGGTCATTCGTGTAGATCCTTGAAGGTTTTCCTATAGAAAGTAACAGTGGAAATATAAAGATTGGTGCAGATGAATGGGCATGGACCACAGAATACGTGCAAATTATTTTGATTAGACTACCAGTCAGCAATTACGCGTTTCGGCCTTTATCACATGTTAATAATAATACTTAACCTTTTTTTGCAATGTGCCTAGCTGTAGATTTTGGAGCCCCACTCAGCCAGCAACTAGGCAAACCTGGGAAACCTAGCAAACCTGTAATTTTTTTTTAATAAACACGCAGGGGAATCCAGGATTGGGTGACTTGTGTGGCTTTCACCAGCTTGTTACCCAGAATCCCTTGCAAACCTCAACATTTGTAAAAAAAAAAAAAATTATTCCTCACATTTCTGTAATGGAAAGTTCTAGCATCTGCAAAGAGCCACACATTTCCACCTGCCCAGCATTCCCCCACATCTCCTGATAACAATGATACCTCACTTGTGTGGTTAGGCCTTGTGCCTGCGATCGGAAATGACCCAAAACACAACCTGGACACATCACGTTTTTCCACTGAAAACAAACCCTTTTTCTGCAATGCGCCTAGCTGTGGATTTTGGGCCCTAGCTAGGGAAACCTAGCAAACGTACAGTGGAGACTTCAAAATGATCGATCACAAAACGACTTAGTTTTGCGAGGTAGTCACTGGTGTTTTGGTCCCAGGCTCAACGGCCATCTCAGGAAACCTATCAAACCCAGACATTTTTGAAAACTAGAAACCCAGGGGAGTCCAGGGAGGTGTGGCTTGCGTGGATCCCCCATTGTTTTCTTACCCAGTGTCCCCTGCAAACCTCATTAAGCTAAAAATAAATCTCCTTTTCCTCACCTAACCAATAAAATTAATTATTGGCAATGCAACATTTGTAAGTCCTCCAGGGCTTATTCCTCCCCCTGAAGCCAAGTTTAAGGCCCTTGGCCCTCAATACATGATCCCTTAACCAGCAAACCCAGTTAGCAGCAACAGCACTAATCTGGACAAGGCCAATCGCATCTCCCCTCAGCTGCAGTGCACTTATTTAAATGCACGTTCCATCACTAAGCACGCTTCAGAACTCTGGGACATCTTCGACACAACAAAGCCAGATATAGGTTTCATTACCGAAACCTGGCTAAATTTGCCCTCCTCTCCACCCATAGATATAGCGTTTCCCGAAGGCTATAGAGTAACTAGGTGCAATAGACAACTCAAAAAGTGAGGGGGAGTAGCTTTTGAAACACTAAATCCTCCAAGAGTTGATATTCTTGATTCCTGCTCCACCCCTGGTTTGGAAAATGATAATATTTCAATAAAAAATGTAATCTAATCTGGAAGGGCGCTGGTCTATAGCCACCCAGTGAGGAAAAAAAAAAAGATCTTAGTGCGAGGCTCAGGGAACAGCAAACACCTCATTTTAGCAGCAGATAATTTTCTGCTTTTGGGTGACTTACCATATTGATAACCAATCCTACCGGGATACCATTCATCTCTTGGCAGACACTGAATCACTGGGGCTTGACTAAATGGTATCAGAGGCTACACATGTAGCCGGGCACAGCCTCGATGTAGTATTTACACACGCCACAAATCTAGTGGTGGACCCAGAGGGATTTCCACTGTCATGTGCACGGACGACCGGGAGCAGTCTGACGCACACAAGCACTGTTGCGTCCTGCTCAATGAACCGAAGGGGTTAAGGCAAAGACAGAGGCAGATCCAGTGCCCCTCGAAGGTCTGACACCCAACTGGCGATCATGCGGGCAATGCAATGTATTCTTGAAGTTGTATTATAACATAATTTTCAAGAATCTCTCTTGGATGGAGAAGTTAGAGGTCGGGTAATACTCTTTCAGGTTAACCATTATTTCCCCCCTATACCACCCCCCTCGGCGCTGTGATGATGATTTGGGAATAATTCTTTCAGACGTCATAGAGAATGCTTAACCACCAACTTACATTAAACTAGCATTAGAGACTTTAGGTAGAAACTTGCCACTGGACCCAATTTCATTTGTCGGGCCGTAACAGCAGTATCTCTGACTGGAGGATGACTGCTTGCAGATGAACATAGCGTTGTGAACAGACTTAAAAACTAGTTATTCTTCAACAACACCGCAGATGCTCTGCAACAGTTTAAGGCTATTTGGGAATCTGAGTCGAGAGACTTGACAAGGGTGAGTGGGAGGCGGCCACAGGAGCCTTCAAAGATATTGCTTTAAGACAGTGCTTCGGCTAATGTAACTGTGTATACTTCATTGCTCCTACTATTTCCATACTGCCCATCACACCATGGGCAGTTGCCCCACTGAGACCTGTATGAGAGGTTGCGGGACGTGGGTACCTTCATCCACATGGTGAGGAGCTGCCCTAGAATACAAATATATTGGACTGAACTTAGGGAGATAATGAGGGCTATGACAGGATGCCTCATACTCGATACAGCAAAATGCTGCTTGTTTGTTGGAGGTGGAGGGACAACCCCCCACCTAGGTACAGCAAAACGGTGGCTGTCCCTTGGCTTGAGAGTTGGGGAGGCAGTTAAATCCCCAGACTTGAATGATACGAAAAACGATGTGGTCTGATGCATGTTGATGGACAAAGCGCTCTACCAAAGCAGGGGTTGTCCTTAAAAAAAATGGGAGTGTGTGTGTGGTCCCATTGGGGGAGCTACAGAGGGCGAATGTGAAGGGATGTTGGGCTCTGTCACACCACCAGGATGGAAGGTTTAAATGGCAACACACAATGTACATTATCTGTTGTTTCTGATGGATTCAATAGTGCAAGCCTTCTGGAGACTATTGTGTCATGCTTCAACCCTGCCACCTTATGTTTTCTTTTTTAGGTTTGATTTTGAAAAGCAATTAAAAAAATATATATAAATATTTTTTAACTGTTTGGTCTTTGATGGGAAGTCACTACTTGCTAACACCACTGGGTTCAGACTCCCAACAGTAAGGCCAAGCCACTGACCTATATTTAAACTAAACAAACGCCAATACTGTTTCTTATGTTCTTTGATCTAATCTATACAGTCATATTTTAAACAAAGACAATATGCGCACCAGCATGCTAGTTCTGTCTGAATTAATCACTCTTTTATTTTCTTATTTCTCCCAGAAAGAATCTTTTTATTTTTTCAAATTTACATTTTTAAGATCACAACACATTAAGACAAACATTTATATCAAAGACAATATACCCCATCAAAAAATCACAATCACTCTCATTCAACTTTCATCCTCTCACTCAATTACTTGAACAAAATTCTCACACATACACACACTCAAAACGACAGAAAATATTTTTTCTATTTACAATACTATTCAACTTAGAACATTTGAAAACAAAGCCGTAGAACTCAATATTATCCACATTTCATCATTTCATACAAAATGCAACAATCGATTTAAACATTCTTATGGCATTAACCAGTCTACGCGTTTCGAACTCTTCTTGTTAGTAGAGTTCTCTTCAGGACCACATAGCTGTAAAAACAAAAAACAGACAGATTTTGTTTTTTTTACCCTTTGCTATTTGTTGATGGCCGCTCCCACCCAATTGCCTTTAGTACCGCTCTTACCTTATCTTGATCTGAGCTTACTTAACCCGTCGCCAGACACTGTGCCAAAAAGAAAGAAAGCCACAGACAACTATAAGGTTGGTGACGACATCTCTATAGCCTCATCCATTAACCCCTTCCATGCGGCCGCAATTCCCCTGGTGTGCTGTAAACAACACGAACAGGGGCGGGCCGCGACGAACCCCAGCCGTCATCAGCACACGAGCACCGTAGTGCATGACGGCTGGGGTTCGTCATCAGCATGGAAGGGGTTCAAAGCAACTCGCCAGACTTACTTCTCTCTTATCTCCTTATGCCCGTAATTGCTTCAAAATCTTCTCTATACCTGCAGTATCTGAAAAAATTAATGAAGTGACACTCGTAAATATGCATGTGCTCGCTACGCTCTTGGTGGTAAAACGGGAAAGAAGTGCCCAACCACTCACTTCATATGCTTGGATAAATAGTCCACAGGTCTGCTCTGTGATGTTTTTGGGGAAAAACTGCTCCGGAGGGGCCTGTCGGACGACAAAAGCCTATTTAGAATCTTGTTCGCATACTAAACCGCACAAACAAAAGTGGATAAGTATTCCTTCCCCAGGGGTTACCTGTTCGAGATCCGCCTCGCGCTGGGAAGGAAAACGGGCGTCTTATCGCATTATAATCTGTGACGCGGGAACACCGCGTCTGCTGTTGTACTCTACTTCCTGGTGCAAGGAATCATGGGACTTGTGGTATGATAAGCTGAATCACATCGGAGATTGAAAACTTTATTCATTAAGCGACCTCCTATGGACAAAAAGCTAATTGTAATGCTCCCATTCAGTTTTTTAGATGCATCTATGTCTGAAACACGGTTTTGAGCTTGCGGGAGTGTGTGTGAAAAACCAAGGGAATAGTGGTTGGGAGATATAAGCTAAGTTTTTCATATCCATGAACCAAATATTTGGAATTAATATGAAAGTTACGGTTAGAAAAGCTTTATTATGCTTTTTGGGGGGTACCTTCTTGTTAAACAAAGAATGGATGTAACTGAGAATCATGGGCATTGCGGTCCGCATTCGAAAATTACAAACTATATTCATTAAGCCAATCCTTGGGCACGATATGCCGGTTGCAGAGTGCTTATTGTTAAAACCGCGGTTGGCAAACTGTGTTGTATTTCTGGGACGTGCTTCCTTGTCAAGAAATTAAAGGTTTTTTTAGGTCTCGTGGCGATTACCGCGCGAAAGCGCGGTCTCGCCAGAGACTTTAGTCACCGGCTCAACTTCGCAGGAGACAAGAGATGGCCACGCTCATCTTCCAGAACGGGATCGGAGCGGGCCGCGTGCGCACATCTCCTGTCTCCTGGGAAGCTCCAACACACACAACCACACCTCCCCCTGCTTTCGCATGCGCGCGCACACACACACACACACACACACTAGCGCACACAGAGACACACCCACGAGCGCACATACACGCACGCACACATACAGAGACACCTCCCCACCCGCCACCTCACACTGAATGCCCCTGGTTCTGCATAAAGCGTATAAAGGACTCACAGACTCTGAGCTCTGCGTGTCTTAGTCGGCGATCCTCAGCTTGCTTGCGTGCACGCTCACTGCGACGGCGTATCGTGTGCTCCCACCGCGGTTTCAGTTTCGCTTGTTTTTCTCTGGTGAACGGTGAATCACTTGTAGGTGGATTGGCGATGTAGCACACGTCAGGATCCAGCAGGTGGCGCTGTCGAGCTGCAACTCCGCTTTCTAGTTTGTTTTTTTTTGCTGGCTATCGCTACTGCACTGCAGAAGAAGCTTTATTCCGCCCGTTCATTAGTCATGCCTCCGCACTCCCCCACTGCACACATGGGCTTTAGCAGGTCAAGGCTGCTTCCGGGGTATGCACGTGGGGGAGCTGCACCCATTTTTACTGGTGGTCCGGTTTACTGTTCGTTTCAGTTTCAGTCTTTCCTAGTGTCTTTCAAGCAATGCCTCACAAAACACTGGCTTGACATTACATATCGTTTTTAGCTTTAGTGCCCCCCCACGACCAAAATGATAAAGTTCTATATACAACCGACAAGTAAAATATCAAATATCCAATTCAAAACCCTTCCAGCAGTGGAGAAGGAGGTATTCTCTTCCATAGTTGAGGAACACTGTGCTAACAGGATGTTAATTGTTAACCAGAATGCCTTTAACCATTAGACCAGTGACAAGGGCACATGGATGGAATCCATGTAATGATTGGTTATTCCCTAACTGGTATCTCATCAAAGGACCTATGTAGCCAGACTAACCTATTTTTAGTAAGTATTTACCATGTCTAAAGGTTTAGAAGTCTATCAAGTAATCACTCAACTCCTTTTTGTTTTTTTTGTTTGTTTTTTTCCCCAGAAACTATGAATTTCGAGTCTTATAAGTTACAAAATAGCAACTTGTGCTGCAGCTTTCCGAAATAGTTTAAGAATCTTTAAAAAGTATTGAGGTTCTACCATAAATGATATTACCGATTCGTGGCACAGGTAGATGTTCTTTCATTAAACTGGAAAATGTATTGATAAATACAACATGCATATGTTAGTAGTATGATGGATGTCAGTATATTCCAAATAATGTTACACTGTACGAACTGTCTTGTCAAATTGGCCATGGAAATCATCTCATCCTCGTAATATAATTACACAGAGCATTAATTTGTGAGTACATGTATCACTCTAGGAGGCCATGAATCAGAGGTGGGGCGCTCAATGGGGATAACAATCTGTAATTGGGGGCGCTAGAGGGCGCCGAGCAAGATGGCCGCACGTAAGTGAGGCTCCGCCGAGACCATCCAACATTCGCTAATTTATCCTATATATCCCGCCTAACCTGAACCCCATCTGTGAGCCGAACAACACCCGATGTATCTGGGAATCCGATGAGGAGATTTTTGACTGCCGAAAAGTTGGTGCGACCTCCTCCGAAGTTGAGCTGTCCCGCGCTGTGATCGCGCCTGGAGAGAACCGGCCTTCTATCCTGAGCCTGCCCCGAAGCTGAACGGACGGAGGGTCTCCTCCACTGCCTACGGAGGGAATCCGGAGAGAGCGGCGCCCAGCGCCTGTGGTGGCGGCGCTTGAGAGGAACGAGCCGTGCAGCACCTGGAAATCGAGCGGCCTGGCCCGGCCCTGCTGTTTGCGGTGAGTGGGGCGGGGAACTAAGCGAGCCCTGGGCTGCGGAGGCGGCTCTGGGCCGCGCCGCGCGAGCTGTGGCCAGCGGGGACACGGGGGGGGGGGCCTAACCAATGGCGGAGTGGCGGCGCTGTGATCCCCAGTCGGCAAAGAGGCCGCCGGGCGAGCTTTCTTGCCGTACACTTGACGGTTGGGTGCATTGACATTTTGGCGCACTATCACCACTAGGCGCCATTGCTGCTTCTGTCCCAGGCTAGAGATAGTTGAGGGGCCACCAAAATATACTTTGGCACGTGGCCACTGGTACGTTCTCCGAGGCTTACTGGGACGCTTTTCACGGTATTCCTCTTACACAATTGCGGTGCCTGGGCAAGGGCATTGCTCTGATCGACACCATGGGCAGGCCGGAAAGAAACCAACCGAAGATAACATTTGAAACTAAAAAAACGGCGCTAACGTCTTCGCAGGCACCGCCTGACTCTGAACAAGGGGGGGCAGTTGGGAGCACCCCGAATTTAGAGACTACATTGGTGGCCATGCAAAAAACTCTACAGTCCATAGAAGGCACCATGGAGTCGGTTAACCATCGCCTTGACCAAATGGCGACTCAATTCGACCGCCAAAACGAGCGGATGGGGGAAGTGGAGCAGAGAGTGTCTGCCACGGCGGATGGACTTTCCACGGTCACGACTAAAGTGTTTAATATGGAGAGGGTGTTGGCGGTCATACAGGCGAAGAACGAGGAGTTAGAAGGGAGGTCCAGAAGGAACAATATATGCGTCACGGGCCTGCCGGAGTCCACAAATGTTGGCCGGATGGAGGACTTCATGGAGCGCATGCTGGTGGATGTTTTTGGGGCGGACCAGTTCTCTCGCGTCTTCATCGTGGAACGCGCCCACCGCTCCCTGGCGAAGCGTCCAGTGCCTGGGGCGCAGCCACATCCTATTATAGCTCGTATCCTGAACTATAGAGACCGGGATACTATACTGCGCCTTGCAAGGGAAAAGGGCACTATTGAGTACCAAGGTAACAAACTGGAGTTTTATCCTGACTTTACCATGAGGGTGCAAACGGCGCGCAAAGAATTTGCCACAGTAAAACAGCTCCTACGCGCCGAAGACATCCAGTACGCCATGTTGTATCCTGCACGGCTTCAGATAGGGCCCCCGTCAGACAACAAAATCTTTACCTCCCCTAAGGCGGCCACGGACTACGCAAAAAAGCAGAAAAAACGTAAAAGGGACTCGAATGGGCAACGGAGTGGGGAGGATGATAGGCAGGGCGAGGTTGCTTAACTTGTCGCAAACAGACCACCGAGCACGATACGCAGCCATGATGTCCTGATCTGATACACACTGTCTGCTTTATTACTTGTAAATACTGCCAATACCTTAAGCGAACTGACACCTGGATTATGGATTGACGTGCCCGTGCATGTTGACACATGATATATATGCTGGCCCGTACTATCGGCATTTGTAACGCAGTGAGTGCTATTGACTGGGCCATGTATCATACAGGAATTATTGGGACCTAGCATGGTGGCTGTGGCCGAAGAGGGATGTATACGCATACTGTGTTGCCTGCTTGTGACATTGACCACATATGTTGGTACCTCTGCTGAAACACGAGTGTATAGATAGGAGCCCTATGGCGGTGTATTGATATTTGAATGCTGATTGTTGTTCCTATGACCATGCAGATGGGGTGAGTGGGTTGGGGTTGTTCAATAGTGAGCATGGTCTGCACTCTCGTTAGTTCACTGACGGGAGTTGTGTGCCACTGCGCCCCCGAATATGGGAGTTCCCCACACACAGTTGAATGCAATGTTGGGTTTTGTAAGGGGGGGGAAGGGACGGCTTTGGCAGGTTGGGGATGCTGAAGTGGGTGGTGGGATGGGAGGGGGGGATCATTGGAAGGAGAGGGTGAACCTGAGTGAGTGTTTTCCGCAAAAGTAACTGCCGTGTGCCATACTTGGTCCGAGCGACCCACGTGTCTGACTTGGAGGTTCGCATGGGCCTTGAGCGTTTTTTCACAGCCAAAATGCCATTTGTGAAACTGATGTCTCTTGTAAAATGATGGAAGTAATTACCAAGGACTGTATGCCCTGTCTGATAGATTTCTTGCCACTCAAGGGTCGAGTGTATCTTTGCCATTCTACCTCAAGAATACTCACTATGACCGGGTACCAGGAATGACCAGGAGGGAGTTGGGGATTACTGTTAATTGAGTTTGTTTAAAAAAAACTGTAAAATGAGACCGAGATTCCATAAGGGCGTTACGGCTGCAGTATTACAATGAACACAGAACGCTGACTCTTGATGACTTGGTGAGCTTTTCCATGCTGTATACTTTTGCTAATGATGGTTTGGGGCAGGGTTGCTGTATTTCCTGGTCAGTGGTGGGGGATCTGGGAGGTCTAAAAGGCATTTGGAACATTGTAGGTATATGTACTGTTTGACTTGCAAGGAGGTTCGTCGCATTCCTGGATTGCTGGGTGGCGGATACTGGAACATTGGGAGGGGGTTGGGAGGTGTCTACTGGCTGCTGGGTAGCTTGAAGGTCTGGAAGTATGGATAGGGGGGGTAAACTCTCTTGTGTTACTTGGAATGTTCGGGGATTGAATCGGCCGCAAAAGACTAGACAGATGCTAGCGTTCCTGAATAGGCTTGGTGCACAGGTAGTTTTTCTTCAGAAAACGCACCTTCGGGGAAAGGCGGCTGAAATTGATTGTGGGTAAGCAGTGGGCGGGGGTACGGCTGGCGACGGCCTATTCTTCTTATGCATGTGGGGTGATGATCTTGATTAAAAGAAATGTACCATTTGAAGTAATCCATGAGGAGATTGACCAGGATGGTCGATATATCATTGTACATGGTAAATTGTGCGGGACGCTGGTCACCCTTCTTAATGTATACGGGCCGAATGTGGATGATCCTGACTTCTATGTTACACTTTGGAACAAAATATATATGCTTGCCCCATCGGCTGTACTCTGCGGAGGAGATTTGAATGTCACTCTGGATATTGAATTGGACAAAAAACAGGATAGGCCTTGCGTGCGAAAGAAAGCTGCTGATGCGGTCTGTGAGGGTATGCATGGACTAGGGTTGTTGGATGCTTGGCGATTGAGGCACCTGGGCAGACGGGAGGGAACATGCTACACGTCGGCACATGATACATGGTCGAGATTGGATTATTGGCTGGTGACTCGTGATGTGAGTGGATGGGTTCTGGATGTGGAACATCTACCTCGCACGATCTCTGATCATGCGCCGGTTCGTCTGGTGATACAATTGCCGACACATGCACCGGCTCCTTTCACTTGGCGCCTATCCCCTGGTGTGTTGTCTGATCAGGTACTGCGTGAACGACTGCGTCAGATTATCGAGGAGTTTTTTTAGCAACAATGTGGGATCTGTTGACAATATGAGTACAGTGTGGGAGGCATTTAAGGTGACTGTAAGAGGGGCGTGTATTGGCCTCCGATCGGGGGTGCTTACGTCACTGAGAGACTCCATGGCCAGGTTGGAAAGAGAATTGTTGGTCCTGGAACGACAGCTGGAGGAATGTTCGGGGGAAACGTTATTAGCCGAAATTAGATCGAAAGTAACTGAATATAACGAGCTGGCGGAGCAGGAGGTGAAATTCCTGTCCAAACACACTAGAGCAAGATATTATGGTGAAGGGGGTAGGCCGGGGAAGAGATTGGCGGACCGAGTAAGGGACCCCTGGGCACGTCACTGCACTGTGCAGGAAATAGAAGACGGAGAGGACGTTGTGACTAGCACGGATGGTATTGTGGCTTGCTTCACGAAATACTACGCACAGATGTATGAGCACAGGGACACAGCAGATGAGGAGGAAATAAATAGGTACTTCGAGGACATCGCTTTGGTGTGGCTATCAAGGGGGCAGCAGGAATTCCTTATGCATCATATCAGGGAGGAGGAGTTTAGAGAGGCAATAGCTGCTCTCCCAAATGGCAAAGCAGCTGGCACAGACGGTTTGCCCTCTGAATTTTATAAAGAATATGCAGATCAGCTGCTACCACACTTGGCGATGGTCCTGGAAGAAGCGGTAGACTGCAGTCAGTTACCAACCACAATGAGAGAGGCGCTACTGGTAGCGCTGCCTAAGCCGGGAAAGCCCCCGAATAAATGTGACTCATATCGCCCTCTCTCCCTCGTGAATACAGATGTAAAAATAATAGCTAAGGTTTTGGCCACGAGACTGCGGTTACTCCTCCCAGTGATGGTGCTGCCGGATCAATCGGGATTCATACCTCTCCGGTCCACTACCCACAATCTGAGGGCTCTGTTTGCTGTGTTACATCTGCTTAAGCCGGAGCTGGCTGCGGTAGCTGTTATGCTCGACGCTGCCAAGGCCTTTGACTCGGTGGCATGGCGATATATGATAGCCATACTACACCGAATGGGGGTGCCTTTCTTTTTTACATCACTGATAACTCTCCTATATACTGATCCCATAGCGAGAGTGAGGGTCAATGGTCGTGTCTCCAGCTCATTTCCAGTTCAAAGGGGGACGAGGCAGGGCTGCCCTCTCTCGCCTTTGCTTTTTGCTATTGTGATGGAACCGCTGGCCTGTATCTTGAGGCAGAGATATGCAGAGGCGGCGTTGAAGTTCCCTCTCTGGTCTTTGGCAGTGTCCATGTATGCTGATGACATGGTCCTTTACGTACGTGAACCTGCTCTACACCTAGAAGCCATACTCCGAGAGTTTGTCAAGTTTGGTCGTCACTCCGGTCTGACCATCAACTGGGACAAATCTGTTGTGCTGACCCTCACGGATGCTACCCACCAGATTCCCTTAGAATTTCCGTTGGAATGGGCGACAGAGTCAGTTCGGTATCTGGGCATCTGGGTGCACCGGGACAGCCAAGAAATTATAAGGGCTAATCATGGAGTGGCCATTTCTGAGTTAGAAGATCAGGTGGCGCGTAGGACACGACTCCCTCTAACTCTGGCGGAACTAGTGTCTTTAATTAAAATGGTGGTATTGCCGAAATTCCTCTATCTCTTTGTCAACATTCCGGTCCCGCTGAAATCACACTTTTTTGCCAGGTTAAGATCCCTACTGATTACTCTAACCTGGGCTGGTAAGAAGCCGCGTGTAACATGGGAGGTATTGACCAAGCCATACGAGTTGGGGGGCTTTGCTGTACCAGATATGAAATTATATTATTTGTGTGCACAAGCACATTTTGCAACCTACTGGCTGTCTGCTCCTCCATATACCCCGCATGTGGCACTTGAAGCCAGTGCTGTTCTGCCGAATCCGCTGAGGGCCATGATAGTCAATGATCATTCCGTGTTTGATAAAGGAGAGGTTGACACAGTGAAATCCACGGCGACCGCCTGGCGGGAACTGGGCAGACGAGCAGCCAGGTTGCCATTATATGCGCCTGCTATGCCACTTCTCTATCACTCAGAAATCTCGGTCTCGGGCGAGATTGGAGGTTTACAGATTCTGCAGGGGGCTGGGCTACATACTATGGGGGACCTTTTCCCTGGGGCCTCGTTCCTCTCCTTACAGACTATGACGGACCACTCGGCTAATGCAGTTATGTCTACTTTTACATACGTCAGACATCGGGCTGCTGTTCATGCTCTGTATCCCACATATCCAGAGGAACCGTTGACACTCGGAGCCTTGCAATTGCTTTACACTACTACGGACAGGGCTAAGTTGCTTTCTAAACTGTACCGAGCTGCGCAGGAGGATGAGGAGGGAGGCGCGGTTCTGGACAGGGCTCGATGGGATAGGAGTCTCCCAGAACCACTGAGTGGTGATGATGAGTGGACCGAGTGCTGCTCTATGACTGGGGGATATGTGGCCAAAGGCAATTTTCGTCTTCTTCATTATAAGTTTGTGCATCAGTGGTACTACACGCCGGTCCAGCTGGTTCGGTATGGCCTTCGAGCGACTGCTCAGTGTGTCCGGTGTGGTGAGGATGACGCTGACTTTGTACACCTGGCCTGGGGATGTTCACGTGTGTATGCCTTCTGGAAGGCTGTCTCTGAGGCGGTAACTGCCATGACGTCGACTGAGGTTGTGTTGGATGTGCGCCTGTGCCTCCTGGCAATAGCCTCTAGTATATCTGCGAAATCGAGACGTTTCATTGTGTTGGCGCTACAATTGGCTAAACGGAGAGTTGCTATGGAGTCGGGGGAAGGAGAGCACCTGATGTTCAACTGTGGCTGACTGACATGGCTTACTGTAGAGATCAATTGAATTGTTAGTATGAGGGACTGCCGGCGAAGGCACGACCACGAGAAATATGGGCTCCGTAGACGCAATATATGCTTTCCCTAGCTGATGATGATAGCGCCAGGAGTGGGAGTGGCGGATCATTGGATGGAGGGGGTGAACCTGAGTGAGTGTTTTCCGCAAAAGTAACTGCCGTGTGTCATACTTGGTCCGAGCGACCCACGTGTCTGACTTGGAGGTTCGCATGGGCCTTAGCGTTTTTTCACAGCCGAAATGCCATTTGTGAAACTGATGTCTCTTGTAAAATGATGGGAGTAATTACCAAGGACTGTATGCCCTGTCTGATAGATTTCTTGCCACTCAAGGGTCGAGTGTATCTTTGCCATTCTACCTCAAAGACTCGGAATACTCACTATGACCGGGAACCAGGAATGACCAGGAGGGAGTTGGGGATTACAATTGAGTTTGTTTAAAAAAAACTGTAAAATGAGACCGAGATTCCATAAGGGCGTTACAGCTGCAGTATTACAATGAACACAGAACGCTGACTCTTGATGACTTGGTGAGCTTTTCCATGCTGTATACTTTTGCTAATGATGGTTATTTGCGAGTTCAGCTACATTAGCCGTTACACTGATTGCGGCCGGCCCTACCAGTGGGTTGTAGGCACACCGCTGTGTATATGTATTATGTGTAATAAAGGTCTACAACAAAAAAAAAACTATCTGTAATCGCACTTTTGTATCAGTGTTACAGACTTTATTAATTGAAACACTGACCATTAAAGCTCACATTGTAATATTTGTATTTCTTTTGCAACTGGGATTCCAAGGAAATGTCAATATGAAGACATTGTCACAGGTGTGTTGGGGAGAACATGGCGGCCAGCAAGTTGTGTGAGGCTCTGATGGGCGGTTTTACCGTCTTTACAGCCTGTAACATCTTCTGAAATGTTCGTGGGAACGCGTTGAGATCTGCTGGACTAGTGAAAGAAATGTAATCTTGTAAATCAGGGGTCTATTTTCGTGTTAACCCTGGAGGACGGAGAAAGTGAGTAGAACCAGTGCATCTTGCTGGCAAAGCTGTGGGCGTGTTTCCAGCCAGGTGCGAGGGACGTCGTGAAAGAATTGGTAACGCGCTGCTGAAACATCCCGGTTTTGGTCCAAGCTTTGCGTTATCTTTATCGGCGTGATTCCCCTGGACCCCGGAGGGGGTGGCGGGGATAGCTGTTTCCACTCCTAACGCGGCAGTGTTGCGAGGCGCGGGCGAGAAGCTGGGAGAGAGTCAGCGAGTACCGGTTGCCCTGTGGTCATGGGCGGCTCTGGGGGTGCGTCGCGGGCGAAAGGCGGCGACGAGATTCCCCATTCATAGAGGCAAGGGCAGAGGAGGTGGATGCGAGAGACTCGAACCCCCACAATCCACCAGAACTGCACCGAGAAGCGGGGGACAAGTAGAGCTGCTGGAAGACACAGTTACAAGGCAGCAACAAACAGTAAGAGTACATTGTATGGAACTGGGGAATTTGGGAGGGTGGTCGGAAAAGGGTTCTCTAAGAAAGAAGAAAAGAGAATCAGCAGGTACTAAACACTACCGCGGTATGCCTTAAGCAGTATAGGCAAGGATTCACCAGATCATTTAACAAGCATTTGCAATGCAATAGGTCTCACATTTACGCTAGTTTAAGCAAATGCTTGTTTTTAAATGTGGGTGTCAATATAAACCCGGGCTGAGAAACTAGTAGATGGATGCGGGCATGGATATTTTTATGCGTTCCCTCTGGCAGATCAATGGACCCGGTGGTGAGCTGGGGCTTATTCAGGTGGATGGTTTAATCTTCACGAGCATGGGTGTTTTTTTGCATTCTCTCTAGCATATAGATGGACCCAAGAGGTGAACTGCAGCTTATTCCGATGTCTTAATTCTGTGCTGACATGTTCAGCTTAATCTATAGATTCCTGATAACTCGTTCAGGCCATCAACAGCAGTGTTAAATTTGACAATAAGCATCGCTTCTCTCCTGGATAATTTCACGTCTACGTCTCCACCTCTGATGTCATTCTCCAACTTTGAGATAATTGTCCAAGACAAGTCTTTGTCTGTGTGATTGTTAAGTCTCCAGTGATTTACCAGCGGAGCGGTTAGAAAATTTTAGTTAATCATCGATTTGTGTTGGAAAATCCTAGTTCTTATTTCCTGATTGGTTTTCCCTATATACAACATGCCGTGATTTACAATTCGTGAAGGTGTCATGTTTCCAATAGATGGTATTATGTTCAAACAGACTGCCTTCCTTCGTGGAGGCACAATATGTACACGTTCCACATTTGTGGTGGACTTGGACTGGAGGGAGCCCAACATAGGATCTTACTGAGATTGGACTCTTTTGCGGTAGTGCTGCTCACACAAGTTGATTCGCAATGCTGCTGTCTTTTTTGAAGGCAAACAATGGTGCCTCATTCAATGTTGCATTGAGTTTTTTTACTAGGTGCCGATTTTGTATTATCACTTTATTCAGCAAGTTTGAATTTGGGCAGAACGTCGACACACATACAATTCTGTCCATTTCTTTCCTTGTTCTTTTTTGGAGAAGGCTTTCCCGTGGGATCCACCATGCGCACCTCATGGCTCTTTTCAGTAATTTCTTTGGGTAACCCCGTTCACGTAAATTGTCTGTCAGTTTGTTGGCATGCAGATGGTATTCATCTTTATAATGACAATGAACTACACTCTATTCTGGAGGAAGGCCACACCGAGGGATTTGTTGGGAAAAATGAATTTGAATATCTGAAAATCAAAAGCCCAAGAATCTCGCTATTTTATTTACTTCCAAAAGTGCATAAAAATGAGAATACACCACCTGGTAGGCCCATAGTGTCTGGGTGTGAGTCTTTGACCGAGCCAATTTCAAAGTTTTTTGATTTTTTTCTTAAACCTTTTCTACCTACTGTAAAATCCTACCTGAGAGATACAACTGATTTCATCAATAGATTAGTGACAATAAAATTTGAGCAGAATGTTCACTACCTCGTGACACTCGATGTGGTGTCCCTATACACCCAGATCCCGCAGGATGAAGGCCTATATGTCATGGAGCATTTTTTAGAAACCTGTGAAAGACCCCACAGAATTTACCATGAAATTAGCAAGCTTCGCGCTAAAGAAAAGCTATTTCAATTTCAATGGCGACTTCTACTACCAAGTACGTGGAGTCGCCATGGGATGCCCCAGAATTAGCCGTATTGTTTATGGCTACATACGAGGAGATGCACATCTACCTGAACAACCCATTTGTACAATTCATTGGGAATTGGAGTCATTACATTAACGTTTTTATGGTCTGGACTGGAAATGAGGAGGACCTGATAAAATTCCACGAGTGGCTAAACAATCGGACGGATGAAATCGAGTTTAGCATCAACCATTCAAAAATAAAAATGTCGTTCTTAGATGTGGAGGTATATCCAGCAGATGGGGGGTTGGTAACAACCCTTTTTAAAAAACAAACAGACTGGAATCAGGCTCTCCATTTCTAGAGTAACCATCCTCAGAATCTAAAGGAGAACTTGCCATATGGGCAATATCGCCGAATTAGAAGAAATTGTTGTCATTATAAAGATGAATACCATCTGCCTGCCTACAAACTGACGGACAATTTACGTGAAGGGGGTTACCCAAAGAAATTACTGTAAAGAGCCATGAAGCGCGCATGGTGGACCCCACGGGAAAGCCTTAACCAAAAAAGAACAAGGAAAGAAATGGACAGAATTGTATGTGTGTCGACGTTCTGCCCAAATTCAAACTTGCTGAAAAAAGTGATAATACAAAATTGGCACCTAGTAAAAAAAACTCAATGCAACATTGAATGAGGCACCATTGTTTGCCTTCAAAAAAGACAGCATGATTGTGAAGCACTACCGCAAAGGAGTCCAATCTCAGTAAGGTCCTATGTTGGGCTCCCTCCGGTCCAATGCCACCACAAATGTGGAACGTGTACATGTTGCGCCTCCACGTAGGAAGCAGTCTGTTCGAATCTATAGATAAGCTGAACACGTCAGCACAGAATTAAGACATCGGAATAAGCTGCAGTTCACCATTTAGGTCCATCTATATGCCAGAGAGAATGCAAAAAAACACCCATGCTCGTGAAGATTAAACCATCAACCTGAATAAGCTCCAGCTCACCGCTGGGTCCATTGGTCTGCCAGAGGGAACGCATAAAAATATCCATGCCCGCATCCATCTACTAGTTTCTCAGCCTGGGTTTACATTGACATCCACGTTTTTAAAAAAAACCTTTAATTTCTTGACAAGGAAGCACGTCCCAGAAATACAACACAGGAAGTACCCCCCAAAAAGCATAATAAAGCTTTTCTAACGTATCTTTCATATTAATTCCAAATATTTGGTTGATGGATATGAAAAACTTTGCTTATATCTCCCAACCACTATTCACTCGGTTTTTCCCACACACTCCCGCAAGTTCAAAACCGTGTTTCAGACATAGATGCATCTAATTCGGGGCATCTTCAACAATAATTCTTTTCAAAAACTGAATGGGCACATTACAATTAGCTTTTTGTACATAGGAGGTGGCTTAATGAATAAAGTTTCAAACTCCGATGTGATTCAGCCTATCGTACCACAAGTCCCATGATTCCTTGCACCAGGAAGTAGAGTACAACAGCAGACGCAGTGTTCCCACGTCACAGATTATAATGAGATAGGACGCCATTTTTCCTTCTCAGCGCAAGGCGGATCTCGAACAGGTAACCCCTGGGGAAGGAATACTAATCCACTTTTATTCGTGCGGTTTAGTAAGCGAACAAGATTCTAAATAGGCTTTTGTCGTCTGACAGGCCCCTCCTGAGCGTTTTTTCCCAAAAAATCACAAAGAAGACCTGCAGACTATTTATCCAAGCATATAAAGTGAGTGGTTGGGCGCTTCTTTCACTTTTTACCACCAAGAGTGTAGCGAGCACATGTATATTTACCATGGCCACTTCATTCATTTTTTCAGATACTGCAGGTATAGAGAAGATTTTGAAGCAATTACGGGCATAAGGAGATAAGATAGAAGTAAGTCTGGCGAGCTGCTTTTAATGGATGAGGCTATGGAGAGGTCGTCACCAACCTTATAGTTGTTGGTGGCTTTCTTTCTTTTTGACACAGTGTCTGGCGACGGGTTAAGTAAGCTCAGATCAAGATAAGGTAAGAGCGGAACTAAAGGCAATTGAGTGGGAGCGGCCATCAACAAATAGCAAAGGGTAAAAAAACAAAATCTGTCTGTTTTTGTTTTTACAGCTATGTGGTCCTGAAGAGGACTCTACTAACAAGAAGAGTTCGAAACTTGTAGACCGTTTAATGCCATAAGAATATTCAAATCGATTGTTGCATTTTGTATGAAATGATGAAATGTGGATAATATTGAGTTCTATGGCTTTATTCTCAAATGTTCTAAGTTGAATAGTATTGTAAATAGAAAAAATATTTTCTGTCGTTTTGAGTGTGTGTATGTGTGAGAATTATTTTCAAGTAATTGAGTGAGAGGATGAAAGTTGAATGAGAGTGATTGTGATTTTTTGATAGGATATATTGTCATTGATATAAATGTTTGTCGTAATGTGTTGTGATCTTAAAAATGTAAATAATTTGAAAAAATGAAAAAAATTCTTTCTGGGAGAAATAAGAAAATAAAAGAGTGATTAATTCAGACAGAACTAGCATGCTGGTGCGCATAGTCTTTGTTTACAATATGACTACAATATGATCGTATAGATTAGATCATAGAACATAAGAAACAGTATTCGAGTTTGTTTAGTTTAAATATAGGGAAGCCACTACAGCATAGCTAAGTGTTGGAGTGAAGCGATGCCTTGTGTGCAAAACAAGAGCCAGTCTTGTGCTATAATTCTGGACAACTGTAGTTTGTAAGTCCAGTAATCAGGAACATCGAGAGAAACAGCATTGGGGCGTGGCCAGCACTGTAGCATGGCTCCAGCTCCTCACTCCTTTGCCCCGTAATATCTGTCAGTCATTCGTGCATGTAACAGAAGAAAACCATACCCAGAGACGATCGCTACACAGGCTGGCAAGAGACATTGAACTCACCGCTTATCGGAGGCGATTGGAGCTATTGGAGAGCAGCGGCCTACGAGCATGATTGAGCCGCGGGGTGAAGTGGGTGTCTCCCCCCCGAGGCGGCAGCTCCATCTCCCAGCCTGCCTGAAGGTACACAGTGGGGGAGTAGAGAGCAGCGATCGGCCACTGGTGCTGCTGCCGAGCAAGGACTGTAGGGAGATTGAAGCATCACCCCTCCCCCACACCCCTGGTGAAGCATCGACGTAACAAAACTACTGCTGCTGGGACCGGACTGTTAACAATGCCGTGCATGCAAGAAAACGGCTGCTAAATCCACAGCGAGGTGAAAGAGTCCGGTGTGCGGGCGGACCCAGTAGCAGGCACTGATGGAAGCAGGTGCGTGCAGTGGGAGAACGGGCTGGCACTGCACTGGCCTGCAACAGGGAGATTGGACTGCACCAGACATATTGAGTGGACGAGGGGTGCTGAAAGACTGGACTCCCCCACCCAGAAGCGCTGCAAAGAGAAACACACACCAAATAAACTTATCGCAACAGTGGGAATCAATAAGATGAGGAGCCATTGCAAGTGCAAGAGCGGGCTGAGGACTAAGCAAGGCAGTGCAGGGAGCGTCACCCAGCAAGCCAACAGGAACGAAGTGGGGACACAAGTGCAGGAGAGAGAGAGCTTGGAGGGGAAATCCTGACAGGCTGTGCAGAAGATTCCCACAAGGCAGGTGGCGGGGAGTACCTTTGCCCACCCGCTTAGAATACAACCACTCCACGAATACTATAGCAGTGGCAGAGTAATGTCGGGCTGCAGGGGGGGGGTGCGGCACACACCAGCCAAAGCTGGACAATTTCTCCTGGCTAAAACATCAAGAAGGAGCCCAATAAAAAGACGGAACCAGAGGCGCAGCAAACATAAGGAGGAAAGGAGCGCCCCTACCCCGATAGATATAATGGCAGCTATTACTACTGTGCGCACCTCCTTGGAAGCACGCATTGACATGGTTTCAACAGAAATCTCCTTAATCCGAGCAGAGCTCCGGAAAATGGACAGCAGGGTGAAAGAGGTGGAAGATGCAACACACTGCCGTGCTTCGAAAAAACAAGTGGGTGAACTGCAGGCCACCAGTATATAGCCCTGAGTGAATAACTCGAAGACTATGAAGGTCGTTCGAGATGAAACAACATCAGAATCCGAGAGGGTGGAGGAGCCCGCCGATGACCTCTTTGTGGAGGAACTGATAATACATCTAAAACCCCAGAAATTGTTCAACTATTTCTCGATCGAAAGGGCGGACAGGGTACCAGGAGTTAAACCCAGGCCGGGAATGCCCCCCAGGCCAATACTAGCATGGGTGTTCAACTTTAGAGATAGAGACGTCGTACTACAAACTGCTCATAGTGCCCAACCACTCATATACGAGAAGAACACTATAATGTTTTCCCAGACTTCACCATGAAAGTACAGACACAAAGACAAAGCTTCTTGGAAGTTAGAAAAGCCCTTATGGAGAACTTGAAATATGCCATTATTATTATTATTATGTTTCTTATATAGCGCCTGAATCGACCCCCGGAGGGGTATCTCCGCGCTTGCCTTGGGAACCCGTCCTGGCTTTTCCCTGTGAGATAGCCCCTACAGGGCATCCCCAAGGTGAAAGCCAGGCATCCCGCCGCGGGGGGCCGTTGTGGAGATTAAGCAAGCTTAATGCCCAGAGTTGCAGAGTGTGAACCCATGATTAGGTCAGGCACCGAAGCGAGAATTATCGAGTCCATGGGCATTTGAGCTCAAGACCCTGCCGCGTCGGGAATTGAACCCTGGTCCCGGGTCTGACCTTTTGCTTCAGGGTCTGCCTGCTCTAACCAGTGAGCCACACTTTTCCATGCTCTTCCCAGCAAAGCTAAGGGTAGAGGTGGAAGGCAAGACATGGTTCTTCACCAAGCCAGAGGAAGTCTGGGAATGGATGGATGGGTGGCAAAGAGTAGGTGACCCAAATAACCCAGACAGGTATAATAATAATATTAAAAGAAAATGTATTGAGTGTGCGAATACCCGGAGGTGTCTTGGCGCTAGGACAGTGGTAAGCATCTAACTCTGAAATAACCATGTTTTGAGACCCTTTCTGAAAGAGGTAAGTGAGCTAGCGTTTCGGATATCAATTGGAAGTCTATTCCATAGTTTTGCTGCGCCGTATGAGATGCTTCAGCCTCCCCAGCATGAGGTTTGGATCATTGAAACCCTCATAAGTCTGGCACCAGTAGAGCGTAGCTGTCTGACCGAGTGGTACCAAGAAAAGAAATCTTTGAGAAACATTGGTCCGGTGTTGTTCAGGGCCTTGTAAGCGAAGCAGAATGCCTTGAACTTCATATGATTGCTACGGGAAGCCAGTGGAGTCTTCGAATTTCCTTAGCTACTAGCTCTTATTTAAGGACGATCAGTAGTAGGCTTGTGGCAGCATTTTGTATCGTCTGAAGTTTTTTCAGGTATTTTTTCTGCATATTCAGGTAGAGTCTGTTGCAGTAGTCTAACAGACTGCACGAGTGCGGTCACAACCACCCTTTTGGAGTCAACAGGAATATTAAGTAACATTTTCTTGATCAGGAAATGGGAGTTGGACACAACAGCATTAGTCTGCTGAGCCAAGCTGAGTTAATTATCAGTCAGCACCCCCAGGTTTTTCGCCTAACTAACTGGTTCTGGCAGTTCCCCCATTTCCGCAGGCCACCAAAGGTCATCCCAGCTGGAATGCATTTTCCAAAAGTTCACAACTTCGGTTTTCTCAGAGTTTAGCTTGAGGCAATGCTTTCCCATCCACCTATTTATTTCCATCATGCAGTTTATTAGTGAAAGAACTTCTGGCACCTGGGGGACGATAGAAAAGTATGCCCCTAAAGATGTTTTTTGCATTTGCTTGTACGGTGAAGTAAAGTGCTTCGTAGCAGGGGGTGGGAGCTGGTGCTAAAGTAGCTTCGAACTTTTCCCTGTATACCCCCCTCTTGATAGCAGCGGCGAGGGATGGTAAAATCCCAGAAACAATCCGATTCACTCCAGGAAGACTGAGTCCCCTCCACAGACAACCAGCACACTGGCATAGGAAACGACGAATTGTACCACCCTTGGCGGTGGGCTGTACAGACCCCTGGGTAAGGGGGGGGAATGAACCCAAGCAATTTCGAATTGTTCTGCAAGTATCGATCTGTGCAGTTCAATCCAGAGAGAATCAGTAACGTAACTGGGAACTGGTTATGTCCAACACCACTGCCCAAGCAAGTACAGCTGCCTATTTCCCAAGATTTGGGTACTAAAATATTATTGTATCCTGTATGATTATTGTTGAATATGGGGTTGGGGGGGGTGAGGGAGATGAGGAGGGCGATAAATAGGTTCACGTCTCCTACACAGGAAAGAGGTACGACGAGCACTCTGCAATGTTGGGGGGCAGGCAGTTCAAGCACTGCCACGCAGGGAGGGGGAGGGAGAAAGTCAGGTTTTGGGTTATAGTTGTAGTTGGTTAAGATGTAGCATTCAGGAATTGCAGCAAAACAGTTTTTTGCTCTCTGACAGGACCACATTTCCAGATCCGTAAAACACATATCACACATGCCACACACAGTACAGATACGCAAACTTCACAGAGGGGTAGAGAATTCCACTGCGATTGTCCGTCAGGCCAGTAATGCATTTAGTAGTGGAGACAACAACTGAGATAGATAAACCTTCGAATGAAAGGGGGGCAGATGTATCACTTAAACTACTCTTTTGGAACGTCAATGGGCTTGGGGACAAACTCAAACAGGGAACAGTGTTTCAATACATTAAAAAACAATCACCAGATATAGTTCTACTACAAGAAACACTCCTGGTTGGGAACACCTGCAGGGGCACTCTACAGGTGGGGTTGTAGACTGTTAACGCACTCAGGCTTCACCTCAGGGTCCAGAGGGACTCAACAAGAATGCAAAACCTTGACAGCTAGGGACAGACATAAAACAATGCAACATAGAGTATATGAGCATGGAGACTTGGCAGATAAACTATTAAGCATCGATCAGTGAGAATGGGCAGACCGCTGGATAGCGACGCTATGAGGGTAGGGCGATTAGATGCTGCAAGAGCTGCATGCTATTGCCAAAGCCTTTGCAACCTATTTTACAAACTGTATTAGCCTGTGGCTTCTGCCATGGAGGAGGAGTCACGAGAACTATTGAGAGACCTACCGGTCCCAACACACTCGTTAGAGGACAAGCAAACACTAGAGGCAGACCCCACTGATGAGGTAGTAGTGTCGACAATAACTAATATACAATCAGGAAAGGCAGGAAACGGCCTCCCAACAGTATTTCAAAATGACTGCAACTAATGGGGTGCCACACCCAAGTCAAATGTACTTAGAGAGTAAACAAGTGGGTAAGCTGCCCAGAGACCTAAGAGTCGCCTCTATACTGGTGATCAATGAGAGCGGGAAGCTAGTGAGGACTGCAGTTCTTAACGCCCTATATCGCTGCTGCACACAGAGGTTAAAATCCTGGTGAAGTTATTGGCGACGCGACTGCTCCCAATTATGGCCAAACTGATACACCAGGACCAGTCCGGCTTTATGTCGGGCCGCAATATGGCAAGACTTCATAACAGAGGACGCAGCAATATTGTCACTTGGCGCTTGTATGGCCTTTGACACGTTCAAATTGCCACATATGCTTACAGTTCTCGAACGTATGGGCTTCAGGAGAAACTTCGACTGGATCCGTCTGCTGTATGCAGAGCGACTGGCACAGGTCTTGGTGAACGGGTACACCTCGCAGAGGTTTACCCTTGGTCAGCGAACAAGACAAGCGTTCCCTCGGTCCCCAATAATATTTGCACTGATCTTAGAGCCTCTGGCAGTCTGGGGAAGAGGGGATTCCTTGATCAGAACACTATGATGGACCGGGCTGGGAAGATAGTATCCCCCTGCACGTAGACAATGTGCTTCAATAGGTGGAGTCGCCGCGGTCATCTATAAATAAGCTACTCCAGATCTGTACTAACTTTGGAAAGTACACTGGATATACCATCAATTGGTCAAAATCGGTAATTACCTCCTGCACGGCCCCACCCTGGTCCTACCAACCAACTGTGCAGCTAAGATATTGACGGAGGGATTTCAATACCTTCGAATATTTGCTATAGTAAGCCCGGAACTATTCTACGAACATAATCTCCTCGGCCCGCTGAAACATCTTCATGGAGACATACATCACTGGAGAACGCTGCCGCTGTACCTACTGGGAAGTGCAGTTTATTCAAAATGATGGCACTACCACGTTTTGTGTACACCTTACAAAATACACCGTTTGCGATCCCCGAGGCATACTTCGAAACAATAGATGGGGTGGACAGGACCCTACTTGGGATTGCAATCCACCTCGCGTCTCGGATCAAAAACTGGTTAAAGGATAGTATTATGGGGGGACTGTGCTAACTAACATCTGAGCATACAATTGGGCCTCGCAGTTGTCCATCGTTAATAAATGGATGCATCACCCACAGGACGAGCCGTCCAGTCAGATGGACCGGTGGCTGATGGGCAGAGGGGGATATATATATAGAAAAGCTTTATACACAAATCCGAAGAGGCAGCTGCTTACCGGACTGACTGCCCAAACGATCGCTCTATGGCACAAAGTCCCCAAGAAACAGGGTGATGCTAGCTACACCCCTTTGGGAAGCGGTGAAATTAGGGAACTTGGGCAGATGCAGGGGATTTGACAAATGGGACGTCATATGAATATCAAACGTGTGATTTGTGGATGAAGACGAATATAATCCCCTCTGCAGAGCCTAAGCGAGAATATGAGCTATTGGATAAAGAAAAGTTTAGATATCTACAAATACGACATGCCCTAAGCGCAGACTGAAGCGTACATTTCGTACACCTCCCACTAGAAGATAGACTCCTGACAGGTTACATGGAAAGCAGGTGCATTCCACTCACATATAAAAAAATAATAAATCATTTGCCTGACCCACTCCTACTTCTTCACGAGCGTTGGCAGGCAGACGGGGTAATATTGGAGGAGGAAGATTGGCGTGATGTGCTATATTCCCCACAGGAAGTAGCTCTCTCATCACAGTTAAGATTGATCCAACGAAAAATACCCCATAGAAAATATTTCCCCTGTGCCACGTTGGCAAAAATAGAAAGAAGAGAAGAGGCAGGGTGTAGAAGACTATGTGGGATAGAGGGCACATTTTATCATATACTGTGGGACTGCCCTGCGATCAAGGTATTTTGGGAGGCAGTGGGAACAGGTATAACAGACGTCATAGGCAGAGACTTTCTGATATCCCCAAACTATGTGTACTTAACATATGGGAAGCGACAGGCTTGACCCGCATTGAGCAACTATAGGATTTTTAATCGCCAAACGAAACATAGCTCGTAGGTGGGGAGTTGCAGAATCGCCCATCCGGGTGGTGTGAGTTTGAGACATGGCCTGGTGTGTGATGGCCGAAAGAGCAGTACACAAAAGTAGATGGTGCCCTCGAAGTGGGACCGGATCTGGGGTAAATGGAATGCATGGAGAGGTAATATTTGTAGTTCCCCCTCACTGCAGTGGGATAGATCCAAAGACGGAAGAAGTAACAGTAATGTGAACGAAATGGAAATGCAAGTGGTCTGTTATTTAGGACAGTTAGAGATGAAAATGTATGTCAACTATTTCCGTTCAAGAATGTAGTGATCTGTGTTTTCTGCTGTCCTATTATCAAAACTCAATAAAAAGATTTAAGAAAAAGTAGGAAAACGTAGGAAAAACGGCTTCACAGATGTCCAGAAGCGCAGACAAAAAAAAATGCTCAAAAGTTAAATATTGCAGGAAAAAGAATATTTACGTAGAACAGGTTTCAATGAGTGAGTTAAAAAAAAAATAAAGTCAGGCATTGACTTCGGCAGGAACCTGCACAGTTGAAAGTTAAGGTTGTCTATTTTTAATGTCTACCTTTTTTAACACTGACACTAGTGCAGGCTTTGGGCCCTAATAGTAAGGCCAAAATGGGAGCTCCCTGAATGAGAAGGCTTCACAGTGAAAAGGTTTTCAGTTGTATTGCTGTTAAGCTTTAGGGTGATTGTAACTCATCCAGTGGTTCACTTTGGAGAGATAATCTTCTAATATAGATATTCCACTGTATTCAGAAGGCTTAGCATGGTCAACTTTTCCTTCATGGGTGGCATGAGAGAACCCTTCCATTTATAAGCAACTTGCACACAATTCACTAGAGATGAGGCACGGTCATCCACATAAGGAACAAGAGCCCCTGAAATAAATAACTTTGGTGGTATTTGATAGAAGAGGCCCTTTTCCCATTAGTAATCTCCGTCAAGCTGCATATCTTTTATAAAATTGATGGACCACCTCCAGTAAAAGAGTGAAGACGCAGCCCTAACTCTGTCTGTATGCATAGGTATGTGAATAACAAGCGTAGCAATACTAACCATTATATTTAAGAGCTCACCATAAGAGGCAAACTTCTAGCTAGTTTCAACGTAAGAAATATCGGGGTAGGTAAGATTAAAATAAAGCTCATCCATGAAGAGAGCCACCTTGTGGCAAAAGGTTACAACACAAATGCGTGGAGGCTGAGGCTTGGGAAATAGATCCTCGGGAAGAAATCTGATAGATCTATCCTGGATGACCCACTTTGAGCCGCTGGGAATAAGATCTGAATTGGCAGGGCGATTTGGGACAGGTGCCTAGCGCTGTTCCACTGGTGTCGGAAGCTGCACAGGGACTACAGGCTGAGCAACAAGAGATGTCATTTTCACACTTTTTATAAAACCTCTCCTCCCTTGCATCTCACAGACGACTGACTGGGGCCAAGTGCAAAAGCAAACTCTTTTTGAAAATCCCCATAATATATTACATAGATATGTTGTGGTATTGTCTTTATAGTTAAGAGTTAGAAGTTTAGAGTTTCAAAATGTTGAAGCTTACACCAAAAAATGCTCTGCTACCAATATTAAAAGTTTGAAAACAGTGTGCTATGTTAAGGTGCATCGTTTTTATGGTTTCAGTGTTTTAGAGTTATAATAAAAAAAATCAACAAAAAAAAATCTTATAAATAAAATTATTTTTATTACAATCCTTTTTACAAAAAACAGTTTTTCGTGCTAATTTCAATAAACGTGAGGACATGGATTCTGACTAAAAAAAAAACTTTGGGGTTTTTTTTTGTTTCAGAGGTGACTCCATTTGAGCGAGTCCCTAAAGGATCGTTATTCACTGTAAGCTTCTGGGTGTAATGGTTTTGAGCGTTAACTTCCAATGCTCACATTTCTAAACAAGGTCAGCTCCTGTACAATTAGGGTGACAGACTCTTCTTAGATTACACATGAATACATGTGAAGGCTTAGCAGGGCCAGTTGCCCAATTCACCCTGACATCAGTGCACGGGTAGCACTGCACAGGTAGGACCCTGGATAAATTGCCTATGGCTTACTAAGGATTAATAATTCAATTGTATTTCCAAAAGGAATTGTTCCCTTTGTTTTTGGCGGAAGTGCAAAATCGGTGACACCCTGAATAATATATGCCTAAATTGTATCTTCTGATTGAAATAAAATTGTCAATTATCTGTTTTTCCTATCCATTTTGGGGTCCAGACCCTAAATCCAACTTTAGTTGTACTTTATATGGATTCATAAATGTACTTTAAAAATTGACAATATCTTGAGAAAATCTAACGCAATTACGAGTTCGAGCTAACAAGCTGGGCTAGGTTAATTACTCTGCTGTCCAGCTGGCTGTTCTGGGTGCCCCTTGAGCAACCAACTCATTTTGAAGATTAGTATTCCCCTGGGGGAGGGAAAGGGGTAATTCTCGATTGGGTCATTAGCTCTCTTTGACAAGCACTGGCAGGATGTTTTCAAATAGTGCAAAGGGAGAAGAAAAGGGGCAGCTGGCACCCAGACCCATACCCTGGATGTAGCCCCTGACTAGGATGAAGGCCAGCGGAGGGTAGATTTGTTGAGGACCACCCCATGATGGAAACGAGTGCTTTACTCTATGGATGTCTTAGAGTGGCTACTACAAGCTTCAACCGGACAGTCAGGTGTCCAGCAAGTAAAGGAAGGACTTGGCTGCTTGGGGAGTGCATGCAAAAAAAGGGTCTGCCTTAAGAACGGGGGTACTGCTGTTCTAGGCCTGGGTCAGGACCCCACTATGGGCTGAATAGGAGAGCTGATCCAAAGATCTTTCAACCAACAAAAGCCAAAAAGAAGAATAAGCAGAGCAATGGGATGTGAAAAAAAGCATTAATAAGGCACAAAACAATCACGCACAATTTACAGGTCTGCTGGTTTGCCTTTGAATGATCGGATTAGGGAGATGTAAAGATAGGATGTACTGACCACAGAAGCAATCAGGGCATTTAGGTCCAAATTTGAAGTGAAAGACTCTTGGCCTTTTACTGAACTTCTGGCCCAGCTGACTTATCTAGCATGAGTAGAGGGGACAGAGTTAAAGAGTACTTTGTAGTCCATTTACCAATGAGGAAAATGAGCCCCATGTTGACGCTGCAGAGTTTCGGGAAAAACCTTGACATCCAGGATTCAAATTTATCTACCAGTGATTTTGTTTGTCAAAAAGCATATGTAGACTGAAATGTCATCAGTGTAGGCATTGATTTTGAGGTATGGAGTTTGTAATGGTCTTTTGGTTTTAGTATATTTGAATATATAATAGTCTTAATTATAGGGAGTTTAGCCAGCCATTTTCATCCACTTGGTCTGTTTCATTCATATTTTTGTTTTGGCCACTACGGCATAGGGCAAGGAGTCAGCCCACTTCAACCATTGGGTAACTTCATTGTGAGAGGCAGCATTCTTCTCTTTCACAAAGAGCACATCCGCATAAAAAGTAGGTCCCTTTAGCATCATGGACTGTTGTGTGTATGTTTTGATTCTAACAAGTATTTTCGCTTATAGAAATTTTTTTTAGACTGACAAGGTACCGGCAGCCTCCCCAACAAGGTTTTTCGAAAAAAATAACTAAACTATCATTGACAAATGCAAAAGGCTGCAGCCTTTAATACCGAGCAGTAATAGGTTTGCCCATGTGTATTTTATACTGTAGGGAGGCTAGTAAAATGCTTGTAGCTGTTGGGAGGAGGGCAGATGTAGAGAGCCTTTTTTAAGCAACTGGGTGTCAATCGCCGGTTTGAGGGAAGGTCTTTCTTTGAAAGAATGGTTTATTAGCTATGTTAGGAACAGGTGGTAAGCTATCTGCATACTCAATTGAATCTGGCTGGGTGGTTGTCAAGGAAAGGCCCAACAGAATCCTTGGTATAGGGCAGAGGTCTTCAATCTGTGGGGCGCGACCCCCTGGGGGGTCGTGGAGTCCTTGGAAGGGGGTCGCAGATTCTGCCAGAGCACGCAGTTCGAGGGTGTTCATGGCGGAGGCCTAATTCACACCGAGGTGTCAAAAACATCAAAGCCTCATTAACAAGTAAAAGGTCTTCTAAAGACCTGTCAAGTACTCGGGTGTGGCTGTGTGTGTGTGTGTGTGTGTTCCTGAAGCCGTTTCCAGCTGGGGGAGGAGGAGAGGTGGGGGGCGGAGGGGGGCTGCGGGAGCAGGCTGTAGTGTAGCCCCTGCATATTGCGCGCCTGGAGCTGTGAGTCCCATGACACGTCCCCCCCCCCCAGCAGGGAGGCACAGAGATGCCCTCCCATGATCGGGAAAGAAGGAAGAAGAGCAGAGAGATACTGACCCTCCCCGACCCCCCCATGGGAGAGGCACAGAAAAGGTGGGTGGATGAATGATGGATGGATGCAAGTATGAAGGATGGATGGATGTGTGAAAAGGTGGGTGGATGAATGATGAATGGATGGATGAAAGGGTGGATGGAAGGATGAAAGGATGGATGGATGAAAGGGTGGATGATGGAAGGGTGGATGGATGGATGAAAGGGTGGGTGGGTAGAAGGATGAAAGGGTAGATGGATGAAGGATGTATGGATGGATAAAAGGTTGTATGGATGGATAAAAGGTTGCATGGATGAATGATGGATGGATGTGTGAAAAGATGGGTGGATGAATGATGGGTGAATGGATGGATGAAAGGGTGGATGGATGAAGGATGGATGTATGGATGGAAGGGTGGAAGGATGAAAGGGTGGACGGATGAAGGATGGATGTATGGATGGATAAAAGGTTGCATGGATGGATGAATGATGCATGGGTGGATGTGTGAAAAGGTGGGGGGATGAATGATGGGTGGATGGATGGATGAAAGGGTGGGTGGATGGATGAAAGGGTGGATGGATGGAATGATGAAAGGGTGGACTGATGAAGGATGGATGGATGGAAGGGTGGAAGGGTGGATGGATATATGGATGGATAAAAGGTTGCATGGACGAATGATGGATGTGTGAAAAGGTGGGGGGATGAATGATGGGTGGATGGATGGATGCAAGGATGGACGGATAAAGGATGGATGGATGGATGGATGAAAGGGTAGATGGATGTATGGATTGATAAAAGGTTGCATGGATTGATGAATGATGCCTGGATGGATGTGTGAAAAGGTGGTGGGATGAATGATGGGTGGATGGATGGATGAAAGAGTGGATGGATGTATGGGTGTATGGATGGATAAAAGGTTGCATGGATGAATGATGCATGGATGGATATGTGAAAAGGTGGGTGGATGAATGATGGGTGGATGGATGGAAGGGTGGATGGGTGGGTGAATGAAGGATGGATTTATGGAAGTAAGGATGAAAGGGTGGATGGGTGAAGGGTGGATGGGTGAAGGATAGATAGATGAAGGATAGATGTATGGATGTAAGGATGAAAGGGTGGACGGATGAAGGATGGATGGATGGAAGGGTGGAAGGATGAAAGGGCGGACGGATGAAGGATGGATGTATGGATGGATAAAAGGTTGCATGGATGGATGAATGATGCATGGGTGGATGTGTGAAAAGGTGGGGGGATGAATGATGGGTGGATGGATGGATGAAAGGGTGGGTGGATGGATGTATGGATGAAAGGGTGGATGGATGGATGGATGAAGGATGGATGTATGGATGGGAGGATGAAAGGGTGGATGGATGATGGATGGATAAAAGGTTGCATGGATGAATGATGGATGGATAAAAGGTTGCATGGATGAATGATGGATGGATAAAAGGTTGCATGGATGAATGATGGATGGATGGATGTGTGAAAAGGTTGGTGAATGAATGATGGGTGGATGGATGGAAGGGTGGAGGGGTAAACGATGGATGTATGGATGGAAAGATGAAAGTGTGGATGGATGAAGGATGGATGGTTGGATGGATGGAAGGATGAAAGGATGGATGGATGTGTGAAAGTGTGGGTGGATGAATGATGGATGGATGTGATGAGGTCTAACAGGCACATTTATGGTTGTCAAAAGATGATGATGAGGAGTACCAGTTTCTAGAAACTTTTGTCGGAAGGGGGTCCTGACCCCTAAAAAGGTTTTACAAGGGGGTCTCGGCATCAAAAAGTTTGAAGACCTCTGGTATAGGGTATATACGATTATTATATGCTAGCTGTTTAACTACAAAATATGAATTTGTGCAAAGAATACCAAATACCATTCTGAAATATCTAACTTTTCCCTCTATAGAAAGGTCATCCAAATGGCAAGTGCAGAACGATGAGGACAATATTATTGCTTCAAACGGTCTGGTAATTTTAACTAGTGTACCCTCACTGCATTACCCCAGGATCTTCAGTGGTAGACTGTCAGTGTTGAAGGAATGCATCTACTTTCAAACGTTGTTGGAAAGGCATGCAAACGATGTTGGACTATATTGCTGCGATATAAAACGTTTAAAACAAAACGTTCAACGCAGTTTACAGATCTGAAACTTTTTTCCCTAATTTCTCATCTTGGCATCAATTTCTCAAACAGACAAGTGATAGGCAGGTCTGCACTAAATTCTCTGTGAGGTACACATTCAGCATTTCGTGGAATTCTCTTTTAGCTGTTTTGGTAGAAAGTGAGGGGATTCGCTACATGAAAGGAGACGTATGTAGCCAATTGATCCTCCAGATATGAAAGACGTGTCTGCTCTCTTTTGTGGATACGGCTTATTTTATCTTTGAATGACGAGTGAACAGTATGTTACAAGAAATAAAGATTAATATTAGAAATAAAAATATCAATTTTTAATTGCTTGTTCTAATAATTCTACCCTGTTCTTTGGTGCCCCTGAATATTGTGCGAAAGCAGCAAGAGGTATGATTTCAAATTCTTTTAGGAAGAGTTGTGGGGGGCAGTTTCCCAAGTCTTTGTGAGAGGTTAGCCTTTAACATTGCAATTTGGTCATCACCAGTTCAATGATCATATCATTGCACTTGGTGTTTAGATAGACCTTAGATGAAGAATAGAGATACAGTTTTATCGCTTCTGAGCATATAAACTTTCTTTAGGATTAACCCTATTTGTAATTAAAAGGTGTCAAGATGGTCCATGATTTAATAAGGGTTTAGAATTCTGACCTATTTGTAGGTACTGATAATCAACAGACTCTTTTCCCAGATCTTCAGCATTTCACTGTATTGTGCCAGGGCATCCGTGAAGCTTTAGAGAAGTAATAATTCACTTTCCTTGTACTAGCGATATCCATGTATAGGGAAAGGATGCAGCTTCCAATTCATTCATACATCTTTTAAAGTTGCTACTTTAAAATTATCCTGCCTCGCTTCTATTAAAAAAAGTTACTGTTTCTTTATATTAGAGAACAAGTTGGGTTTGGCTGCATCGTTTATTACAGGAATGAATGCACATTACACTACAAATAAGAAAACATAAGATTATCCTTCCTTTTTAAAATACTTCTATCACTTTTATTGAAGGGCTGAGCCTGTGCTAAAACTAGACTTCTACCGATTCAAGAAACGCACAGGAGGGCTGAAAAAATATTATCTTGTTTAAAGTCAACAGCAAGGTAGAAGGCACTCCTGACAGCTTGCTACTTTAGGCTTCATTAAACATGGGTTGTCTTGCACATAAGTCAGAACATGCCTCCAAGCTCTAACTCGTTTTCAAACAAAATAGGGCTCGACTCACCAATGTCTCACCTTCACATCAAACATATCTATAACTCAAACAGGAAAGTGTTCTCTCGAAAACCTTCACTGTACTAGGCCCCCTGATCATAATGCATTTAATATCGAGTCCTTCAAAGTTTTACAGGCCAAGGTTGATGACTGCCATGCACACAAAAAGTGTTTCCCTTTGGACATTGAAAAAACAATGCAGGCATTTTACTCTTTTCCGAGATCACAGCACTTGGGCATTCAGAAAATTAAAACAAACTTTTGGATTTTTTCTTTTTGCTTTACAGATTAGTGACCTCAGAAGTTTAGTGCTTTACAAGAAAGAAGACTCAAAGGGGCGTCAAAATAGTATGTTGCAGTAATAACATACCAAAAGAAAGTTGACAGCAGCACGACTGGTTGTGCTCTTCAAGCTGGAAATTCAGTTTCAAAACTAAAGTTGCTAAAAGATGATCAATATGTTTGAGCCTATTACAGACCACTGTATCATCCTCTAATTATGGGGCATATTAATAATCTCATCTCCAGTATAGTCCAACCATGCTCACACTATTTTTTGTACTTTGTGGGCTGATAAATCGGCACGACCTTTTCCATCTTTTAAGAAGTGCAAAATTAAGTGCCATGTGGGTAAAAGGAATGAAAGGCCGTCGGGGGCAATACATAAAATCAAAAATGAAAAGAGACACAGGAAAGTAAAAATCACAAAACTCGGAGAACAACGACACTGTAAATGAACGGGTTTGCCTTCTGCTACATCCAACATGTATAGAAAGGAACCGTAAATGAAACGCATATAGTATACATAAGCTCAGGAAGCTTGAGATTTAAAATCAGTGCTAGCCCCAAAATTAAAAAAAGGTTTTTTTTAAGTGCTGAGAAAGCCTCCGCCGACAGCATGAGAACACAAATGTGAATCCTTGAAACTTTCCAAGCTGGCGAGTAGTCATTTTATGCAATGGCACAAAGCAAGTAGCAAACATTATATTCAGCAAAAGACAGATTGACATTTTTCCACAATTGATAAATCCTTAAACCCAACGTTTATTTGCAAGAGGTATGTGCTTCGTTGCTTTTTACAATCAGGGAAATAAAAGACTGGCTCACAGACAGTGGTAAGGAGAAAAGTCAGATGACGGTATTCCAGTTTCACTCAACACAGCAGTCCCTAGCCTATGGAGTGGAATACCTCCTCGCATGAAAGCTATAGATCTTAATACAATGATCCCAACAATCCAAGACCAGCAGCTGTCCCTTTGGTGTCACACACACACCCACAGGGCAGGCAAGACCCTCTCGAATTAAAATGTTAT
The DNA here is from genome assembly GCF_964263255.1 of Lissotriton vulgaris. Lineage (NCBI taxonomy): Eukaryota > Metazoa > Chordata > Amphibia > Caudata > Salamandridae > Lissotriton > Lissotriton vulgaris. The sequence continues at coordinate 167,058,018 of NC_141693.1, forward strand.
AGCCACCCCCTTTGGGGAAAAGAATGATCTCTTTGCGTCCGCTGTCGGCAACAATCAAGTCCCCTCTTGTGTCTACACACATCCCAGTAATACATCGGAAATCCTCATTTTCAGAGAAGAAGTGGCTGATTTGGCGGCCTAGCTGTCCATCCGGGCCCACTGAGCCAATAGAAAAGCCACCCTCCAGATGATGCTCTTGTTGGCGATTCTCCAAGTTCAAGCCTAGCCCCTGCGTGAAGTAGACAGTGCCCTCTGCATCACAGGTGACAAACTTTGGTCTCACAGCACTGCACAAACGACTGTACTTGACCACACCAACACTGCGGTCCACTGTCAGCAACCATATTTTCCCCCCTTCTACATCTGTCACCACAAACTGTCCAGAAGGCATGGCAGCAATTCCCCAGGGCTTGCTAAGCTGACTTCTGTGGCATGCCACACAATGACCATCTATGGTATATACCTTCACAGAGTTATCATAGTGGTCTGTCACACCAATTAATCCATGACTGCTCATAGCGACAGAGAGTGGAATAAGGTTGGGGAGATCGGCTCCAAGAAAGCTCAGTACGAAGTTGTCAATACCAGTTGGGTTACGTTTAATCTCTCGCATAAATCCTTTTCGGTTGAAGACTTGGATTCGAAAATTACCACGATCTGCAACTAGCACTTCCCCCTGGGCAGTGACATGTAGACTAACTGGTAGATTGAATGTACCAGGCCCACTACCCTTGCACCCCATCTTCTTCAGAAAATTGCACTGATGGAGGCCTCCTGCAATTTCTGGTAACTGCGGTCTGGTAACTGCGGTCTGGCAGGAGTGGAATTTAGAGGCAGGCTCCTCATGCATATCCACATCCTTGAAGGTCACAGAGGAGGTTGCAGCACTGTCCAAGATAGTTTCCTCCAAGTTGACAGTGTAGGGTTTTTTTACTACCTGCCCCACCTGTAATGGACCCACATGCCCCACTTTAAGGAGTTCCACCTCTTGCAGGGTCAGCTCTGTTTGCAGACCAGACATCAGCTCCAGCTCCTCCTCTTCCACAGTTTCTTCTAAGAGGGCTGTGTCTGCCTGCCTTATCTTGGCTAGGAAATAGTCACACTTGGACACAATCTGCACCTCTGCTATGTTCAGCAAGTAGCTTTGCTCTTCCAAAACCTGGTTATTAGTCTTCTCAGCCTCCAACAGGGCACTGGCGAAAAATGAACGGGACTTGGCCAGTTCTTCTTGGATGCGGCTCTCCTCTTTGTCATACTCGTGCATGACTGCTTTGTATTTGCATTTCAGATCTCTCCCTAGCCCCTCCAGTGAGGCCTTCCTCCTCTGCACATCAGCCATCCACTGACGAAGACTGGATAACCTGGACTCTAGCCCTCTCCTGCGCTCCTCAGCAGCCTCCTGAAGGGGAAGTGAACTGTGCCCTTGCTGCAGGTGTTCCTCTTCCTTGCAGGAGTCACAAATCACTAGGTCACAAGTCTTGCAGAAGTGCCGGGGAAGTCGCCTTCCACACGCCTTGCACATCAGGGCACTAACCGCATCACTCACGCCAGCAGTGTCAATAATCTTCAGGACAGTCAGGTTATCAGCGAGTTGACTCAGATGAGTTACTTTGGTCACTCTACTGCAAAAGGGGCAGCGGATCCCGTTGATGCTGTTGGCCAAGAGCTTCTCCAAGCACAGTCTGCACATAGTATGTGCACAGTGCAAGAGCTTGGGCCTCATGTTCTCCTCAGTGAAGGTCTCCATGCAAATAGGACACTCTAGAACCTCACGCAGGGCATCAGGATTCAGACCCGGGGCGGTTGCCATGTTGTCCCTGGGTAGCTTCCCCTAGAAAAAAAAATAATAAATTAGAAAAAGCATGTCATACGGATTTTTGAAACAAAAAAGTAGTCCATAAATTTTGCCTTGAATGTTCCAAAACAGATGATTTTTTGGGACTTTTTTTTAGACATACATGCATTTCTACAAAAAATATTACCACAATCACATTCGTTTCACATGTGATTTGCCTTTTGCAAGCCAGCTCTATTGAACATAGTGGAATCATTTAGCTCCTGAAAGACGATTAAAAACTAATCATTGTTAATTGGAGTTCATAGGTAGACATGAGGAGGCATTGAGCAGTGACTGAATTGTATGCTGTAACTTTTAAACATGGGTTGACTTTGGGGCTTCCCCACTAGACCGAATAGTGTGATCCTAGGGAAATTACCTTATTTCACATTGTAAAATTTTCTTTGACTGTCAAATTTGTGGGCACACTCAAGTGATTAATTCCTGGTTGAAGTGAATTACTATACTCGTATAGTTCAATGTTACTTCGCTTAAATCACCAATATCTGATAGATATATATTAATGGCAGCTAGCAACATTCGAAACAGGTGAGGCATAAACGTTGATTATGATTTATGTAGTGAGCGACGCGAGCAAGCTTTATGGAAAAACATGGGGTCTAGGCTGGGTCCTCCTCTAGAGAAAAAATTATTGCCATAAGATGCATTTTAAAGCAAATTAATTAAGTGATAAAGCAAGGCTTATAAAGCAGTGGGGATCACATAGTTTGCAATATTAAACACATTAATAACTGCCCTATATCTTACTACAGTAATATGTCTGTAATTCCCATAGTGAGCTACCTGACTGGTATTTTGGTATCTCTCGGAGAAGTAACTGCATCCAGATATACAATTCAAAAACTGACCAACACCTAAAACCGGTCAGTATGATTGGCTTTGTCAATGGTTGTTACCTGTTTCAGAAAAATGAGTAACAACAAGGAATTGTTATAAATAATTAACCTTGAAAATGTTTAGATTCTGAAATGTCATTAGTACTGAGGCCTGTGGAAGGAGTTTTGGCCCTCAGTTATGTGCGCTTTTGGTAGATATGTATGCCCTTTTTTCTGCACACCTCATCTATCTACATCTTCAACCACCTCTCTTTTCTCTTCAACACCCTCTCTTTTCTCTTCAACACCCTGTTTTCACTCTTCCACACACCTCCCTCAGTTCACCACTTTCAAACATACACTGCACTTATATCTAAGCATGCATTTCCCTTTGCCTTCCAAATATTTTGCTATTTGTGCACCGCCTTCACACACTTTTCCACGGAATTGCAATTGGAATACATGACCGTTGTTCTGTGCACTCTGCACAGGCCAACACACTGACAAGCACTTATTTTTGGCTACAGTGTCAGTGTCAGAGCTCTCAATCAAAGCCCCTCATAAACACATGCACAGCTCAAAGTATGCACGGAAATATAAATACAGAAACACAACATAATTCAAAAGCCAACTCTTGAGGAAGGTAAGATTAGGCAAAACTCTAAATAAACTAGAAATAATTTGCTGACATGCATGGCCTTAACGTTTTTAACACTCATTGTTTATAAATCAATCCATGTTTATTGGCATTAATGTTAAGAGTATGAAGATAGGGACAGTTTTAATGTCAAACAGTAGGTAACTTAACTGTAAGCACATAACTCTTGCTTGACTCAAGGATATTTGGATCAACTTCGCTAGGGAACAAGAACTCTGGCTGCTGGTCGTTTGGATCCATTTTGCGGGGGAACAAATACAGCAGCTCCACTTCTAACGAGGCCAGCAACGTACAGTCAGGGCTGAGGTGTCACAGTGGGGGAGGTTAACGTGGCGATGGGTCTCAAAACAATATGCACAACAGAAGATTAGTATTCTAACACTTACCATTACCACACACATGGCACCAAAACGCATGTGCTTGCATCCACTATGTGAGAAAGGGTGGGAGCTATGTCTGAATGACAGATGGCTGCTCTCACGCAGGCAGGAGACTCCGGCACCCAAAACCATAACACTGAAAGTGTCACTGACCTATAGTGGTTACTACCATAGACTACAGTGGCAAAGATTCATTATTCGAACTGTAAGCCCTGCATTGTGTGTCACATTTCAGAAATTAAAATGTTACTGCCTGGCTTCTGTCTCCTGCTTCAGAGTTCGGTGATGCAGGCGGCCTGGGAAAAACAGCCCAGACGTAAAGACATTGATTTGTTTAAAGATATGATCATATCTCTAAATAAAATCGATCTATTTAATATCTGTACAGGAATGTGTAGGAATTTCAGGGGGTGCAGCCCCAGGGTCCTTATGGAGAAACCACCACGGATAGATAGATATTACACACACACACACACTAAAGTCACACACAAACATATACAGATGCACACAAACACCTAAATGCACACATTGATTATGTACATTATAATCTGAAACAGTCTATTGGCTCACTCTTATTTATGGTCGCCTGGCATCCTGGTGGAAGAGGATACCTCAGTCTTTATCATTGTATGTGTAGAATGTAATATAATAGCTCTGCATGCAGACACATAGCCAGGTATTAATACAAAGGCCAAATAATGTGTTCATTTTTTTTTAAGTTTGATAGAGCCTTCTCCTATTTTCCCTGAGATATAGGGTGGGATTTTCATGCGCATTTCTTCAATGACACAGCTCCTATGTTGACTCACTCTACCTAGCCCGACTCTTAGTGCTCCCTTCCCAGTGGAGTTGTTGGCTGGCCCATCTCTAGAGAGGCTCTTCTATGAAGCTGGGCTGGATTCTGCTGCCAGTACGAAGGGCTGATCTGTGTGCCACTTAATATCATGTGGTTCTGCAGCTCAGACCTGAACTGCAGAGTTCTACAGCTGAAATAAGTGGAATGATTATACCATCTGTACTGTCTAGTGGGTGTAAATCACCCCTTTCCGTCACCAAAATCCAATTCTTACAAAGAACCTGCAGAAAGCCCAGCTGTCAGTACAGCAGAGGATGCCCAGGATACTGGAGTTGCTATTTGCCGCCAGCTGTTCCTGACACCTGGGACTTACATTCCGAAACCACTTCGCTACTTAATTCCTGCATAAGCCCTGAGAGCGGACGGCTCTCCAGCAGGCCAGCAGCAATAATTCCCATCTCTGGTGACCATACTTAAGTACCCGAATGTTTTCCAGAGCACAAACTAAATTTTCAAAGTGCTCCCTTATAACAAAGCTCGGTGTGGTACAAATTCCTCACGGTTGATACTAATTAAAATGTATGCTGTCTAGTGCCCACCATGTGCAGGAAACAAGCTGCCTATATATCAGGGCTTTTTTTAAATTTTTTATTTCAGAACCCTCATCCTCCCAAAAAAAGAAACTGGCTGCTTTGACATGGCAGCGCCCAGCATTCAGGAAAGGGCTCTCGCAGGAACCCTTTTGTCAGAAAGTAAGTGCCACAGTGGCAGATAGCCCTAAATAAGATGGGGCGTCGGGTACGCGAAAAGCCTGTTGACCCAGACAGGCATGGTGTGTCGCCCCAATGAGTCAAAACGAATCCCTAAATTATTATAAGAAACTGCATCGCTTTCTTGAAAAACTGTTGTGCAATTCATGTTAAAAGGCTTATAGATGCTGGTAAACCCCATATTAAATTACATTTTTTGACAACTGTCAAAGTTACTTTCTAAGATTTATTGCCCTATGAAGCCATGTTGAATACGAAATACATCTCTCCTTGTTTTGGACTCAATCATATACACATACATCTTAATAGAACTTCAATAAGTATTCCCCACTTTGATTAACAAAGTAGAAATAAAATGATAGGCGGCCTGTTTCTGTGCTGCAGTATTAACAGGGCCACATGAATTATGAGATTGTTCACCCACTGCATTTTTCGTCTAATTAAAGAATTGCCGCATTTGCCACATAATATAAAAGCCGCATAATCTGCAACAATTTCTAGCTCAAACGGTCCAAATGTTATTAAAAGCACAGCAACGCGTGTTGCTGTGCAGTTGTATGCCCCTTGCAAAGCTGGACTGTCACCTTTCTGTTGCTTTTTGCTATATTTGGGTGTTAAACTGGTACTGATGAGGTTCAACCAATGCCCAGGGAGTGTTAAGCGAATAAATGCCAATGTGATGAAGTATTCTTATCATAAAATGTGCCGCATTACGCCACATAATTAGCTTTTTCTTGCTGCGTAATATACTCAACCCTGCCACATAATGTGGCCCTTCTCTGACCCATAATTTCAGTGAACCAGAGTATTGGCTAAATGTCTCCAGAGACATTGTCCACTTTTCTCACGATTCCGCAAATGTGCTTAAATCCTCGACTTTAAAAAAGAAAAAAAAACGACGACTCCATCCTTTTCAGAATTTGTGAACAGAGTCTGGCAGAGGCAGGCTACCCACCACTGATTCGCAGGTGTTTTTTAAAATCACAACTCACAACACTACTTTTTAAAAGACATGTTAACCTCTCCTCTCTATTCTACACCCGTTTGGCTTAGTTTCTGCACTGACTCGGGCCTCTCTACCGCGATTTCACCCATTCAATATATAAGACTGCTGTAATTTATACCTCATTTATGTTCTTGGTCTATGGTAAATGTCCCATCGCCTTTGGGTAATGCAATTTAATTTAATCTACTTCCTTTACTTCCTTTACAAACCGCTTTAATATAGTTATATAAAACCACATAAATATACAAATATCAAAGACCTGTGCTTAGTTAAAATCGCCTACTGGTTCACTCACTGTAGAGAAGGAGTGGCAGGAGTATTTTATGACAATGCTTCTTACCTACAGGTTGACATTGAAGCAACATAATGCAGCCAATCATAAGATATTATAGAGATTTACAAAAAGGAATTTGCATTTAATGTAGGCTGACTTCTAGCTCTTGTGAACCCAAACGAATGAATGAATATTTGACTTGTAAAGCGCGAAACTTAGCCAAGGGCATCAAGGCGCTATAAGCTGAGCATAAGGGTGCAGATAAGAAAAACATGCTTATACCAAGGACTGTGAAAAAAGCCAGGTCTTTAAGGCTTTACGGAAGAGAGAATATGACGCTGACTCGAAAGCTCTTCCGGGAGGCAGTTCCACAGTTTAGCAACAGCAGAGGAAAAAGCTCTTCCTCCCCATTTAACCTTATTTAATCTCAGTACTAGAAGCAGGTTTTTATATGCGGAACTAACTTCCACTGACGCCTTGTTCTAATCACAATACTTGTGTGGAACCAACGCACATAAACCCCCTAGTGCCATCTTCCAATATTCCAATTGTAATTTCAGTTAAAATACCCCACCAGCTACCAAACACAGCAACCTCACCCCAACAATCCATTCTGACTTCTAAGAAAAAAACATATTATGGAACACATTTGTACACATTCCTTAAAAGGAGTACACAAATTAAAAAACGCCAGCATGACATTAGCCTTACAAACACCAATGCATTTGCAATGTTACGTTATGTTATGTTGACAGGTATTTATTGAGTGCACGGCTACCGGGAGTGTCCCGGAGCTCAAGACAAAAGACCCGCAATACTGAGCCAAAGAACTTCAGTTTAAGGCTGCTGTTGGAATAACCAGGTTTTTAATTTCCTTCTGAAGGAGAGTAGAGCCTGAAAGCGAGAGGAAGGCCATTCCAGAGGCGAGAAGCCATCACTTCAACAGATCTGCCACTCCTCCGAGAGAGCTAGATTCATGGGGTGATAATCAGTGACTGGGCGGATGACCTCGACACAGAATATAGGGTTGCAGTCTGTCCCCAAGATATGGGGCATCAATTTTATGAAAGGCCTGAAAAACTAGCACCAATGATTTAAAGGCGATCCGTTTCCTAATAGGTAGCCAGTGCAGGGAAGCCAGGAGAGGTGTGGAATGGGTTCTCGGCCCAGCCCAAAAAATGGCTCTGGCCGCCACATTTTGGATCACCTGGAGGCGGCCAAGTAAAAATTCAGGAAGGCCAAGATACAAAGCATTTGCATAGTCCAATCTCAACACCATCAGGGCTTGGACTATCGTCTTCCGGTGGGAGACCGGGTGAAGAGGCAGAAAGTTCCTCAGCATCCCAAAACAGGACCCGGGACACGATTGAATTTGGGCCTTCATTGAAAGAGGGTCATCAAATTTGATGCCCACATTTTTTACGGTCTGAACCGCTGCAGTGGGAGAAGATATGTCTTGCGGCCACCAATGACAAAATCGATCACAGTACCAAGAGCCGAAGAACCTCATCTCTGACTTCTCAGAGTTGCACTTCAGTTGTTTTTTCCTGAGCCAGTGGAAAACCTCTGATAAGCATGTGTTTATCTCCTTACCGTTAAATTCTGAGCTCTTCCCGCAGGTGAACAGCAATTGTGTGTCATCAGCATATGACACTATCTTAGCCCCCCATCTCTGCGAGATGCGCTAAAGGCGCCATATAAACATTGAACAGAGTGGGGCTAAAAATTGAGCCCTGAGGGACCCCCACATCCATAGGGGACATGGTGCAGAGAAAGGTGGGCACTAAATGGTTTGCTGGTCGTTATTCAGGAAGGAATCAAACCATCCCAACACCGTGCCTCTGATCCTGCTCTCTTGGAGCCTTCGTAAAAGTACACTGTGGGGCATGGTATCGAAGGCCACGGAAAGATCCAGCAGCACCAGAGCTGCGCTGCCCCCCTTATCCAGAGTGAATTTTATAGTTTCCACGACTTTCAGGAGGGCAGTCTCCATGCTAAAATTGGCTCTAAAGCCCGGTTGGCTTGGGTGGAGGAGATGGTTGGGCTCAACATAGTCAGTGTTCACCGAATTAACATAGCTTTGCAGAACTTTAGAGAAATATGGTAATACAGACATCGGCCTATAATTACTGGTCACCGAGGGATCAGCCGTAGGTTTTTTTAAAGGAGGTAGGATTTTGGCATTTTTCCAGATCTTAGGCAATTACTTAAACAATACCCAACACCCCATTAGAAGGAATACCACACTCCCAGGTCCCTCATTTTTCTAGATACTCCTTTCATTAATATTCGAGCACCCAATCACCGAACTAACAGTCCCCCAGTACAAACCTTCTAAAAGACAAACGTACGAAGTTCTATTGCAGTCCTAACTGCTATTCAACGCAACAAAACACAAACCAGCTTTCCAAGTCTAACTTCACTTCAACTTTGATCATTCATCCCTAATACCGAGACCCAATCAAACATAGAAAATGTACTCCAAACCTTTTATCAGATACTCCAAACCTTTTATAAGATACACCCAACCTTTACTTCACACGTGAGCAGCACCTTAATAGCTCCATGTAACACCAGCACTATACCGAAAGGGAAAAGTATCCTGTTCCGTACATGATAAGAATACTACAAGTCACTGAGGAGTTCCATCCATACTAATATAATATAATAAAGAGAGAGCCCAAACCTTTGAGGCGGGTAATCTCAGGAACCACAGCACCAATCACAACACCCAATACAGCGTTGGAAAGGGCAGTTGCAGTAGAAGGACATAGGCTATGCAGATGCCCACCATATACATTTAAAAGGTAAAAGAACCGTGCCAGCAAAGTAGTCCCTTGTGGGCGTGTCTGCGTTGTGCTGTGGGCGTGACAAACGCTGGGGGCGTGTGGTACGTACCGCCCTTCATGCCAGGTCTCATATCGTGTGCTGTGGGTGTGTGCTGGGGGCGTGGGTGTGTGCCGGATTATGGAACAAAAGCGAGCGTTGTGCCAAATATTTCATTTTTTTTCTTCCCAGGTTCTGTGCATTCCAGCTCCAGGTGTCCACCCTGCTCCCTTTAAATACCCCTGCACCCCATAATCATAACCCACCCTTACTCCTTAAAATAGCCCAACACCCTTAAACACTAACCCATCTTAACCCTATAAATATACCCTGTACCCCTAAACCCAAACCTATCCCTAAACCCTAAAAATACTCCTGTAACCCAAACCTAGCCCTGAACCCTATAAATACCCCTGTACCTCAAAACCCAAACCTACCCCTGAACCCTAAAAATACCCCTGTACCCCCAAACCTAGCCCTGAACCCTAAAAATACCCCTGTACCCCAAAACCCAAACCTACCCCTGAACCCTAAAATACCCCTGTACCCCAAAACCCAAACCTAGCCCTGAACCCTAAAAATACCCCGTACCAAAAAAAAAAAACCTAGCCCTGACCCATAAAATAACCCTGTACCCCAAAACCCAAACCTAGTCCTGAACCCTAAAAATACCCCTGTACCCCAAAACCCATACCTATCCCTAAATCCCAAAACTACCCCTGTACCCCATAACCCAAAACTATATCTGAACCCTTAAAATACCCAAACCCCCAAAACATATACCTCAGTACCCCAAAAAACATATACCTCAGTACCCCAAAATATATACCCCTATACCCATACTTATCTTATCCAAACATTAAAAAAACATGCTTTTACCATTCATGCATTTACAACGAATTTCGTTGTAAATGTATGCGTGGTAAAAAGCATATAAAATGTAATGCCATGCGTTATAATGGCATTGCGGAGTCATGGTACTTTCGTAATAAAAGTATGCGGAGTGATGGTATGCGGAAAGAAAGTTGCGGAATAATGGGTGTTTACCCTCCCCCGGTAAGTACATTGGTGGCACAGCAGCCCACATCTCCAGCAACATACTCATATTTTTTCACCACCGATTTGAAAAATGCACAGGTCTCTCTCATTGATGGCCAGCACCGACATACACTTTTAGACACACCTCCCGCCATGAGTTCTAGAATTGCGAACTTTAGAGCTGGGGAGCTACGTTCGAACCTCGTAATCAGCTCAACATCCTGTGATTCCAGGCAAATCGCTTTGTCTCCCTGTGCCTACCACAAATGAATGTGTTATTCTGTAATGTAAATTGTGCTCATGCCATGTTGTCGAGTTTGCGCTTTATAATATTGCAAGGAAAAATAAAGTAGGGAAACTCGAGTTCACACACTACTGAAGTACATCAGCAGTGCACTGTGAATCGGAGCGTTTCACAGGCCTGTCACAGATAAGAAATGCTATCAAAACGAAATCCTACAAAACAATATACTACTGGCCGGCAGCAATTCATACCCGGACAACGTCGGGACGGGCTGCTAGTAACCACTTAAAAGAGCGGGACCTATGGTTATGGAATTCCTCAGAGACTAGCAATATCCACATCACGTATGCCAGCAGTTACTTTATCCTATATATAGTACATGGTCACACCATCACCTTTCCCACAAACCACTTAAAACCTTGGTGTCAGTCTTTCATATGCAGGCCTTGACAAATCTACTTGCCCACTTCAGTGGAGAGTCAGGTTTTATCAGGGCATGCTACTTTTAGGGCATACTAGCCCCTTCTGGCGAGCTGACAAACAAAGTGTTCTATTCCTTCACAAAGTGAAGGAGCATTAAAAATGTCTTTAAATCTTGTTTTTATCTTGCACATGTATTCTGTGTTCAGAGACAGAAGTCAAAATTCAATTTACATCTACAATTACTTTCGTTTCCTCTGAAAAGTTCCAGAATTTTGTAAACTGTCTGACAAATGTGAACAAAAAGCGTGAAATGAAAGGCTGTAGGATGTCAAGTTTTATTCTAACACACATTTAAATAGCTTAAAGGTGAATAGTACAAACACTTCAAAAATACATTTCAGTAGTTATGAAAGCCTTTGTTTTGTACTTCTGTGTGATGAACACAAATATTTTAATGGGACAAAAACAAACCAGAACACTTTATTTGGTGATGTGCAAATGTTAAATAATATGCAGAAACCCAATTTACACAGGATTGTTTCATCACTATTTAGTTTTAGAAGTAAAACTGCTTGTTAGCGGGAATGTTTTTGGCTATCTCAATGAAAATGTGATGCCTGTAGAAGACTGTACACCACCACTTCCTGCTATAGTAATATATTTATTAAAAGCAAGTTTTTAAAGATGAACTGAAAAATATTCCTGCCTCAGCCCTAATGACAAGACTATTGGTAAACTAAGCGGCAAGTCATGGATCGGTCTACCCTATATGTAGGCTAGGTTCTTAATATGCATGGAGCAAACATTTGTCTATTAAATTAAACCAAATCGTTTTTTTTGTAAGGCTGGAATGCTGAAAGACGCTCTAATATGTGATAATGAAGAAAAGAGTGGCTCAGTGAAATTAAATATTGGCCTAGGATGACATACTGAGAACGGTTTACGGGTCATGTGCATTACAGTTAGGTCGAGTAGAATGCTCTAGTTGCTAGACTAGCAGGTCTAGTAACATACTTTGTGATTTTTCGAGGCGTGAATATGAAAGAACGAGCATGTTTGCAAACAAGTGGCATACAAATAAAACCTTTAGGGCAAAATTAAACACATCAGACAGTTGTTAGTATTTGTTGTAAATGGATATTAGAAACAGTTCAATACAAGTTAGTATTCTAAATAAAAAATAAAAGCTGCAATACCTTGCAATATGCAGAAACATTCTAGCTTTTCTCCTACTATGGAGTGCACAAAATAAACATGTGCTCTCTGCTTGTCACAATAAGCTAGGAAAATAGAGCAGAAGAAAGAAAAGAACTGTTGCGTTTTCGCTGCTTTAAACAGCTGCTTCAACTATGCTCCATGACCTGACCTTCCTTTCACCTCGGCTGCAGCCTCGGTCAGCAGGTGTTGTGACATCAGAACTTCAATGTAATAACTTATGTTAGAACACTGAAATATTGAGACAATGGAGCAGCTCCGGGCTTCTAATGACTGGTATATTAAGCCTTCTCCAACATTCCAATGTTTCTCTCTAGGTTTCTCCCTTTTGTAATTTCAAACATTCTACCCAAAGTGGGTGGAATGCTCTAATAGCCTTATAGCCCTTCTTCTCGGACTTTATCTGTTGTCAAAGGCTCTCACCATTGTTAACTCGGATTCAAGGCCTTTAACAACCTGTATAGCCCTAGGCACAGGGCTATAAGGTAATAATAGTAGAGTTTCGAGGTCTTTTCTTCATATCAATAACCTATTTTATATATAATTGCTGAGCCAATACCTATATATTCTTCCAGTCTCACAATATCCAATATCTTAGTGGCAAGTGTAGCACTATTTAAAGCATAAGAACTAATTTACTTCCGGCCCTAGCTACCATTAATACTTACAACCCACTGACCCTTATTTGCACTTCGACATTACATCAGATCATGTACCCCTAGCTTAGTACACAGTAATTCCCAATTTCCTTCTTAAAAGCTGTGAGCCTTAAACTACCTAATAGCGTCGCGTATTTGGCCTATATGGACCCTTTATCAAAACAAACAATGTAACCTCCAGCACTCACATCACACTCCATAAAGCTCAATACAACATCTTCAATCAACATTACGCCCATCCCAACATATATCCATCCCTTACACTAAAGAAAACATGGAACTCTTGACCCCATCAAACACCAACGTGCCCCTAAAATGTAAACCCCATTCTGAAAGCAATGTAAATACCCTTGCAGCACAGAAGCAACCCACTAAACCGGTTACAGTAGTCCACATATCCTGCACACTTTAGACCCACTATACTATACTGCAATGTCCCACACAAAAACCAGAAACAGTCCCACAACAGAGGACATTATTATTTTCCGTCCTCAACACAACTTTAGCCGACTCACCAGCCTCATGTTATGATATCAGAAACAAAAAAATAAATACAGATATACATTGGGGATTTGGTCGGAGAGGGCCTTTTGGAGCTGACCAGTACTTTGCGCACAAGAGAGCAAGCTCGGGCTCAAAGTCCTGACATTCTATTGGCCTTTGCATGTGTCTTTGTAAAAAGGCAGCACGTAAATGGCCAAGGGCGTTTTTTTTGTCCCACCTTTTTGTCCCAATGTTGACACCCACGGCCTAATTCTTGCGGTTACCCGCACGGGCGGAATTTGTTTAGAATTATCGTGCCCAGACACGGTGCAATAATTGAAAACAGAAGGGCTGCTCGCTCTCCCGCGCATTCTTCACAGGTCCCAGTGGGAGTCGTGCGCGGTGTTCAGGCACCCGGGTCTGCATGGAGTTGTTTTTGTCCAGTTCAGTGGGCTGTGTCTGTCTTTGGTGTCGGGCGCCGGCAGCGCCTTGTTGTAGCCTGGTGGCCTGACAACAGACAGCTCTTTGAGTGACTGAGCATGCAACTCCTTACAGCTGCCAGTCTCCTCCCTTCACCAACTTGTGTAGTTTTCCCTTCTCAACCAAGTGCCTTAGAGAAGTGGTGCTTCGTTACTCATGGCTTCTTTCAGTCTTGGCAGAAGGGTTGGCACAGTTGCGTAATCGTGTTTGTGTTCACACACCCTAACCACCTCCGTGCTGCCTGAAATCCACATTAGCACATGTTCTGATAGATACATCTGCCAGTGGATTCCTCACCTTGTTAATATCCCCTTGCGTCAGCAACATTCGGAAGTTATTTTTGTATTAGCTTCGAGCCGACGTGGATGACGTCACAGAGGCACGGCATCGCGCGCGACTCCGCTGACATCACCGACACCATAATAGGCCCAAGCCGGCATGATGACATCAGTTCCCTTTTTTCCGCGTCGTCGACGCTAACGGGTTCAGGGAATCTCTGTAGCTGTTAGTAACTTTGTTACTGTTTTCTCTGTTTTCTTGCTTCTTTGTCTCACTGAAGATATCGACTAAGAAGACCTGATTCAAGCCATGTAGAGAGTGTGGCAAAATGAGGTCTATTACGGACCCGCACGAGGACTGTATCTGGTGCCCGAGTTCGGACCATGATGTCGATAGCTGTTCTTCGTGTAAGAAGATGAATCCGAAGGCACTTCGTGAGAGGGAGACTTACGCTTTTAATGGCGAAGTTAAGAGGAAGTAAGGAAAAGAAGACTTTGAGATCCCGTCCGAGAAGGGCGAGGTCGAAGTCGAGATCGAGGTCGAGTTAAAGATCACGCTCGGCGTCGCTTTCGAAGTCGTCATCCGGTCATGCTTCGAAGTCGAAAAAGAAGCATAAGAAGCGAAGGCATGAATCTCGGCATCACTCCGGTAAGGATTCAGACTCGAGACCGAAGTCGCCTAAGAGGAAGCATGGGAAGGATGTAGTGTCTCCATCACCGGAGGTCTTGGATCCAGAAGGTGAGGCTTCGCCTTCGGAGTCCCAGGTTCAATCGCCGACTCCGGCTTTGAATCCGTCTCAGGTGCCGTCTTCGGCTCGAGAGGATGAAGAAGTCCCTTTGAATGAGGGTTCGATGACACGACCACCTGTGGAAGAGGAGGCGAATCCGGAACCTCTGAAGGGGCAGTCTGTGGGTTCTTACCCACCTTTCCCAGCTCCAGGTCAAGACCCTACTGCGTTTTTAAACGCTATGTATGGTGTCTATTCCAGAGCATGGTACCCCTCTGGTGCACCTTCGGGTCCTATGGGTCCTCTGGCGTATAATTTAGGAGTTCCCCACTCCTATGCTCCTGCTCCCTTTATGCCATTTATGCCGGCTCCGACGCCGCCTTGGCATTGCTCGGCGCCACCGAGGTCGTCGACGCCGATACCGACGTCGCTGGCTCAGAGTCAACCTCGAAAACAGCGCCCTGGACCTACGGATTCGATCTCGACGTCGATACCACCTCCATCGGAGTCGTTCACGGATCCAACAGCGCAGCTGTTGAAAGAGAGATCCAGAAGGGATGCTCAGCGCCTCATAGAGGAGCAAAGATATAGAGAAGCCGAGGCTGAGATGGAAGAAGGCGAGCTTCAGGAGGACTGTTTTGAAGATCTAGGAGAAGCTAGTGGTTTGGAACTTTCTCCTGAATGGGAGCGGCCATCTGAGTCTGATGCCCCTTCAAAGGATGTTAAGCCATACCACATTGCCCCATGGAAAGCGCATATTCTGCTGCGGGTGACAAACTGATATTTGGGACACAATATTGTACTACAATGACAGGCATATGTTTTGGGTCAAATGTGTCTATTCGGTGCATATGACAAGCTTGTGTTGTGGGAAAAACGAGTGCTTTGGATGCGAATGGCAAATAAATGTTTTGGGACAAATATGCATATTTTATGCAAATGACAGTATTTAACAGTCTCTGTAGTGGTGTAAAGTTCTGTTTTGGGGGCACACTCCACTGGTGCTGCAATGCAAAGTTCTGATTCAGAAGGATGTAAGTTGGTAAATGTGTGTATTTTAGTCAAGCTTTTCTAATTGGATAGTTTTATCACTTATTACTTTAAGATTGTTTCTTTGTATACATTAAATACATTTATGGGGTTTTGCCAATATTAGGGAAATTTCTGTGACGTCAATGATGTCAAAGGTGACCTGACCTCACATCTCCTACCTGTGTGCCCCTAAGAATGGTTTACCAAGAGGTTAACCAAAAAACTCAAGCCTGGCTCCGAACAGACAAAGGCCAGAACCACCTGTAATACAACACTTTTCAGGTTTTTGCCCTACCGTCTGCCTGGTATTCTAAGTTTCGCGAAAGCGTTTCCAAAATTAGAAGTGCAATCAAAATTTCTCATTTCAAATAAAATCAAAATTTCGCATTTCAAATAAAATCAGCATTCTCGGTGGAAGACATTTAAAACTCCATGAAGCACATACCAGCTATTAAAAAATAACTAAATAAAGCACACCGCCGTTTTATAAGACTAAACTGACACACCTAAGGAGGTAATAATTGTTCTGCGCTCCCATCTTCAAGGAAAATACTGCACACATTCCTTCCTGCTATAGATAAAATGCAGTTCGTGCATGGAACTGTGACATAATCTACAAGATTCATATGAAAACAGACCTAGGTCGGACATTCACCGCATAATGTAGAGTCTAAGAAATAAGCTTGCATTTCACATTGTTTGTGCCTATGTGCATCACTTAGATTTATCGGATTTAAATCTTCTATGAGAAAGAATTCCAAAACATAACATAGAGTGCCTGTCCACATGTCTGCACCTGTCTTCAGCTCCAAGTGACAACCAGACTGCCAGCATCAACAGATACCAGAGAGATTAAGGCCAGAGTTCAGAGATGTGCATCCCAATGTATCCAGAATAGTTCTGGTAGCAAGTGTACAAGAGACGTGGCTAACTTCAAATCCAGAGGGGCTGGGTCCATTCCACATGTTCAGGATAGCCACCCACTATGAACTTACAGAATAGTTACCAGCTACTGAGGTCCTGAAGATCCAGCGTGGTCCGCCCTGTTGACCGATGGTGGGTACCACTGTCCTCTGTGGATATCTCTGTGGTCAGAACAGAGTGAAGTTTGACCACAGACCACAATGCTGTCCATTAATGAAAGGTGAAGAAGGTGCGTGACCATGCACAGGCCGCAGAGACATACCTTGCGGCCAAGTTGGAACAATTTTGAATTTCTTACTTATTTTCAGATAATTCAAGCCCCCTTGATGTCAAGCTGTATTGAATTATATATTAAACTTTAGAAAATGTGGTCATACAAAAAAAAAATGTTTGAGCTGCTGGGGACAACCAGTCAAACAATACCAGAAGAAAACTTGAATCTTTAGAACTGGATTTCTTTTTATTCTTTCAACAACATTTTACGGGAATTCAGTGTCTAACTAGCCTGTTTCCCCAATTACACGAAAGATACACTAAAGGTGATTTGGTAGACTAGTACATAATATTAAATTAAGAGACACTGACATTGCACTTGGAATCGTAGATTTAATTGGCAGATGTCCATAACCACAAAAACAAGCACAGGCATAGCCAATAGGTCTCGCCTTTGGGACCTTATAAGTGTTTAGTTATCCAGCAGAATATCCTTGGTGCAACAACATCAAGTGTTGCATGATTAAACACTCATAAGGTCCAAAAGACGAGTCCTATTGGATATGCCAATGCTTGTTATCCATGGATCTGTTCAGCCGTCAGTCACATTTTGCCAATGTTGCTTCTTGTATGCTTTCTACTCTACATAGAACATGCCATATATTCCAACCTTTGTGTTGAAAATCGTAACACCCGATGTGTGCTCAGTCCAAGCCTTTTTACATACCACCCCATAATACTTCAACTTGGTGTTACTCACCTCTCATATCTCCAGGGGCATCCCTTAAATCATGACCCATTTAGTCCACCAACTTTTTCCCAAGACCTCCCACCAAATCATAAGCCGTAATGATAGCATGGGCTTTTGTGTTGAAAGTCTTCAGGTTGTACAACACAAATATAATCCCAGCAGACCAATGTATAACTCGTATATACAGTCAACAGAACAAAATCTTGTCCAGGATGTTAGACTGGAAATGCCGAGTCAAACTTAGGTTTCAGTCTACAAAAGTAGCTACGTTTCGAGGACAATAACAGCAATCTGCTATTACTGAACGTGGAAGGGGCACTTACATAAAATAGAGAATTCAAATGACATTTAAACAAAATATTACAGCTCAAATCCGAGCAATACACACCTTCATCCTCATAATCTAAAATATTCCTATGCAACCAGCCCAGGACTCTCACGACTTCACAACCCACATATTTACAGATCCAACAGGGTTGGTACTCATAACTTCAAATCATGTACCACTAACCTTCAAAGTTGGTATCATTACACCACTACATCCATATACCACTCCTACATCAACACCCAAGATGCTCAATCCCAAACACTGCATATTCAAACAGAAAAAGCACCCCAGTAGGGGAAACTGCCTTCACAGCGTGGGCTAAGCCATACGTGCCATTTCCCCACAAGCGCCAGCATGCTTGCCTTAACCAGGCACATGCGTGGTTAAAGCATATGCGCGGCGTAGATGCTGGAATGGGCTGGCCCAGGAACTGGAATGGGCTGGCCCAGGAACAGGAGAGGACGTGGTGAGGTAAGTGGGGCTTGGCTGGGTTTTGCGGGTGGGGGTAGTTTTTAACGGTGGGGGTAGTTTTTAAGGGTGGGGGTAGTTTTTAGGGCTAAGGGGGATGGTCAGGGTAGATTTTAGGGCTGGGGTAGTTTTTAGGGCTCGAGGGGAGTTCAGGCTACTTTTTATTAGGGCTTGGGGTCGTTCAATTTTAGGGCTCAGGTGTGAACTTTACCACACATTTCTCTTTACCAGTCATGCCTTTTCCACACAATGGTGTGGTAAAAGCATGCGTTATTCAGGCGCATTTGTGGTAAGTGCAGAGTTGTAGAGGCATGCGTGGCTTTGCCTTCCTTGCTGAATAATTTAGTCTGCATTCCCTCAAAATTTGATCCTCTCATGCCTCATATTTCCAGTGGCCCTACTCACAGCTTGCTCAGCTCCACCCAGGAACACCACGTCAACCAGTCTATATCATAACAACCCATATACTTGCACAGAAAAAGTTGTTAAAAGAAAATCCCATATACCTCCATCCCAGAATTTTTTGTATCTCATATACCTGCAGCCCCAAATCATGTCTAGGAATATAGTGCAGTGAGGTCAATGCTTGTTGCTGAGATTTTCCCTGACCCACATGAGATGAGTTTGAATTCCAGACTCAGTCTTCCAACCATCTAACGTCAGTAAATTGTGCAACATTAAATTGGTAACAGTACATTCTGTAATTCACAGCAGTTAAAATCAGCGGTAATTAAACAGCAGGCTTATTCTTTTAGTATTAACAAATGATTAACTCATGTACCTCCGCCCATAACTCTACGAGAGGCATTTCCAGTCCGCCATAATGCCCCACATCCTTACATCCTGTCCACTTCGGATCACAACATCAATGATTTTTTCTTAGCAAGCCACTGAATGTTGCTAAAGTACCCGTAGATGCCGCTGACCACCATATCAAAGCTCTTGGTATACACCATCGTTATAAAGACACA
Organism: Lissotriton vulgaris; assembly: GCF_964263255.1. Classification (NCBI taxonomy): domain Eukaryota; kingdom Metazoa; phylum Chordata; class Amphibia; order Caudata; family Salamandridae; genus Lissotriton; species Lissotriton vulgaris. The sequence goes on from NC_141693.1 coordinate 167,077,636, forward strand.
CTAAAGAACTCCTACTAACAACTTGAAATATAAACCATGCATCTAATACCATTAAATCTCCTATAGATTAGAAGCAGGAAAAATAGTTCCGTAGTTTAGCGCTAACATTTGCCTAACAAACAATGTCGGTCATCCTGTTGAGATGGATAACAGAGATGATGGGGCACACCTGCAGAATGTGGCGAGGGGTCCCGAGTACCCCATATTTCATAGATATCCATTGGCAGGCTAACTGGGACCCCATTTTGGGTGGGGGCTTCCCTGCGGTACGGCCCCGGTGGTTATGTCGAGAAACAGTACACGGGATAGTATCAACACACTTGCCATTAACAGCCCTACAAAACTGAAAACATTATTGTTCTTTTTACATTGGGGAAAAACACGTCCGTAAATAACATCCCACGTTGCAATGTTGTGTTAACCCGTACCCCCCAGGCGAAGAACCCCTCTGCAGCATGAAAAACACACATATGTTTACATTTTTGAAGTGCAGGCAGAAATTGACCCTGATCTTGTTAGTCCGCACGCTCATATCATAGCCTCGCTTTCAACAAACACAGACCATTGGTGCCTTGCCTCGGAGACCCAACCTACCCCGTGGTGAATAGACCGGAGGCCCGGGACACCCTGACGAATCACCGCCCCACGGTTCCAGTGGCCCTACTCTGCCGTTTTGCGACTCCGCTGCTCTGCCTGGAGCTGCAGGATGACGTAGTTCCCGCGCCGCGGAGCACGGGATATGTAGTTCTAAGCAAATGCACTTAGCTGCTAAACTGCACGCCGGGTGCATGATGAACATTACTTCGCGTGTTTCGGTGGCACAACTAGCGAATGATGCCCCTTGTAGATGGAAGTCATTATGAAAGACTTCCGAGGGGCTCCCACGGATGTACAGTATTTTATTTGGTGGAGAAAGGCTAGGCTTAATGTTGCGCTGTGTGCCCTCCAGCGGCTTTCTGGAACTAGAGCCGTTTAGTTAATTGAGCTCATCTTCAAGGTGCAAGCGACAGGGTGGAGTGCCGGTTAAACGATGCTGTATTATGGATCGTTTTTCTTCTTCTTCTTATTTTTTTGAATCTTTAAATATACACATTTTTATTCGGAAGTTGCCTATTTTTTGCGTGTTTTGAAGGCGACCATCGTTCATCTTTCACCAAGCGTTTTGATTAATCGATCTCTGTGCTTGTGATGAATTGGAAGTACCCAGGGGGCGTCATTTCAAGATGGCCGCCAAAGCATCCGCGTTCAGTTCCTCTCGTGCAGCCCGGCCAATGTCTATTCACTCTGCTGCTCCCACACTCTCAAAGTTCAATGATAACAACCTGCAGTAAACGTATTAACAATAAGGCTTTCATAGCTGCCACGGTTTCAGATTACTAATAAGGGTAACATTTATAGAAGGTTTATGGCGCTCTAAATGACGTACATATAAAATTATTGCAATTCTACTTCTGTACGGTGCGTGAGGGAGATAGGGAGATCACCCACTCCCCAGTTAGATGACCGAGGTCAAACCAGTGTATCAATTAATATCGCCCCCAGCACTCAATAGTGTCATATTGTTGTACAGTTCATAAATTACAGATGTCAATAATTCTTGTTTTTCTTGTATTATTTAATTTATTCTTGTAGTTCCTTTTTTTAGCCATCACATGTTTCGTCGCCAAAGTTAAATAACCGCAACTTCATCAGGGCTGTTGCTTTGGTACGTTGCTGCTATCTTTAAGCCGGATTTACTTCCGTCCAGGTGTCCCCATTATTTTTTTAAGTTCAATAAATTTTCCAGGCTCAGACAGCCCCAATAATGTTGTCTTAAATCATTATTGTAGTGTCTTGGCGTGGACACGTTCTAGTGTTCCGGTGTAATGTAACACACTCTACACCCACCCACCACAGACGTCATGGTGTCACATGACGCTGCCAATAAAAGAGGCTGAGCGCACGTGCTCAGGACCTTTGCTACCACTCATTCCTGGTGTCCGTGTCCATCCTTGCTGCGCCTAACATGAGGGCCCAGGGCCCATAAAATACATCATTACAATGGCGACGAGGATGGGATGGTGTTCATAGACCTTGTCTAGGTTGAACGTCCTGGACCGTATGGTGGTCCCTTCTGCTGATGTTTTGGCAGGCTTCTTCGGTCGTCCAGTCGGACTCGGTGCGTTAGCACTATCTGGTGTAGATTGGGGAACCCGCCGCGGGTTATACTTGGTACGCGATCATTCTGTGGATCGGCTTCTGGGGGGGCGCCACGCTTAGTGGTCGTCTCCGGTAACTGTTCTGCACTGTGGCGTTACTTATGCCCTTCTTCCATCTTGTGGGGGCTGTGCCTTGCCACGTGGCGCGTTATCTGCGCCCGTACTTTTCAAGGCTTTCGGACACTTGTTGCGTGTCGTTGGTACTTGCAGCTTTGGCTGGCGTCGATTTCTTGCTGCTTTGGCTGATGTTATGTTATACAATGTTATGTTATACAAAGGTTTTATATAGCGTGCGGCTACTCAGAAGAGTGTCCCGACGCTTTGAATTGCACACTAATCTCATAACACAACAGGGAAAGTAAACAAAAACAGAAGAAAAGGAAACCTAATAGGGCCCGAAACTAAGAGGTGAAAAGCCAGGTACTTTGCTGCTTTGGACCGTTGGGTACTTGCTGCCTTGGCTGGCGTCAGGTACTTGCTGCTTTGGCTGACGTCCAGTACTTTGCTGCTTTGGACCCTTGGGTACTTGCTGCTTTGGCTGACTTCAGGTACTTACTGCTTTGGTTGACGTCCAGTACTTTGCTGCTTTGGACCGTTGGGTACTTGCTGCTTTGGCTGGCGTCAGGTACTTGCTGCTTCGGACCGTTGGCGGGAGTAGTTGATGCTGCGGTGAACACCTGTGGCCACTAGGAGTCACTGCTTTCTCCGTCCTCTGATCGCGGCAGTCTTTTCCTTGATCGTTCCTCCAGTGCTTGGCAGTCGTTTTCTCCAGACGTTTTGTCCTTGCTTGGATGCTTGGTGAGGCTTTGGTGCCTCTTCCCACGTCCTCTGGAAGTGGCGTCTGCCGACTCCTTGCTGGTGCGTGTTCTTGCTTCGTGCATGGGTGCACACTAGTTTTCTGCGTGAGATTGGGATTGGATTGTCCCTGCGGGCGTAACTTATTCCGTTGCCCCTTGCTGCTGCTGCATTTCCTTGTATTGCGCGATGCTTGTTTGTTCCTTATGTATGCAGGAGCGCCTTTCCTTCTTTGGCCACCAGATGGCGGTGGACTCCGGTTTGGCGGGCGCCTGCCTGGTGGCTCTTGTCTTCCTCTTTTCGTGTACTCTATTGTTTGTCCTTCACATTCAATGCACCGGGAGCTGGAGCTGTTGCTGGAATACGCTTAATTTATTTCTTCCCAGTGAATCTCTTTCCGCTTCTCTTTTGGGGGCAGAGATGTACTGGCGCATGCTCCCAGGCCTACCAGGTTCGTTCAGGACTCACTATGCAACAGCACTGTTTATTCTCTTTTGATCTTATGCAGATTTGTTGCTGGGGGCAAAATTCACAGTCTTTATGGGTGCACCGGTACTTTCCTTTGCTCAGTGTTCCGGTGGGGCTCATTAATCTTTGGCGGTGTTGACCGCTTTGCCGGCACTCTGCTCCTCACACGGAGCACACAAGGAGGGGGGCTCCTTTTGATCTTGGCGGCGCGGGCCGCATGCAGACGCTTACTTATCCCTTGCTTCCCCCTCCCGCCCGCGGCAGCCTCGGCAGTCTTTACGCGGGCGGGGGTTGTTGCTTCTTCCAGGCGGGGACGTGCGTCGCTCCGGTCACTCCGCCCTGGGCGGGGGGCGCTCGAGGCAGGCCGCGGTTGGGCTCCGCCGGCTCTGCCGACTTGAATGTTGATTGTTCTCTGGCCCAGCGGCTCCACTTTCGCCGGTCCCCCGCCGCAGCAGCTTCTACTGGCACTTGCTGCGCGGCGGAGACCCGCCTTGCTTCTCGCAGGCCGCGGGTAGGCTCCGCTGGTTCTGCAATGTCTTTACTCGCTGGGGTGCCGCCGGCAGGTCGCGGGTGGGCTCCGCTGGCGCTGCTGAGTCTGTCCTCGCTGGGGGTGCCGCCGGCAGGTCGCGGGTGGGCTCCGCTGGCCCTGCTGAGTCTATCCTCGCTGGAGGTGCCGTCGGCAGGTCGCGGGTGGACTCCGCTGGCTCGGACCACGTTGCGAGGGGGGTCGGGAGACGGTTAGCTACTCCGCTCCCTCCCCCTCGTTGGTATATTAATTTCAGGTCCGGCCGCGCTCTCCCTCATGCAGTCGCTTGTCTCTGGGCCCCGCCGCTTCCGTTACACACGCGGCGGGGGCAAGGGATGACTCGGGCAGGCCGCGGGTAGGCTCCGCTGGTCCTGCTTATGATTGGGCACAGTTTATTTATTAGCGCTTCGCCCCTGGGGCTCACCTTCGGCCAATGGCCTGACGTTCTGTCGCGGCCTCCGCCCGGCCGGTACCCTCTCCGGGGGGTCCTTGCTTCGCGGCCGTCTCAGGTGGGCTCTGGGCGGTCCGCTCATTCCTGGTGGCACATGTTGGTGGCGGCCGATGCGGGTGGCAACCGTCGGCTTGCTGTAGGCCTCTTGGTGGCTGCTGGGCTCCGACGTGCTCACCGGCTTCTCGGCTCGCTGTGCCTTGCTGCAGGGGATGCCCTACAGGCGGGCATCTCTCTCCCCCTTTTCCTCAGTGTAGGGTAGTGGCACGCATGGGTTGCATTACCGACCTCGTCGCCATTGTAATGATGTATTTTATGGGCCCTGGGCCCTCATGTTAGGCGCAGCAAGGATGGACACGGACACCAGGAATGAGTGGTAGCAAAGGTCCTGAGCACGTGCGCTCAGCCTCTTTTATTGGCAGCGTCATGTGACACCATGACGTCTGTGGTGGGTGGGTGTAGAGTGTGTTACATTACACCGGAATGCTTGTGCTTGTGCTAGCTTTGTCAAATAGCAATAAATAAGTTCATAACTTACAGTGGCTCCTAGTAGTGAGTGTGGGGGCAAGGAGGCAACATTATATTGGCGACGAGGCTGAGAAATGAACACCATCCCTCGAACGTCACCAACAAGAATCTAGAGGGTTTGCAACACCAACTCTGGAAGCTGAGGAAGAAGGAGGAAGTGTTCCTGTCAGGGACAAACCAGGAGTACACATGCAGCGGGCGCGCCCTGCATGTTGGAGCCAGGTCAAGAGAGAAGATGCAAGGTCGGACCAAGTGATGTCGCGAAACAGGAAGGGAGAAAAGGAGAAAAGGAGAGAGCTGTGTGGCACGTCTGCCACTGTGAAACAGAAAGGAAGAAGAGGAGAGATCCGAGTGGCACGTCTGCCACTGTGAAAAGAAAGGAAGAAGAGGAGAGAGCTGTGTGGCACGTCTGCCACTGTGAAACAGAAAGGAAGAAGAGGAGAGATCCGAGTGGCACGTCTGCCACTGTGAAAAGAAAGGAAGAAGAGGAGAGAGCTGTGTGGCACGTCTGCCACTGTGAAACAGAAAGGAAGAAGAGGAGAGATCCGAGTGGCACGTCTGCCACTGTGAAAAGAAAGGAAGAAGAGGAGAGAGCTGGGTGGCACGTCTGCCACTGTGAAACAGAAAGGAAGAAGAGGAGAGATCTGAGTGGCACGTCTGCCACCGTGACAAGAATGGAAGAAGAAGAGAGATCTGAGTGGCACCCCTGCCACCGTGAAAAGAAAGGAAGAAAAGGAGAGACATGCGGCACCTCTGCCACTGCTAGAGCGGAAGGAAGTATATTCCAAGTGGCCGTTGCCACAGTTAAAGAGCGGAAAGAAGTATATCCACGTGGCCATTGCCGCAGTTAAGAATGGAAGGAAATATATCCACGTGGCCGTTGCCACAGTTAAGAATGGAAGGAAGTAAATCCACGTGGCCGTTGCCACAGTTAAGAGTGAAGAAGAAGTCAGTGCGAAGCAGGTCCCCACAGTGAGTCCAAGGCCGAAACTGGTACGTAACCATCACTCCACGGCGAACCATAAGAACTCCAACCGCACCCGTTACCACGGAAGTCAACTACAGAAGGACTGTGAGGACAAAGGGGCTACCCAGTCGGCTACAGACTGTTTCCATCGAGCACCACCTACCGGTGCCAAAGCGGACTAAGGTTCCCCGAAACAGATTTAACTCCATCTGCCAATTCCAAGCAGCGGCGGATGGAAAAGCATGGCGGAACTGAACACTTCACTGCACCCTGAGACATGTTATTTTCCCCAACGGTGAATGCTGAAGTTTGTTCTTTTCAATGATTAAACAGGGGAGTGATGTAGTGTCTTGGCGTGGACACGTTCTAGTGTTCCGGTGTAATGTAACACACTCTACACCCACCCACCACAGACGTCATGGTGTCACATGACGCTGCCAATAAAAGAGGCTGAGCGCACGTGCTCAGGACCTTTGCTACCACTCATTCCTGGTGTCCGTGTCCATCCTTGCTGCGCCTAACATGAGGGCCCAGGGCCCATAAAATACATCATTACAATTATTACGTCTGTTTTCCGGATTGCAACTATTAGTTATACAGCATCAAGTGGTCCAAGCGAGTACGCTCTAAAGGTTTCAGATTGCTATGTATGACATTTTCATAAGTTTACTGAAATTATGAGTGACATTTCAACAAGTATGAGTGACATTTTCACACAAGCAAAATTAAGCAATGAAGTTGAGGGAAATAAATATCAGAAATTCTACCCATTTAAGCAAGGAGAAACTAAGTCACTGGACTAAAGTGTGCTTATCGCAGGCAGCTGAAAACTGAGCAGAGCAGAGCCAGACACTGTGTGACTGCGCAGTTCTCAGACTCAGTACATCACAGGCTGGTGATTGAAGCAATGCATTCCTTTTATTTATTAATATAGCAGCCATAGCATCTAAGACATATCGGTGCCTCAGACACACTTAGGTCATGACTTCATTTTGGGGTGAGCCGGCACCGCAGCAATTGGAGAGCCCCATGGCCGCAACGACTCATGTCATAGACCACTCTCCTGTGGCAATGATTCTCATTTCTGACTCTGCACTGGGCGCCACACAGTCTCAGCCGCTGGAGCCAGTAGGTTCAGGCCCTGTTGCAGGATCATTCTGCTTGTGCGGCAGCCTATGTTGGCTTCTTGTTGCATAGTCTCCAGTATCTGCCAGAAGCGGCTCTGCGACCCTTGACCCTGCTCTCAGGCAGGTCGCTCCCCAAGCCACCGCAACAACTCCACCTGCTGTGCCAGCCCCCCCAGCTCGCTGCTGCTTTCTGATGCGAGTTCGAGGTTTGCGCTGTACTATATTATATTGTATTGCCTGTTCTGCCATCTGTTAGCACTTTATTGTTAGTGATTTTATTTCCCTTTGTATTGGAGTATATCTTAATGTTTTCTGTTTCAGCCTCCGTTTCTGCTTTCATCCCCTTTTCTTCCCCCTGTGATTTGTGTGCCCTGTTTTGCCTTCTGTTACCTCCGCCGTCCCTCACCTGTTTTTTTCTCGGCACTGCGGCCCGCCCCCCTGCTCGCCCATTCGCCGCCCTGCTCCCACCTCCCAGCTGTTCCTCCGTCCCTCCTCACCTCATATGGCGGCCGCTGCGCGGTGAAAGAAGCAACCTTTGACTCTGCTCTCCGGTAGGTCGCTCTCCACGCCGCCGCAACAGCTCCACCTGCTGTTACCGCCCCCCCCACAGCTCGCTGCTGCTATCTGACGCAAGTTCGAGGTTTGCCCTGTACTATATTGTATTGTATTGTATTGTTGTGCCTGTTCTGCCATATGTTAGCGCTTTATTGTTATGGATTTTATTTCCCTTTGTGTTGTAGTATATCTTACTGTTTACTGTTTCTGCCTCCGTTTTTGCTTTCATCCCCCTTTCTCCCCCTTGTGTTTTGTGTGCCCTGTTTTGCCTTCTGTTCCCTCCGCAGCCCCTCACCCGTTTTTTCCAGCTGATGCGTCCCCACATCCCCGCCCCTGCTCGCCCAGTCTCCGCCCCACTCCCACCTTCCAGCTGCTCCTCCCTCCCTCCTCACCTCATATGGCGGGTGTGCCCGTTCGTGCCTGGACCACACCCAGTGCCAGTACCCCTGGCCCCGCGAATGCCACAACAACCGTCTCTGCTACGATGCCAGCACCCTCCACGCACTCAACACCGGACGAACACACATATGCTCCCTGGCCACCTCAAAGCACACCCAAGGACCCTTCTCCTGCCGGAACTGGAGCTTCACCAGCATCCGAACCGCCTATCCACCCACCAGGACAGGACGCAACCACCTCAGATGCATACTCCTGAACACCTGCTCCGCTCGCAAACACGCCATCAAACTCTGGGACCTGCTCGACACATCCTCACCAGACGTCGCCTTCCTGACAGAGACCTGGATGAACGATTCCTCAGAACCCGACATCGCCATAGCCATCCCGGACAGCTGCAAGATCACCCACAGAGACCGCACCAACGGAGTAGGAGGTGGAATCGCCATCTTCCACAAGACCACCCTCAAGGTCTCGACCAACTCCGACGACACCCTTAACACCGCCGAACACCTGCACTTTCAGATCCATGCTGATCCCAACACCACCCTCAGAGGAACTCTGATCTACAGACCCCACGGACCCCGGCCACAGTTCAACGACTCCATCGCCGACTTCGTCAGCAAACATCCCATCGCCTCCATGGACTACATCCTCCTCGGAGACCTGAACTTCCACCTCAAGAACAACAACGTCACCAACTCCACCACCCTGATCGCCAATCTTGACAACCTCTGACTCAGACAGCTCGTCACAACACCCACCCACTCCGCCGGCCACACGTTTGACCCCATCTTCTCCGCAAGGTCCCATGTCTCCTTCAGCCAGACCACCAAACTCCACTGGACCGACTATCACTGCATCCACTTCACCTCCCAGAAACCCACCACACACCACCGCACCCAACAGATCCCCTGCCGCTGCTGGAGCCTAATCACTGAAGACCAGCTAAACACCATCCTTGCCCGAAGCCCAACCACAGACCCCACTGACGCGACACCGCGCCAGCAACCTCAGACGTTGGATCAAGGACTACGCCAACACCCTCACCCCGATCAAGAATCCCTCCAACAGACGCACCAACAAGAATGCCAGCTGGTTCACCGCGGGCCTCCAGACCTCCAAACAAAACTGCTGAAAACTATAGAAGAAATGGCGCCACAAACAGACACCGGAGAACCAAGCTGCCCACAAGAACGCAATGCGCCAACACCATCACCTCATCAGATCCGCCAAAAAGACCTCCTTCAAGGACCGCCTCGACAACAATGCACACAACAGCAAAGAGCTCTTCAACATTGTGAAGGAACTCTCCAACCCCAGCTCCAACATCTTCGACATCCCACCATCGCAAAACCTGTGCAACTACCTTGCCTCCGCTTCCACCGCAAGAACGCAGACATCCATGACAGCTTCGACAACCAGACCACCACGACAGCCAACAACACCTCAGACCCCACGGCCTCCACCCACAGCGTCTCCCTGCTCAATTGGACTAACATCAAGGAGGACAAAACCATAAAAATCATGAGCACCATCCACTCCAGCTCCCCGTCAGACCCATGCCCTCAACACATCTTCAACAAAGCCAGCGCCACCATCGCACCCTATCTCCTCAAGGCCATCAACATCTCCTTCGAGACTGCGACCTTCCCGGAAAGCTGGAAGCGCGCCGCGATCAACGCCTTGCTCAAGAAACCCAAGGCAGACCCGAGGGACCTCAAGAACTTCAGGCCCATCTCACTACTCCCGTTCCCGGTGAAGGTCATCGAGAAAACCATTAACAAAAAGCTGACCCGCTACCTCGAGGAGAACAACATCCTGGACCCGTCCCAGTCCGGGTTCCGCAGCAACTGCAGCACCGAAACAGCTCTCATCGCCGCCACGATGACATCAGGATCCTACTGGACAACGGCGAGACTGTGGCCCTCATCCTCCTGAACCTATCAGCCACCTTCGACTCGGTCTGCCACCGCACCCTACGCACTCACCTCCACGACGTAGGAATCCGAGGCAAAGCACTGGAATGGACCACCTCCTTCCTCTCCGGCAGAACTCAGAGCGTCCACTTCCCCCCTTTCCGATCCGAAGCCTCGAAGATCATCAGCGACGTACCCCAAGGATCATCCCTCAGCCCGACATTGTTCAACATCTACATGGCCCTGTTCGCTCACGTCGCCAGATTGCACGACTTCAACACCATCTCTTTCGCTGACGACACACAGCTGATCCTCTCCCTCACCAAGGACCCTCGCACCGCCAAAACCAACCTCCACGAAGGAATGACAGTCGTTGCAGAATGGATGAAGAACAGCCGTCTCAAGCTAAACTCGGACAAGACGGAGGTCCTCATCCTTGGCCCCACCCCCTCAGCCTGGGACGACTCCTGGTGGCTGACCGCCCTGGGAGCAGCACCGACACCCTCTACCATGCATGCAACACCTGGGATTCATCTCGATTCAACACTCTCCATGACCAAGCAAGTCAACGCCATCTCCTCCTCCTGCTTCAACACCCTCCGCTTGCTCCGCAAGATCTACAGGGGGATCTCCACCGACACAAGAAGAACGGTCACCCAGGCCCTCGTCAGCAGCAGGCTGGACTAGGGAAAATCCCTCTACACTGGAGCCCCGGCCAAACTGCTGAAACGACTGCAATGCATACAGAACGCCTCTGCATGCCTGATCCTCGACATCCCTCACCACAGCCACATCACCCCCACCTAAGAGACCTGCACTGGCTTCCCGTCAACAAGAGGATCACCTTCACGCTCCTCACCCACTCTAACAAAGCACTCCACGACACCGGACCAGCATACCTTAATAGGCGACTACACTACACCCCGAACTGCCAGCTCTGCTTCGCCGACCGCGCCCTGGCTACCGTCCCTCACATCCGAAGAGCTACCTAGTGGCAGATTGTTCTTTTACCTCGCCGCCAAGACCGGGAACACCCTCCCCATCCTCCTACGGCAGACTGAAGACCTACTAACCCTCAGGAGGCTACTCAAGACCTGGCTATTCGAGCAGTAGCACACCCCTCCCACCCCCCCAGCACCTTGAGGCCCTTGCAGGTGAGTAGCACGCTCTACAAATGACTTGATTGAGTGCCCCTTTAGTGGCGTGCACCAGACCAGCAGAGCAAAGCAGCAGCATATTCCTGGTCCTGTGTCCCCCCCCATTGCCTACAAATATTTGCAGAGTAAAATTGTGGGAGCCATCTTAATCAGCATAACCTACATTTTAGTTTAATCAGACAACTGCCAAAGCTCATGCTATGCTCACAATAAGCAAAATCTCTGCAATACTTAATAAAGAGAGACTCGCTTTTTAAATATACCAAGACGTCCTAATTTAAATTTGTGTATGTAATAACAAACTTTATGAGCGCGAAGAATCATGTCTGGACTCAGGACTCTTGTTTAAATGTTGTCTGTCGATACACAGGCACAACCATTGGAGGCTCACCAATGATTGGGCAAAGGAAACCATGGCAGTGAAGACTCTAGTGACACTCCAGTGACATGGTCAGCTGGGCCCACCTATGCCACTGGGGATTGGTCAATGAAAGCATGAAAGTGAGGACTCAGCAATCTAACATAATCAGCAGCTGCGTAACATAACATGCAATATAAGACAGCAGCTGCAGATGTATACTGTTGGACCTGGCCCTTTTTGGCAGGGTCACCCCGAAAATTGTTGCTTTTGCCTAGCCTAGTTCTGTAACCTGGTGTGGGTGATTTTAGGTCTCTGCACACTTTTTCACTGTGGTCCAGTGTAAAGTGCGTGCGCTCTCTGTGTGTGTGGTGAGAGTGACCTGCCCTCCCATAGGAATGCATGGGGAATATGTGTGACCATGGTAGTTCCTGATGTGTGGGGAGATTGAATGCTGCGCAATGATGTATGCGGCATTAATGTGTCTAGTGTGAAAGTGCCACTTCTAGACATGGGTGTGCGTGTGTAGTGAGTGTGCTGGCACATGATTGGCTGGAGCTGGCTGTTGAGCCTGCCTCCAAGAGTCTGGATGAGTCTGCGCGGTGGTGAGTGGAGAGATTAGCATGCTGATGTGAGGGGAGGGGTGCACCTGGGACCTGAATAGTGCTTGTGGAGAGGAGCTCAGTCCTTCAGGATATGGGTCCAGAAAAACACGATGTAAGAACAGTGAGAGATAAGTTCGACATACACAGGCCTCTGTATTATGACTCTCATGCACAAATGGCCTATCTCGAGCCCGAGATATGTCTAAGAAATCCAAGAATCTCAGGAGAGAAGATTCCTCTCTAGAAGGCGATGATAGTAACGTGGACGAGCTGCTAGTCCTGAGGGCGGAGGGACTTGATACGAAATAGAAAATGCAGACGGATATTGTAGCTCTGTACTGATTGCCGGCAATCTGACGGTTATGAACCGTGAAAATGCCAACTTTTAGTAATCTGTAGAGTAGCGTTGAGAGAGATTAAGTCTTCTGGTTGCGAGATTTTCATATACATTTGAGTATCGTCCACATATAGGTGATATAGATAAAAAAATAAAAAGAGAGATGATAATTTCGTTTATTCTGAAGAACATGTTAACAGAGTGTTATCTATGTTGAAAGAGAAATTGTTTGAATCAGTCAAGCAACCACCAATAAATGTGGAAAAAGCTAAGACTATTAGAGACAGTAAATAACAGATGTCTACCCACCACAACTCTAGCCAAGTATCACAAGGCATTAGGGATATCCAGAGGGTTACGAATTAACATGTGACCCGCCATGTGCAGGGTCAAAAAAAGGTTTCACTGTAATGTGGGATGTGATCCTGAATAAGTGTTCACTGCATCTAATTATTCTGGCAATGGAAGAGTAGGTTAACATTCTGGACACTATAGAGAACATAATTGCAACACTGAAAGAGGAGATGCAAAAAAACCTAAAGAAAAAATAGCTATGGTAGGTGAATCCTAAGAATAGAATAGGTCAATATAAAAAGGAAATGGAATGTCAGAAAATTCAAAGCAGACATCTTAGATTACTAATAAGATATTGTATACAATTGGCAGGAATATTATGAAAGGGTATGAAACTATGTGAGGTTCAAATTACACCGAAACTATCTGTGATTAATCTTGGTCAAGAGGAACTGTGAGGGAAGAGTCTGCAGGAACAACAGAAGAAACAAAAGCAAACAATAGCACTCAAGACACACAAAGGAGCAAATTGAAACAAAAAATACCAACTAAGCAGTTCCATAAAAGGCATAGTGTAAGTAACCGACACTGTAACTGAAGATGTAAATACAACAGACACAGTTTAGAAATGAGGCCTGGATTAAAAGTCCCACCAGACTGGGAAAGAAGGAGACTAAAATAATATCTCATAATATACATCTACACCAAAAAAGAGCGGGTGCTACAAAAAGGTACATCCTTTGTGCCATCTAAAATTTCTTCAGCTTATCAAATAGAAATAGAACTATAAAATTATCAGAAAACTTAGACCGAAGCACTACTTTGCTAATATTTCCGAACAGATTTTGGATGCAGAAAAAAGCAAATATAAAGAATGCAGAACAAATTCATCCTCGGATGCATCACCGTCAAGCAAGGTATTGATGTCTTTGAAAAATTGCCTAGTGTTTAAGAAGGAACGGGACAAGATTGTAGAATTAGCACTCTATAATGAGTGGATCTCTGCTAAAACAGACATTAACTGATGTAAGGTTATCATAAAATTCAGTACTGTACATGCTGCCTAAAATTCACATACATTTGTATAACCCACTAGGAAGACTGTTTGTCTCAGCAAAAAGATCTATTCAAGAAGAGATGAGCAAATGTATTCACACATTTTTACAGGTGGTTGATAGACTAGCATCACTTTACAAACAAAATCCAACAGATTTTCTACAAAATTTGAATAGGGTGGGTAGCCAAAGCCACAAACTCCTGCAGCGCCTGATCTCTGGACCTGTCTGTCATGCTACTATTGGCTTTATTTGTCACTCCCTCAGCATTAGAAGAGACATATAGGATACTGACAGACTGTTAGCCTTTGTTTCATTGTATCTTTTTCTGTTTTTAAATTGTTTTTAGCTATATGTGTATTGCTGCTAATGTGATCATCAATCCTGCTGTTTGAATGGCATGACTATAAGGATACGGGTGAGCCGCCAGCCATGAATTCTTTCTTTTATACCTTATTTTATTGACTTATTTTAATATGTTTGTACCTGTACGTTTATTGCTGCTATTGATGTAAGGCCTTGGAATATTACCTACTAAGGAAAACGAAACTAAGAGGGAATATTTTATCTTTAACAGAACTCATGGGCCATATCCTATGCCGCAACTATTTCCGGGCATTTGGACAAATGTTTTCTTCAAACAACCAGCAAGTCAATGGGTCCTTTTGCTGATCTGACCCACACAAGATCTCTATGCGTAACTTTGAAGAATATAATTTGCTAAATAATCAATAGTGCTTGAACAACATTACTACCAACATTCAAGGACAGACTACCCATTACCTTGATTTAAGTGCGCCTTGAAAGATAACATTTGGTCAACTATATTGTATTCTAAGGAAACCAGTAGAAACAGTAATTACATGCCCCAAAGTCATAACCCTTAGAGATTTATTGATTAATTTCCATGCATCCAGTGGTTTAAAATCAAGCTGCTAGTGTGTGAATCAAAGGAAAAGCAAAGATGTTGATAGAGGTCAGAGTGTGAGGCTGTAAACACATTGCTCAAGAAAGCACAAGAACAGATCAAAAACATCAGTATAGAGTATTTTTTTTTAGAATTGAAGCCCTCAAAAGGAAAGGAGGATACATTAGCATTTGGTAAAAAGTCTTCAAATCAAAGTGACCTGATTAAGACAATAATTTTGAAATATTGGAGAATGATCAAGGATAATACAAAAGTTAGAACATTATTCCGCATGTGAGCATTATTTGCTCATTCGAGGAAGAGGAATCAGAAGAATTACATTATAATGATGAAATCTACAACTGATGTCAAAACACAAGGACTACAACTAAGAATAGATCACATCTGTGCCTTACATGTGCATACATTGTAGCCGCGTCATAAAACAGCCCGTTGTTCACCACCTAATTACTGGGGTAAAAATACCACTTAATCAATTTAAAACGTGCATACCATGAACTGTATCTGTCTAACCAAGTTTACATGTGATAACGCATATGCTGGTAAAACAGAAGGGAAGGCAAAAACGAGCACTACCGAACATAAAAGTAAACTTCGGCGCAATAATCCAAAGGCACTGGTGGCTGCACAATGCATGGATTTTAGACACAATTTCAACCAATTCCAAATCTTGGAACAGATTCCAAGCAGGGGTGGAAATGAGGAGACTGTTAGAATCATAAGGATCCAGTGAATTTTTACCATGGAGGCTTTGACATCACAAAAAAACAGAATTCTTGAAGCATATGGAGGTTTCAATCTGCATTTTTCAATAATCTCGAATCAGGGCATGAATGTTATTACATAGATATATTTCACTACTAGAAGTTACAGCAACCAAATCAAGTAAAACAAAGATTGGAACTGGTTTTTCACAATGGAGGTTCTCAATATTAGGGCTAGCAGAAGTTTTGAATGTACATACAGGTTTATAAATTGCATTTTCATTAATAAAGACCAAAGAATTACAAAAAAACAATATGAATTTTCAATGTTTATAAACAGGTTTCCCATACTTCACAAACGGTGTTAAGATACAGGAGCTGCTTCAGATAGGGGAAGGTGAGAATTCTGTTCCGCTGGTGGAGTTCGCAACGTTTTTCCCAATTTGCACTGCATGCGGAGTGAGGAGTTCCAAAAACTCAGCGAAGGTATGCAGAGCGGATTTTTGTCTCTTGAGCTGCTCACCAACGGTAAATTGGCAAGCGCATTTGAGAAAAAATCATGCACTAGAACCTCCTCCTGACGAAATTTGTCATTGCGGGCGGTCGCGGCTGGTCGCAACCGCTCTTGTTGAGAAATCTGCCATTTGCGTTGAGGAAGCTGCCGCTTGAGTAGAATTTCTACTCGAGCAGCAGAAAGCAGCATCGCCCTCTGGTGTGACGCATAGTGCCATTAGTGCTGATTTTACAGCATGGGACAAACTCCTGGTACTAAAAATCAGTACAAGCAGTGCAACTTAACGGGCTGTGCCGCTGGTGGAGCTCCATGGTGCACGGCGAAGTTTTTCTGGCACTTCGTAGAGTTCTGCGGGGTAAAACTCAACAAACTCCGCCCAGGCCTAGTTTCAGATCGAACTCTTTTAGCCACAAAGAGTAATTAAAGTTTTATGTATTTATGGTTACTGTGCCCTTTACTAACACAATCAATAGATAGCTGTATTGGAATGTAGGGCTAATTTTTCATTACAAAGTTTGAGTTGTTCAGTGATCATTCCCTAATGAAGGTTTTGGGGTATCAATTCACTGGAAATATCAAACTGGAAAGAATTAAGAGCGGAATGAGGCTGGGTTACATTGTGAATGTTTGTTTGGTGTATGCGCTAGTGGGAGGAGAGAGGTCAGTGCCTTGAATTACCATTATGCTGCTAGAGCGCTGAAAGGCGGACTCCGTTTTGAATGCTAGCATGAAGTGAAAGTTAAGTCAGCACTCTGCATCGGGAGTGCTTGATGGTTATTGTTTCTGTGAGTGCGGAGAGGTGAATTATGTTCATTTTGTATGCTGCTGATATTTCTTCTAAAGTTCCGCAATCGTGGACTAGAGAGAGACATGTATATTCTCAGTTTTTCTCTAGGATATGTCGGTAAGCATTGGGCATAGGATATACTGGATGAAAACTGAAGCCGCGAGTGCCCAGAGGTGATTTAGGCTCATTGCTGGCTGTGTGAATTTAATGTAGACCCATAACCTCTGCTGACGTCGACCAGGGACATAGTAGTCATGCTATAAGACTTTCACCTCTTGTTACGAATAAACACAGATGATTCAAGTTGGGAGATGAGTTACTGGACAGTTTTTTTTAAAGAAAGAAAGAGTGAGAACTGATTGCACTCAAGGTCAGTAGTAGAATCTCAGGGTGAATAATGTGGGGAGCTTTAGGAGCTCAGGCCTCCGATACACAGGACGAGATCTTTGTGCGGTGAATGCAGAGAATGCGTTAAGGCTGGTAACCTTTTAGTGCTGCTAATAAATCTTAACAAACATTGAACTGTTCAAATCCTTTACCATTTTTGTAGAGTGTTGCCACATGCCAGCACATAAATTCCAACCTGTCTACTTCTCATAAACAAATAAGTTCTAATATGTGATGTAAAAAACATTCCAATTGTTCCTGAGCGGACAGCATAGCTGGGGCTTAGGCACATACAAGAATATTGTGGTCACACAGAAGATAGCTGGGAGACGTTCTTAGAGGCAAGGACATTAGATTTGCATATGACTTTATTTAGGATTTCCATTTGTGTCAGAAAGTTCCCCTGCAGAAGTGCAAAAGCACAAAATGTGCTGGGAGTCCGCTCATATTATTGACGGAAATACTTAATTTATAATACTCTACAAAGGTAATTTTTCTTTGATTAGTTCGCGAATGCAATGAATAATGAACCCATATGAATTTAATGAAGGGACGTATTACTCCATGATCTTCTGACATTTGTGAAAGCATTTGTGAAAGCAAACGAAATGAAAGATGGTGCAAAAGAACAAAGGAACAAGTTTGATGGGGTCAGTGTGCAAGAGGAGTGCAATAGGGTCTTCGATGACAATCGTCCACAGATTTAGCAGGTTCATGAGTGTCACCTGAACCTATGAACACCGGATGTGATAAAAAAAACTTGGTGAGAACGTGTTCTAAATGGCATTGTGCTAATGAAGGTAGGAAGTGGTGCTGGATGGAAAACACAGAGGATTTCCACCATTTCCCATAATCTCCTACCACATAGGCGTGATCATATGCTAAAAGGATATCTTATTGGGGTGAGCAAGAAACTAGAGGTAAATAAAGCGGTATGAGCAGGGGCAGTGATGCTTGTACTGTTGTGGACCCTAGGCCGAGCTATTAAAAGGTGTAACATGGGCACAGGCAGGCAGGCAGGCAGGCAGGCAACTAGAGCCAAATTTCGGGGGGGGGGGCTGAAAAAGATTTTGGGGGGCTAATTCTCCAGTCGTACCAGAGCGGCTGTAAAAAGGGGTGAAAACACAACAAAAGCCTCATTTACAAGTACACGGTCTTTTAAAGACCTGTGAAGTACTTGGGTGCGGCTGCATTTAGACGTCGCCAGCCCGCACCTGGGCACAGGGAGTATAGTGGTTAGCTGGCTTACAAGCACGTGCACTCGGGCCCTTTTATTTGCAGGCTCACGTCGCTCATGACACCTGTGGTGAATGGGTGTGTGGTGCGAGTGTGTCCAGCCCTCGAGGGAGTGGCTGTAAAACTAGTGCCTGCTGAGACACGAGAACGTTTTGCCAGCATGACACTACAGTACTGTTTCCAAGTGACACTACCATGATAGCTATTAAGCAGTAAGGATGAGGAATAACTGGTAATAATAAATGTACTGGTGGTATGTTCTACATATTTGCAGGTTTATTTACTGGCAACTATAACAGAGATCTGTTTGTGTTCATGATTGTTAAACAGAGGGAATGTTGATGAGTGTGACCCACCATGGCTGCACACCTACACATTTGGCCAAGCTCCTGGATACCCTCTCGGGTGATTGGTGTGAAAATATATGATTTGTGCTGCACAAATTGCATGCCACACTTTTTCATGGCTTGGCTATCTCACGTTCGAAGAGCCAAGCTTGGCTCGGCTCTTCCTCTTAATTTATTGGCTCCTGTAACAAGCACAATCGGCATACATACAATCAAAATATATACATACAATATATACGACTCACAGTGACAACTACAGAGCTATGTAAACGAGGTACTCCAACAGAAAACGTGTTCTTCCCGAAGAGCACGCTACATTTTGTCGCAAGAAGAAAGCGAATGGATTTTATTTGATATACCTGCTGCTCTTCTCCACAAAACCCACTAGATGGCAATACTGTCCCATGTATTCCTCACAAACGGAAGGCGAGCCTTTCCAATGTCTATTAGGAGAACGGTGTTATTTCACTGCCCACCTCTGAAGACTGGGAAATGCGATCTTTTGCGGAAAGATATTTCAGGCCAGGGCAGCTTTTATTAATTGTACACTACACACACGCACAATTGGATGTTGTTCGTTTTGTAATCACAAGATTTTTTTTGCTTGTTTTTTTTCTTCTTTTATACAGTGGCAGAGAATAGGGCGTGCACTGAAGGATTTCAAAGCGTGCTATTTTTTTTTTATTTATTTAAAGAGTTTTATATAGCACTAGCGAAACCTGGGGGTTTCAGAGCGCTTTACAGAGCAGAGGCAAATAAATTGGACCCGACAGAGTTGGAGTCTATCCATTGTAAAATACAGATTTGATTGAGGATCAGGTTACAGTAATTCTTGAAGGGGAGAATGGGTGAGACCAGTGGAGGAGAGAACAGGAGAGTCCAGTAGAGGCAGGGTCGGATTGGGATCACAATTTGGCCCAGGCACTGACGAAAAAAGTGGCCCACATTCGCGGGGCGTGGCCCACATTCGCGTGCGTGCCCTTTCATGAAACACACAAGGAATGTAAGTGGGAGGATATTGTTCTAGGGAAGGACCCAGGGCCAAGGTGACAATGTCCTACAAGCTGAGCACCTGAAAAACAGCCAGGCTCCTTTCTATTACCAAATTATTCCCCAGCCCTGCAGTGCAGGAGAACCTGAAAACAGTGAGACCCCTTTCTATTACCAAATAATTCCCCAGCCCTCCAGCGCAGGAGCACCTGAAAAAAGCGAGGCCCCTTTCTATAGAAAAATTATTCCCCAGCCCTTCAGCGCAGAAGCACCGGCAAACAGCGAGGTCCCTTTCTATTAAGAAATGATTCCCCAGCCCTCCAGTGCAGGAGAACCTGAAAACAGCGAGGCCCCTTTATATTAACAACCATTTGCAATGCAATAGTTCTCGCATTAATTAAATTTGAGCTACTGGCATTGCTGAATATTGCAACACCAATTGCAACAAAAGTCTATAAATCCTAGGCCAACAAAATGTGTATTTATTTTTGTAGCAATGGTGGCATGCTGCGCTTTTGATGAATATGTTTAAAAGTACAGTGTGCCATACTGCGATTTCTACAATAGTTAAATGTGGATGTGTTAACAATTGATGTGTGCACTGATGGCTGGTGGTGTGTGTGCCTGTAGAAATTGTGCACTGATGGCTGGTGGTAGCGTACACTGACGGCTGGTGGTGTATGTGCCTGGTGAAAGTGTGCACTGACGGCTGGTGGTGTGTGCCTGGTGAAAGCGTGCACTGACGGCTGGTGGTGTGTGTGTGCCTGGTGAAAGTGTGCACTGACGGCTGGTGGTGTGTGTGTGCCTGGTGAAAGCGTGCACTGACGTCTGGTGATGTGTGCCTGGTGGAAGCGTGCACTAGCGGCTGGTGGTGTTTGTGCCTGGTGAAAGCGTGCACAAACGACTGATGGTGTCTGTGCCTGGTGAAAGTGTGCACTGACGGTGTGGTTGTGTGTGTCTGGTTGTGTGTGTGGTTGTATGTGTGGTTGTGTGTGTGGTTGTGGTTGTATGTGTGGTTGTGTGTGTGGTTGTGTGTGTGTGGTTGTGTGTGTGTGTGGTTGTGTGTGTGTGGTTGTGTGTGTGTGGTTGTGTGTGTGTGTGTGTGGTTGTGGTTGTGAGTTTGGCTGTGGAGATATGTTTTATGTAAAATTTTGCTCTATCAGTAGTTTTCCCGCAGATGGAAATTGTTCTTGAATTTATTAGAAAGGGGAATTTCGATTGATAAAAAATAAAAACATAGGTGAGAGCAGGGCGTTGCGGTTAGATCAGATGCACTTCATGGGACTGAATTCACAAGAACCCGAGGATGTAAGGAGGTAGAGGCTGGGACTGATTAATGCAAGATCGGCGGTTAAGCATGCGGCCGATATTTTTGAACTACTTTCGGACGGCCAACTGGAGCTGCTGTTCCTCACGGAGACTTGGATGACTTGTACCTCCGCTCCTAGTGTTGAACTTGCGGTCCCCAGGGGGTTCAAGATAGCTAGAGTGGATCGCCCCCTGGGTAGAGGGGGCGGACTAGCAGTGGTGTTCAAGGAGGGATGGAGTTTCAAATCTGAGCCTCTGACTGAGAGTCTAGGGGGTGAGGCTCTTCACTTCTCCATTAAAACCTCTCCCCACTTTACCTTAGGTGGATCTTTGATTTACAGGCCCCCGGGCCTGGCTACCCAATTCCTGAATTCCTTAGAGGAATATTTAGTGCCATGGGCCTTAGGTTTCCCTAAGTTTCTTTTGGTCGGTGACCTAAATATTCACATGGATGCCCCTGATTCCTCCGAAGCTCGCAGGCTTGGGGAAATTCTTGAGCTTGCCCAGTTAGAACAATGGGTTTCTGGTCCTACGCACACGGGTGGCCATCTACTTGACTTGGTGTGCACGAATTTCCCCATCCAGTCAGTGTTTGTGGAAAATACATCCTGGTCTGACCATGACTTGGTCAGGTTCAGCTGGGAGATGGCAGAGCCCAGCCCCTCGCCCCCTACATGCCATCTTCAAAAAATTAACCTACCCGCGTTTAGACTTGCCCTGTCTAACACTCGTCCACAACCTAAGGGATGTTTGGACGAAGCAGTTGGGGAGTTTAATGAATGGATACGGCAGGCGGCGACTGCCTCTACTAAGCAAACTATGCTGACTAGAGCCAGACGCTTGCCCTCCCAACCCTGGTTTTCCCCTGAGCTAAGAGAGATGAAACAGGGCTGCAAAAAATTAGAACGTTTATGGAGGAGAGAGTACAGCCCGAGGCTAAGTCCGCCCTACGGCTTGCTCAAAAAGACTACTATGCAGCCATTAGGGATGCAAAAGGTAACTATTATGCTGGGCGCATTAATAAGGCCAATAACAACAGCAGAGAGATCTTTGCGATTGTTAAAAGCTTTGTGTCCCCTGTTGCGGAAGCTATGCCCCTCCCGTCCTCTGCGCAATGGTGCGAGGAGTTGTCCACTTTTTTTATAACTAAAATAGCGAAGATTCAGCAGGGCCTTTTAGAGGCACTTCCTGCCGACTGCTCTGTAGCTGGCCCCTGTTCACCCTCTCCCTCATCCTCTGGGCACCAACTTACCACCTTCGCACAAGTTGCGGAGGGTGATGTTCTCCATCTTCTCCAGTCCCTAAAATCGGGCTCTCCTGCCGACCCGTGCCCTGCCCGAGTGCTCTCGGAGGTGGCGGTTACAGTCTGCAGTGAGATCACGCAGATGGTGAACCTCTCCCTGGCCGCAGGCGCGGTTCCCCAGGTTTGGAAACACGCCAAACTCCTTCCACTCTTGAAGAAACCAGGACTGGACGTGTCGGTTCCGGGAAACTACCGACCCATCTCCCTTCTACCTGCTCTCACGAAAATCTGTGAGAAGGTAGTTCTTCAACAAGTGGAGAGCTTTGTCGAAACATCTAATGCCCTCCACCCTGCCCAATCGGGCTTTAGGGCTGCTTATAGCACCGAGGCGGCCCTGGTGGAGATGACCGAGGCAATTCGGGAATGTCTAGACGGAGGTGGCAGAGCGGTCCTAATTTTATTGGACCTCTCTGCCGCTTTCGATACTGTCCCCTATGATCTCCTTCTCGGTCGGCTGTCTGCCATAGGTATTGGGGGAGTGGTGCTGGAATGGCTGTCCTCTTTTTTATCTGATAGGACCCAGCAGGTCTTGATGCCTCCGCATGCCTCTGAGCAAAAGCCTTTGCTTACAGGGGTCCCGCAGGGGTCCACACTTAGCCCCTTACTGTTCAATGTGTACATTACACCTTTGGTATACCTAGCTGAACAGTTTGGGGCTAAAATCTTAGGGTATGCTGATGACACCCAATTGTTGTTTACCTGGCCAGACGACAATCTGGACACGTCTACAGTCCATCTGTGTCTGTCCTCGGTATTTCGCTGGCTAACACAGGCCCAGCTGAAGTGCAATGAGGACAAGTCCGAAGTGCTCTTTTATGGCTCCTTCCCCCCCTCATTTAAGAGCACACTTTGGCCTTCTAACATTCCTTGCCCAATAGAGATGGGGAGACCAGCAAAAAATCTGGGCATTTGGTTTACGGAGGATCTCAGATTTGAGCATCACATCAAAAAACTTACAGGCACCTGTTTTGCCACTCTGAAAATGCTCCGCAAATTTTTCCCCTTGCTCCCTAGGGAGGCCAGAGAGTCGGTTGCCAGAGCGCTCATACTGGCTCGCCTCGATTACGCGAACGCACTGTTCAGTGGCATTCCGGCATACCTGGTCAAACGCCTCCAAATTATTCAGAATGCGGCTGTACGCCTACTATTTAACATCCCCAGGTGGAAGAGCGTTCGCACTGAGCTGCGCTCGCTTCACTGGCTTCCCGTAGCGCAACGCATTCTGTTTAAATCTTTGGTGTTGGCGTTTCGTGCAATTCATGACCAGGGCCCCTCGTACTTGAGAAAGAGATTCACAAGGTACATCCCGGCACGCACCCTGAGATCCGCCTCTCTGTTTAAATTGTTCCTTCCCCGTTTTAAACGTCCCAGACTGGGCGGCCAGTCGCTGTCTGTTGTGGTGGCTCGGGCCTGGAATGCACTCCCTCTCCATCTACGCTCCACGCCGACAGTGGCTGCTTTCAAAAAACACCTGAAAACTCACCTATTCAAGAGTGCAGTCTAGGAGGATCCCCCGATGTCTTGCTCTCTGCCGATCTGTCTTTTTCCCCGCGCCAGGATACTCACCAGTAACAGAGCGCGTTACAAAACGGTTTATACATATACATATACATATACATACATACATACAAATGCACCCATAGTCCATCCTAGCAAACACATTCTGCTCACAGTGGATTTAAAAAAAGGCGTGTGAACACAATGAATAAAAAAAAACTAAGTAAGCACTAAAGAAAGTAAATAAACCCTTCTGCTGAAGCTGCAGTTCAGTTTACTTTCTCATGAGGGGAAGTGTTAACAAGGCTACACAAAATCAGGACAGGCCACACATAAAAGTAAGCTGAAAGGCTTTAGTCATACTTTTATGCTGGTCTGTCCCAGATTTCCTTCTCAAAATCTGGTCACCCTAGATATGGCTGGAGTGGGGTCGGACAAAACCATTGTAAATCTACCGGGTCTGGCTGTAATACGGAAAACGCAAGTAAACAGCCATTCACAAATATTGTTCACCACATTAAGACGCACAATATTAGATTTCTCAATACTGGGGAAAAGGCGCCAAAACACTATTATTTTCAATATAAAATTCATATAGGAGATAAATAAGTAAATGTGACAACCAACGTGATTGTTTACTTTTCAGATGTAAAATAGCCCCTCTCGCATTCCAATGAAAGAACTTCCTGGGAGGTGAAATGATGCACCAAAGGGCATGAGATCAGAGTATATCTTCTGGGTGGAGACAAATCCCACTCCATGTATATTTTAGAGAACAAGTAACAATACATCAACAGACCGCTGCTTACACTGCCCAGTATTCAAAGAAATTGTCACTAGGGTAACTTGGGTTCACAGGCAAACTCTTCCTCTGGCTACCAGACTATTTGACCAGGTTTATCTTACCCTGAAGGCGCAAACAAATGCCACCGCTTCAGGGCAAAATAAACAAACTGGGAGGAAGACGACGACTTCAAAAAGCCCCATGCTTACCTTTTGCCCCATTACACAGACATGCAGCAAACGCCAGCATTCCTGGGGCGGCCCCGGCTACAATAATGGCTATCCAGAGGGGAAATAAACCCTGGAAAAGGCAGTTAAGCTACGGCGGGAGCAGCTCTCGGCCTACATGCGGGGAAAGAATGCGCTCCATTCACAGATATTCCTCTGAAAGAGCCCCATTGTTCTCTGAAGGCTGTTTTGCTCTGAGTTCACCAAGAATGTTGCTGTTGTTTCCGCCGGTAGAGTGTGGAAGCTGTCATTTTATCTAGTTTTACGTGGTTTAGCAGTCTACATTCGCCATGGTAGAAAAACTGACCGCTCAATGGGGCGTAAAAATGACAATGGTGCCCAAGCCTGCTCCTGAGCTCTACGTCATTCTTCTAGACGTCTAACTCCTAAAAGTACATGCAGGAAGAGGTAACTCCAGGCCAAGAGAAAACGGAGCCAAACAGCTTTTACAAAATACAATTGAATAAACAGCCACATCTGAATGCACCAGGCTGTCAAGTCCTACGTGTTCCACATTGCTAAATAAATTAAGGTGTTACTTTCGCGACCTGTGTGTGTGCGTGCCGAAAACATGCAGATGACATTGCACTCTACAAAAAAGCCCTACAACAAACGCAGAAACAGCCAATAAGGAAACATGTTTATTGACTGGGTCTTACTGTTGGTAAACAGGGCTCGGCCCAGCGGGTCTGGCACCCTCACACCCAGGGCCACGGTGTCACTGCACCTGCTGCACTGCTAGTCACTTCGTTCCTAAGGGAGTAACGGGGCTTCATCTCTCTGGGCTCGGTGGATGGCCGGAGATGTCGTTGGGGGTAGAGGGTCTGACATTAACACTCCAACCACTATTCCTGTAGGGCTGATCGCAGTGATAAAGATAAGAGGCTGTGGAAGAAAGGCTTGCGGGTGTGGGGGCGTACTGTGATCAGGAAACGCATGTAGGGTGTATTAAAGGCAAATGAAACCTGATCTTTTTTACAGACCCTGCATCCCTCAGATGATACTCGTTTTATGGCCGTAGGCCATTACTGCTCTTTTGTGGCGGCAACTTGTATGCCTCACACTGATGTGTGCAGCAGGCACGCAACCCACTCAGACACCTAACTGTACCTGGGCCTGCTGCAGGATGCCCTGATTTGTTGGGGACACGGCAACTGTGCTTTTTGGGTGTTGACTGATGGGAGTAACGGGTTTCCTCTGAGGCTGCTCTGTTTTGGGGGAGGAGGGGTGTGCGAGGATCGGTGGGAGGGACTCTGCATTGGGCACAGCATACACAGGAGTGAAGTTTTTGCTCTGAAGTTTTAATATTCCTGTTGCAGAAATGGCACCGTCAGGAGTCGACACTGAGCGACTGACAGCCCCTGCGTTTGGTATCAAAACGGTCCCAACAGTAAGAGCGCATGACATCCCTTTTGATGTTTATTTGTTTTGTAAACCTTGCAAGCCATTTGTTCTCAGCTCTAAAGGGCCAGGCCTTTGCATGTGTGAGTTTTGTTTTGCCAATGGCATGAATGCGTCCAGAATCAGATGCAGATGCACGCAGGGTCGGCAAACTTGAAATGGGGTTTCTGTTAAAGAAAACTGATTCCAAGATGGCTAGGGAATTCATGTGTGTTTTATGTCAAGCGTGCCTCCTGAGGCTTGAGTGGGCATGAGCCTATTTTAAACTTGCCAATCCAAAATGTCAGAAGACCATGCTAGGATGGCAAATTAAAATGTTAAATAAACAAGTGAAAGAATGTAAGCAAAGCGGAAACAAGGGAGGAGAGAACAAGTGAGTGATGCAAGAGAAAGAAAACAAGGAAGAGAAGAACGTGAGAGGTGGGGGACAAAGGGACAGCATAAAACAAGCTCTCGACATTGCTGTGATGGGGGAGGTGGGCGGGGGAGCGGCAGCCTTTGAAGTCTGATGTGAGGCACAGGCAAATGGTGGTGTGATGTGGCTGGCGTTGTGCACGCGGGGGAACGACAGCCTTTGAAGTCTAATGCGAGGCACAGACAAATGGTGGTGTGACATGGCTGGCGATGGCGTGTACACTCATACTCACATGAACTGTACGGGATCCGCAAGTTTAGTAGAGTTTTTGAACTGCCTACTATAATCTCGCCTAATCTATCCCTGCTGGATATAATAGTCGAGACTTAAGAAATGATTCCCCACCCCTCCAGCGCAGGATCACCTGAAAAACAGCGAGGCCCCTTTCTATAAAAAATGTATTCCCCAGCCTTCCAGCGCAGAAGCACCTGAAAACAGCGAGGCCCCTTTCTATTAAACAATTATTCCCCAGTCCTCCAGCGCAGGAGCACCTGAAAACAGCGGGGCCCCTTTCTATTAAAACATTATTCCCCAGCCCTCCTGCACAGGAGCACCTGAAAACAGCGAGGCCCCTTTCTATTAAAAAAGAATTCCCCAGCCCCCAGTGCAGGAGCACCTGAAAACAGCGAGGCCACTTTCTATTAAAAAATTATTACCCAGCTCTCCAGCGCAGGAGCACCTGAAAACAGCGAGCCCCCTTTCTATAAAAAAAGGATTCCCCAGCCCTCCAGCACAGGAGCACCTGAAAAACAGCGAGACCCCTTGCTATTAAAAATTACTCCCCAGCCCTCCAGCGCAGGAGCTCCTGAAAACAGCGAGGCCCCTTTCTATTAAACAATTTTTCTCAGCCCTCCAGCGCAGGAGCACCTGAAAACAGCGAGGCCCCTTACTACTAAAACATTATTCCGCAGCCCTCCTGCACAGGAGCACCTGAAAACAGCGAGGCCCCTTTCTATTAAAAAATAATTCCCCAGCTCTCCAGTGCAGGAGCACCTGAAAACAGCGAGGCGGCTTTCTATTAAAAAATTATTACCCAGCCCTCCAGCACAGGAGCACTTGAAAACAGCGAGGCCCCTTTCTATTAAAAATGATTCCCCAGCCCTCCAGTGCAGGAGCACCTGAAAAATAGTGAGGCCCCTTTCTATGAAAAATGTATTCCCCAGCCTTCCAGCTGAGGAGCACCTGAAAACAGCGAGGCCCCTTTCTATTAAAAAATTATTCCCCAGCCCTCCAGCGCAGGAGCACCTGAAATACAGTGAGGCCCCTTTCTATTAAAAAATTATTCCCCAGCCCTCCAGCACAGGAGCACCTGAAAAACAGTGAGGCCCCTTTCTATTAAAAAATTATTCCCCAGCCCTCCAGCGCAGGAGCACCTGAAATACAGTGAGGCCCCTTTCTATTAAAAAATGATTCCCCAGCCCTCCAGCGCAGGAGCACCTGAAATACAGTGAGGCCCCTTTCTATTAAAAAATTATTCCCCAGCCCTCCAGCACAGGAGCACCTGAAAAACAGTGAGGCCCCTTTCTATTAAAAAATTATTCCCCAGCCCTCCAGCGCAGGAGCACCTGAAATACAGTGAGGCCCCTTTCTATTAAAAAATTATTCCCCAGCCCTCCAGCGCAGGAGCACCTGAAATACAGTAAGGCCCCTTTCTATTAAAAAATTATTCCCCAGCCCTCCAGCGCAGGAGCACCTGAAATACAGTGAGGCCCCTTTCTATTAAAAAATGATTCCCCAGCCCTCCATCGCACTAGCACCTGAAAAACAGTGAGGCCCCTTTCTATTAATAAAGGATTCCCAAGCTCTCCAGCTCAGGAGCACCTGAAAACAGGGAGGCCACTTTCTCATAAAATATTATCCCTCAAGCAGGAGCACCTGAAAAAAAGCGAGGCTATTTGTAAATTACCCAGCCCTGTCTAGCTCTTCACGGGCTCATGGCAATGGCATGGCAGGAGAGGGGCTAAGCAAAAACACAGTTTCTGGGCCATCCATGTGGGTTGGGGGGGAGGCTGAGGTGAAGATGGTTCGAGTTCCCCACATCACGTGGTCCCCATGGTGAGACCCATTCTTCCTCGCCCACTATACCCTGAATGAGAATGGCTGTGGGCGAGGACTAATGCAAACCCTGTGTCTGGGCGCGTGGGCCCCAGGGGGACAGAGGTGAAAATGACTCATAGGCCTGAGCAACACCTGGGAGGCCGATTCTGGCACACAATCACCCCTGCCCAGCCCACCATCAGCATGATTGCTTGGCAGGGCAGGGGGTCAAGGAGAGGCCACAGCTGATCAGCACTGAACAGCCTGCTGCATAAGAAAGCTGCTTTCCTCTCCATGTCAGTGCTCTCTGTGGACTGGTAAAGGGGGGAAAAACCGTCCCAATGAGTGTACTGAGACACCGGCCCTTCTGCCCATGCCCCAGTGCCCGCAGTGCCAATCCGCCCCTGAGTAGAGGGCTAGGTACAGGAGTCTGAGGGCTTGAAGTGTTGGTTGGGGAGGAAATCTTTTAATTGTCTTTTGAAGCTCACAAAGGAGGGGGGTTCGTCCTGATAGTCACAGGTTCACAGATTTTGGGTGTATTGTCTGAGAGGAGTGCTTATGGGCGTTTTCTTTTTTTTTTGGAGGGATGAGAAGCAGAGTATTGGTGTTCTAAGATTTCTTGTCAGGTCAGCTTTAGTGAGTTTGGATGCAAGGTAGGCTGGTTTCCCGGGGTGGAGTACTTTGTGGGTGAGGCAGGCCATTTTTAAGCAGCAGCAGGCTTCGATCCGTAGCCATTTCAGCTTTTTCAAGGAGGGGTAGATGTGATCACGTCTTTTTGCTCTGGTGACCATCCATTCTGCTGTATTTAGTGTGGCTCTTAGGGGGGCTAGGTGTGATCATGCAGAGCCAACGAGGTTTGTGTTTCCATAGTCCAATCTAGAAAGTATAATTGCTTGTGTGGCAGATTTTAGACCATTCGAGGGGGAGGAACGGTTTGATTTTGTATAGGAGTTTTAGGTTTTAGAATGCACTCCAAGCGGATTTTTTTTTTGTCAGCTCATACTCAGGCTTGTATCAAGGGAGATCTCCAAACAGGTGACGGATTCGGAAAGCGTCAGTTTGCAGTTTAGAGCATACATGGCATTCATCCACTCTTGGACCCGGTGGTTAGTCCATTGGTGGATAGGAGTAGGCGTTCTGTCTTATCTTGGTTGAGTTTCAGGTGGATGTGTGGGAGCCAGTTTTGGATTTTTATGAGAGTAGAATTGAGTCAGTGTATGTCTTCTGATGAGGTTATTTTTAGTTTGATTTGGGTGTCATCAGCATATAGGTGATAGAGGATGTTTGCTTGTTTGAGTACGGTGGTGAGGGTTTCCATGTATACATTAAAGAGTGTAGATGAGAGGACTGAGCCTTGGGGGCACCTCTGGTTAGGGTGAAAATGCCTGAGGTCAAGTTGTTAGTTTTTATAAGTTGGATCGGTTATGGAGATAGATAGGAGATAAATCATTTCAAGATCAGGCCGTCAACTCCAATCCATTTTTGGAGGGATTCAAGCAGTAGCTTGTGAGCAACCATGTTGAAGGCCGCTGATAGGTCTAGGAGGATGAGCAGGCAGCATCTATCAGTGTCAAGTGACTTGTGTAAGTCATCAGCTATGTCCAGTAAAGCTGTTTCCGTGCTACATCCTTTTCTAAAGCCTGATTGTAGCGAGTTGAGAATATCGTTGGAGTCAATGTGTTAGGTTAGTTGGGAGAGAGCACATTTTTCTAGTAATTTAGCCAGGAAGAGAAGCTTGGAGATGGGTCTGAAAATGTTGAGGTCTTCTGGGTCTGCACCTGGTTTCTTTAGGAGGAGAGTAGCGTGTCCTAGTTTGAGGCAGCCGGGCATCGACCCACTACTCAGGGAGCTATTTATTTTTTTGATCCATAGAGGAGCTAGAGCGTGGTTGAGGCTTTTCGCCAAGGAGGCCGAAAGGGGATCAGCAAGGTGTGAGGCGGGGTTGGGATTCGTTTATTATTTGATATGTTGTCCTCCATGAGTACGTTAAACGTCCTCTATTTCTTCTGAGTTGAGCAGGATCTTGGGTTACTATTACAATTGGAGGGTTTAGGGTGATTGGTCAACTTTTGTGAGTTTGGCAATGGTGGGGCAGCATTGGTTCCCTCTGTTTTGAGGTGAGGGTTTCCGATGGATGGCAGAGTGTGTTTGTGAAAGGAGAGTTCGATATTCGAGATTTTGTCATTGAAGAATTTAGGGAAATTGTCACAGGGTTCTTTGGAGATATGGGTGTTTGGTTTTGCTGGTTTCAACTTTTTTGTTTCATGATGTTATGTTGAACCGTTCTTTGGTGCGTTTTTCTGCTTTATCTAGAGCTTTGCAGAAGAACACATTTTTTTATTTTACAATGACGTTTTTATATGTCATGTGCTCCTTTTTGAGCTGTTAAAGGTGGGATGAGGAGGGAGGAGGACAGCATTTCTGCCACTCTCAGTTGTCTTCTTTCTGCATTGAAGTATTTGGTGACCCAGGATTTCAAGGGAGTCTCTCTGATTTTTTTAAAGTATACAGGATGCAAGTTGATCTAGGATGGATGGCATTGTTGAAATATAGTGGCAAGTAAGTCCATCTGTTGAGAGGGTATCTACTGGGTGGGTCGAAAAGACACCATTTTATTTTCCAAATCCTCTTGAGGAATTTGACGTAAGTTGTGGGACAATTTTAAGGTTTTTGTGATTATTTATTTATTTATTTATTTATTTATTGACATTTGTAGAGCGCGGCGAATACCCGTGGGCGTCTCGGCACTAGTTAAGGGATGGATCAGCAACTGGGGTAAAGAAGATATACAAGGCTATTGGTCAAATAACCACGTCTTTAGCTGTTTGCGGAATGTGAACAGGGAGGGACTTGCTCGGATATGTGCAGGAAGGGTGTTCCAGAGTCTAGGGGCGGCAACCAGGAAACGCCTGTCGCCCCAGGTGACTGTTCTAGTGCAAGGCACAGCCAAGAAGTTCTGATTATATTATATATATTATATATTATATATTATATATTCTGAAGTGATTATAATTGGGGGGGGGGGGTACTTCAGTTTGGCTGAGGCAAAACAGAATGATGTGGTGGTCCAACCAGTCTATGTTGTCAATACTTATCGCTGTGTTTTGTGCTACAATAGCATCCAGGCTTGCACCACTGGAGTGTGCTTGCCCATGCAGTGCTGTATAAAGTTTTTGCTATGAAGAAGATTGTTTAGGGATTGTATGAGTCTGTATTTCTCATCATTCCAGTGTAGGTTGAAGTCACTTAGGAAAACGTTGTTGTCGGAGAGAGAGCAATGCATTATCAATTCCGATAGATGCTCTCTGAAGGAGGGCACATCACCTGGCGGGTGACAAAGGAGGTGGCATTTCCTTGGCACAAGATATGAAGAAGACGGGAAAACAAGTGTATTACTGCAGTCAAAATAGTGTCTGAAGTCTGTTTTTCGATAATATTGACCTTTGTTATTGTTGACGCAACCCAGAAGATGTTTGAAAGTACTTATTTAGCTACAGAGAATCTGGTGTTTTTTTTCTCATTATTTTTGTATATGAGGTGTCTATATAGACAGTTACATGCATTAAGAAAAAGAAAAGAAACAGATTGAAGCAATGTGTTACTAATATACAATTACAAGAATAAGTAACTCATAGAAAAAGAAAAAATGTATCTGTGTCATGTATTGGCAATGAGTTCTGTCATTGCCAAGATGTTAAGGGGTGTTATTTGCTCGGAAACGGACAATCCAAGAGACTTTTAACTTGTATTTTTAAAGTGCTTTATGTCAGTAATGCATGAGGACATGTTATTGCAATTGGGTCTGTCGGTAACAAAAGTTCTCAGTGTTAAAGATGCTCCAATGAATCATCAACCGCTTCTTCGAGACCGCCTCCTTCCCCGACGACTTGAAACACGCCAAGATTAACCCTCTCCAAAAAAAAAAAAAAATTGGCGGACCCCACCAACCTCAAGAACTTTAGACCGATCTTCTTACTCCCATATCCGGCGAATGTCGTGGAAAGAGCAGTCAACAGTCAACTCTCCTCCTTAATAGAAGAAAACAACATCCTCGAACCCCCTCAATCAGGCTTCAGGAAGAATCACAGCACTGAGACCACCCTTCTCACCGCGACAGATGACATTCGTTCCCTCCTCGATAGAGGAGAGACTGTGACCTCATCCTCATGGGCCTCTCTGCTGCCTTTGACACAGTCTCACACCTTACCATAGCCATCAGACTCCACAATGCAGGAAACTGAAACAAGGCCCTCGACTGGATCACTCTTTCCTCTACGGCAGAACGCAGAGGGTTAGACTCCCCCTTTCCTTTCGGAACCCACAACAACCACCTGCAGAGCACCAAGGATCCTCCATCAGTCCCACCTGTTCAACATCTACATGGCCCACTAGCATCCATCGTCAGATAACACGGACTCAACATCGTATCGTAAGCAGACGACACCCAACTCATCCTCTCCCAATCCAATGAACCCAACATCTCCAGACCCAACTTCCAAGAAGAAATGGAAGCAGTTGCCAGGTGTATGAAGACCAGCTGCCTACAACTCAACACTGGCAAAACATAAGTGCTCATCATGGGCCCACAACCTGATGCTTGGCACCTGGTGACCCCCCCGCCCTCGGGACCCCTCCCTCCCCATGGGCCACGCATGCAACCTCGGAATCATCCTGGACTCCGAACACAAACTGGACCGCCAAATCAACGCTGTTACCTCTTCCTGCTACCACATCTTCTGCCTACTCCGGAAGACATTCAAATTGATTCCCCTTGAACACAGGAAAACCGTTGCCCACGCCCTCATCAGCAGCAGACTAAACTACGGCAACACAGTCTATGCCAGGATAAATAAAAACCTCACCCGCAAACTCCAGCATGTTCAGAACGCAGCCGCTAGACTAGTCCTCAATCTACTATGCCACTGCCACAGGAGCCAACACCTACTGTCACTACACTGGCTCCCTGCCGAAAAGACATTCACTTTCAAGGTTCTTACCCACGCCCACAAAGCCCTCCACAACACCAGACCTGCCTACATGAACCACTGCCTCTCGTTCTATGCCCCCAAAGATCACTCAGCTCAGCCCAGCTCTCTCTGGCAACGGTACCAAGCATCAAGAAGTCCAGAACAGGAGGACGCTCATTCTCCTTCCTCGCAACCAAGGCATCCTCCCTCTCGGCCTCCAACAGACTCCAACACTTTCCAAGTTCTTGAAGGACCTGCAACCTCAGCGCCTTGAGACCCTTTCGGTGAGTAGTGTGCTTTATAAACCCCTGATTGATTGATTGATTGATTGATAGATTGATTGATTGATGGGTCATGGACAGTCAGTGAGGATGTAATCAAAACGTCTTTTGGAACATGTGCATTTCAGGGATTTCCTCGCTGTGAGAAGAGGTGCTTCGATGTGAAGGGTTCCTGATGTGAGTTCTGTGGAGGGAGCCTTTAACACATTACTCTGCACCCCAAAACATTGGTATCTCGGACAACGTCTCTCTTTTGTGTGGCCAATCCAGTGGTCGAAGTGGGCAGGATCGGCATGGCACTTCTTAAAAATCAGAGAGTCCATTCCCCTACTTTATTCTTTTAAACATGCCTCCCCGACGGCAGAAATTGCCAAGGCCGATAGTTAAGGCTCGGCTTTTGGGGATTTGGGGATGACCATAAGGGGCAGAGAAGGAAAAGGACTCTGTCTTTCTTTCGCGCCCAGAGAAGGAAGACAAGGACAGCGTCCAGTTCTCCTGCCGCTAGCAGCTGCCCCCTCTCTTTGTTCACCCTCTTCCCTCTCTTTCTGACTCGCTCCTCCTCATTTAGTGAAAATAGAGAAACAGGAATTACCTTCTCTTTCCTCCTTTCGTTTATTTGCTCCCCTGTGTAATGGATCCAAAAACAGAAAAACACTTTTGCTGGAAGCGTCGTCTTTTTCTGACATTTTTCAATTTCTAAGTGCAGCCTCGGGGTGGAGAGAAATAAAACATTAAAAATATGAAAAATAACTAACTAAAGCAAGAAAGAGTGGTTGCAAGGTGGCCAGATTGATTTATTCACACCTTAGTGCCACTTTACAGTGTTTGCCAGTGACGTGCTACTTTTATCTACTTTTGTTTTCTTGTCTCTTTTTGAACAGCATTGCTTTCCCTGGGTGGGAAATTGCCCTATTTCTGGAAGTACTGAAATACCTGCTTGATGGGTGAATTGGAAAACAAAATGTGTACAGCAGCTGTGTATTCACAAATGTGGTATTTTTAAACAATAGAGTGTAAAAAGAAAAAGGTAACCATGTTGTTCCTACTTACATTTCACATGCCTTACTTAATTGTGCATTCCCTATGAGTGTTTGCTTTTTCTAGGAAATTTAGGCAGCGTATTGCCCTTGTCTAGTGCATAATTTGAATCGAGTGTTTATAGTGGGTCAGTGAAGTGCAAGTTTCTCTCAGTGGGGCAGCATGGTGTTCAGTGGGGGATAGTATGTGGCACTATGGTCAGAGCTGCCAAATTTGGAACTGGGGAACCAGGTTCAGCCTTCATGACCAGTCCACCAGACCACTCCCCCTGAGGGAGCACATTCCCATGCTGGAACCTTAGAAGGCCCCGCAAGATCGTAAAAGCTCTGGTGTCTTAGCACCAGCAGGTGGACCCTATCAGTGGCAAGTGTGGGTTAACCTTAAAGGCCTGTCCACCACAATTCATTCTGAAGGTCACCTCCAGTCTTGCAGGCAGGCCTATGAAGCAGCACACTACAGAGTGACAGTGACTCTGTGACTGAGGTCACGGGACACTTGAGCAGGGTGGCTCTAGGGCAGTGGGACCGCACCAGGCGCTGACCAGACGCGGTCCGTGCAGGTAACAACTGTGGGGCAGAGGGGCTGAATAAAATGGGATTTCAAGGGATGATGCCGAAGGCAAAATAAATAATTAATTTTCCCTCAGCATTGTCCCTCGACATCCCTCCTTACCCGGTCCCACTGCCCCACCACTGTTACCTGCACGGACCGTGGCTGGTGCTAACTTCAGGTGGGGGTATCGTGTTTGCAAGTATAATATGGTTTAAAAAGCACTTGCTGCCTCCTTCCTGGCCTCAAACAATTTTAGGCAACAATAAAATTTTCATGATAACTCCAGTGATTAATGTTCTTAGTAGAGAGAGATGGTGTTTTGTCTAGTAGATGTTTTGAAAGGAAGCACACAGGGTTAATGTGCCTGCTGCTAAGAACATGTACCATGCCGATCACAAAGTGCACATAATGTACATAGGTTAGGTCAGTGAGTCACTGCTTTTGTCAGAGAGACCCTATTGTTACTTGCATTTAATAAGTTAAAATCCTAACATAGAACAGTTAGCTATTAACGGTCATGTAAGAGCTGCATGCAAACTCCAAAGTATAAATTAGAGCGTTATGGTTTTTTCTGCAGTCTTTGATTAGCCTTATGTTGCAAAAAAGGGTTCATTTGGGTAGAAATCAATTCTGATTATTAAAGAGAACTCCCAATCATGGTGTTAAGTTTTACATTCTGAGTTTGTGTTTCTCCAGACCAATCACTATTAAACTATGCTGCCTACTAGTATGGTTGTCATGTGACTCACACACCTTGTAGTCTTTTGTCTTATGTAACATTTTCTATACAGTGATTTACACACATATGATTGATTGTCTGTGTAATATGTGTGATGTAATGTGCTCTGACACCCTACACTGGTATTAGTGGTGCTGTAAATATGCTGCTGCTTTATTATTTTGACATTTTTACACATGCTAATAGTCTCTGCAAAGATTTTTCCTTATAAGTACCAGTGGAGCATACAACTGCAGCAGTGAGAAAGGTGACCAGTCAACCTTTGGAAAGCATAGTCCACTTCTCTGCAGCAGAAAGTCACATTTTTTAGTAACTTTTGATCCGTTTCAGCTATAAACAATTTATTAGTTAAAATCATCAGATTATGCAGCAGATGATGTATTATGTGGCAAATATGGCAGAGCTATAATTATGTGGAAAACATATGCAACATTTTACCATTCATGTTTGAACTGCTCTTGTGTAAAAAGGGAGAAGTGCTGATGACAGAAACTCCATGGCTGGGAGACAAATAAATGGCTTCCGACTCCACTTTTAAGGATATTTGGGACATTCTGTGATTGGAAACGTATCCCACTTTGTGAATCTATTTGAATGTCAATAACTCATATTAAAGCTTAAATAAACATGTGTATCCATATGTTAAATTAAATAACGTAGTACGCTGTAACCGGTTAGTGAAATGGGAAACAAATACTAAAAAGTGGGATGTTTTGCTCTATCTGTCACACCTCTGACTCCGCCCACTGACCCATTCCATGGGTTATTCCCGCCCTCTGA
Source organism: Lissotriton vulgaris (assembly GCF_964263255.1). Taxonomy (NCBI): domain Eukaryota; kingdom Metazoa; phylum Chordata; class Amphibia; order Caudata; family Salamandridae; genus Lissotriton; species Lissotriton vulgaris. The sequence goes on from NC_141693.1 coordinate 167,114,591, forward strand.
TTCTCCGCCCACAGTTCCCCTAATTTTTTCCTCCCACTTCGACCACTGGGCCAATCTCGCGCTTCTGGACAGCACACAGTTCTATAAAATTACAAGGCTCATTCACCAATTTAAAAGTATCGGGAATCACATGGGTGGCGGCTTGTCCAACAACTGCTTTTCTAGGGACACCTGACTAAATAACAAATAAATGAAAGCTCTCCCTTGACATGAGAAGTCAGAACGAAATGCAAATGGTACAATCTTTACACAAACCTGAATACATTAAACGTAACAACAAAAATGTGCCCAAAGGATAGTTATTTTTAACGAGGAATCTGCAATACTAAATATGCAAACAGATTCCGACTAAATGTAACAAAGTATGAAATTATAATATCCTTCCCCCAAGAAGCTATGGGGAAACACTCACGCCAGAGAGAAAAATGTAGTTCAACGAAACTGGCAGTTCTTAAAGATGGTCACAAGAGGGCAGTATTGCACCAAGTTACCGCCCCCAGAAATTCAGCCAGCCAGAGTCTTCAAACAGACTGGTAGGGCTGCGCTAGGATCGTTTACCCAGGGGATATAGGCTTGCTCTCAATTAAGGATCTTGCTGACGTTGTTGTCTGTAACTTTGGACCTTGGCCACAAATTGACTTGTTTTTTTCCCTGGGGTATGCCTTGTACGCTGTAGTAACCCCAGGAAAGCTGCAAGACGCACACAGCTGAAAGGAACACTGTACTCTGCTTTCAGTGAATTCCGGTATTTCATTGCAGGGACCCTGCTTATGATGCAGACACTTCAAAAATAGCAGGAAAAGATTTACCTTTCCTGCCCCTCACTTTCAGGGTTTCTGATGAGGATCTCCAAAACAGTGCAGGCTGTCTGCAGCAGACCTCTGGCCCACTGGTACATGAACTGGACAGGGATGTGACTCGAAAATGTTGGGGGGCAGCGCCCAGGAAGAAAGGCAGGTAGCAGCAACGCCAAGCAGCCTTCTTTCCTGGTTAACTTCCAAAAGGTGGTCTCTTGAATACCGTCTGCAAGTCTTCTTCCAGGGGCAGAGCCAGGAAGTGCCCTTTCTGACATTCCCACTAATCCACCTTTGGGTTCCGGAGAAGCGTGCTACTTGCTGAAAAACGCTTCAATAGTAAGCACTATATAACTACCATTACAATTCTCAGCTACTGCCTTTGTGGTATTGGAGGGCAGACAATATTGATATTCTAATGCATGCAAAAGTTGACACCTCAATCTGTGTCATTTTCAGGCAACCCCAATAGAAATCTTCTCACTTGTTGTCCTGTTGAACTGGAGAGGGACAAATGGCTAAAAGGACTTCTGCCTACATTAATTGCATTCTGCTCTTCAATGTGAAGGAGAAACCCTATTTGGGATCCTTCTGATTACAATTAAAAAGAAAATCTAACTAATGATAAGAGTATTTACCTTTGGGGAGTAGGGGAGTGGGGAGAGGATAGCGGGTGCCACACATGGGCACCCAGCACATAGTATCGCTGGCTGTGTGAACACAACTTCCAGTGTCAGCTTTAAATACCTAACATCAGGTCAGCCCAGGTGTCTCAGATAATCCCACTTCCATTAATCAAGTAAGACGCGCTTTGGATAGCTCCCCACTGTGATGGACCAAGGTTTTGTGGTGGCCTTAACACGGAAGCAATTATAGCACACTCCAGGGCTGACCGCCTCAGTAGCCAACAATATCAAGTAGCGTTGGTCCAAAAATGAACATGTTCTAATGAGCCAGACACCTACTTTCCCTGCAGGTGAAAATCAAACCCCACCACTCTCTGAAGCTTATGCAGCCTGAGACCTTCTGTGACGGGTCTGTGTGTACGAAGGACGGGGGTACCTGAGGGTTTCCTATTGTGACTTTTTGAAAAGTATTTTGAATCTGTGATGACAATATTGTAATTAAGGCTCCTTGTTTTCCGTTTTTACTGATTTTGACAGACAAAGAGAGCCAGAAAACCATTTATTTCCCTGTCTGTATTTATTTTTAAATGTGGATAAGAACAGAAATTGGGTAGTTTTTGAGTGATTCTAAATGCTGTCAATCATGACTGCCAGGCCATTAGCTGTGTGGACTGACAGCTAAGTTGAAAAAAAATATAGCGATTTTAGTAAAGAGTCTTAAACAGCACTAGATTTGCACAACCTTGTTTCTTAAATTTACATATTTTCTTGCAAGTGCATATTTTACATCACCTCAGCCGTTCAGGCCCGAGTGCACATTAACTGGTTACATAAAGCAGAAATATATATACATTTCAGCTTCATTCTTTTACAAAACTTAGTGGAGAGATGGCAGAGTGGAGGGACAGATGGATGGCTGTAAGAGTGGACTGATGAATGGCAGGATGGAAGAATTTATATATTTATTTATTTTATTTATTTGCAAAGTTTTATATAGCGCTGGCTAGACCCGGAGGTATCAGAGCGCTTTACATGATGATCAGCAAGTTACAGATTACATGATTAGTTCAGTTACAGAATCCAAGTATAGACAAAGGAGAAAGATAGAGGAAAGGGAACATAACGGGGAGGCGATGAAAACATTGTCAGATGTCCGGCTGGGTAGGTGACGGCCGAAGGGGTGAACCAGGGCCAAACTCCTCTATTGCTGCATAGGACAGCTCCACCGGGCATCGGCCATGGTTGTTCGGACTCTGAGGTGAGAACAGACAGTACAAAAACATGGGATTACACGACAACATCCCGTCTTAATCACTCCCAGGCGTTTCGCTCTGTTGGTACTGACTCAATCCCCTAGCGCCAGGAAGCCACTTGGCCACAGAGCGCTCTATAAATATTTTGAACTTCAAACTTCAACATAAGTTATTTTCGCGCTTATATGGGGGAAAAACATCTTATGTGGAATGGAAGGTAGAGGTGGAAAGGTAAACAGGGGAAAAGGAATGCAGATAGTGTCAGGCAGACCAGAAAGGGGGAAGGGACTTCAGGGGAAACAAGCAGTCGAAGTGAAAGATAGACAAGACCGTTAAGCACCGTTAAAAAACAATGTCCGATGTCCGGCTGGGTAGGTTACAGCTGAGGGGGTGAAACCATAGCCAGACTCCTCTATAGCTGCATAGGACAGCTCCACCAGGTAACGGCCAATGGTACTCGGGTTCAGCGGTAAGTACAAACAGATTCGGTTTTCGCCCATGGGGCATCATCATACTACAATCGAAGGCATCGGTCCCGGTGTAATTGGGAAACACCATCCACTTTGTCCTACTGCTAGACCCATGAGTGGAGAGGTGAAAGAAACAGATTATCAGTCATCAGGTGGCTTTCTCCCAGAAGCGGTAGCCCAATGCTGAGCGCTATCAGTGTTTGATGACCTATGGGGAAGGCCACAATCCCCTCCTTCTTTACATCCCTCATACTGCACTGCGGAGCTAGATGTTTGGAAGCACTTTAATGCAGCAACCCCTTCAATTAGGAGATACTCTGCACGGTGTCGGGCCTTCAACTTGGGGTCAGGCACGGCCAGGGATGGGTCTGATTAGCTGCCGTTCCTGATAATGCTCCTGATCCCAACCCGCTGTAGAGTATATGCCCCAGTAAACAAATAAAGAGCTCGCACAGTGTGAGGTCCGGAGCTGCTTGCCACTCTCACAACCTCTGTCACCAGGGAAATACACCCCCAGCTGCCCGTTTAGCCAATCCGCCTTAGAGTTCAGTCCCAGGCAGCCCGGGGGCTCACCAGGCACCATGCACACTGACCTTGCTCTCCGGTCTTGGAATCCTACGTGCTGTGTCTTCACTAGGGTCTCTAGCACTCCGGTTGTACAGCCAGGGTCAAATTCTCTCTTCCGCCACACTCGACCTGGCCGTGTAAGGGGGGGGGTAGCCGCAACACAATCGGCCAACTCACAGCGGTCTCCCGCATCCTCTCCCCTGCAGGCAAGAATGACCCGCACCTACCGGTGCTCTCGGTTTCTCCGCTGGTGTCCGAGCGCGCTACACTCCAGCGGAAGCCGTTCTCAGACCGGCAGCAACCGGCCAGCACAGCCACCAGAAGGGTCTGTGGCCTGGATGGATGAATGGGTGGCAGAGTGGGGGATGGATGGCTGGATGGATAGATGGAATAATGGATGGCAGTATGGATGGTTGGATGTGTTGCAGAGTGGATGGATTTATTGGTGACAGAGTGGATGGATGGATGGCAGAGTTAATGGATGGCAGATTACATGGATGGTTGGATGGATGAATGGTAGACTTGATAGACGGATTGATGGATGGATGGAATGGGTTAAAGACTGAATGATGGATGCAAGTATAAAGAATGACTGGATGGCACAATGTAAAGGTGAATGTAAGGTGGATGGAAGGGTGAAAGAATAAATGGCTGGATGCATGAATGGAAAAGACAAGGAAGCTGTTCTAGAGAGAGTTTGGCTCACTTGCTTTGCTTGCATGGTGGCATCGGCGCTTTATTTCAAAGTGGGGGCTATTTTAATTTTCTGTCTACTCCCTTGCTTTACAGTAGTCTTTTCGGTGATCGTCTTCATACCCATAGCGTTTTTTGGGCTTGTGAAGTCAGCCATCCCTCTTCAAGGGCTTTGGGGAATATTATTCATAGGAGACGGTCAGTCAGCGGGCAGAGGGAATGTAGCTGACAGGTCGTATTCACCTACCTGCAGTGTAACCTTACCCCGGGACAAGACCTGGAAGCCTCTTATCTCAGCAGCACCAGAGACAAAATTAAATCAGGACAGAACATGTGGCTGTATTCAGTGCCCTCTGTAGAGATCACAAGCCTGAGGCCAGTGATGCCCAGCGGCAGTCGCGACTGCCCGTTCTGCTGGAGCTGAGACACTCTCAGCAGGGGTGGGGTACTTTGTAACTTGGATGTAACTTGGATGTAACTTGGATGTATGTTACAGTGAGATGTTTGCTTATCTTTGTTAATGGAAACACATGTGTGACATTGAAAAAAAATATTGGATATTGATCCTCGTTCAATGTCCCAAGAAGAACTATTCCAAAGTTAGATGTAACGTTTGATAGACAAGCGGCCTTTGCAGGCAGACTTACATGAAAAACATAAACAATGCATTCCATGCCAGGGGTCTCCGGCAGGTCCTATTTTCCAGCACCACACAATCTAAAGAGAAGCATCAGTGAGCACCAGAATGCATGCTCCAATGAATGTTTGACCTATATCATCAGGAAGTAATATCGAATGGATGGTACTTTACGTGTCTTATCATCTGAGGACATTCATCTATTAGCATCCTTTTTTAATATTAGTTGATGCCATCCATTCAGCATGTTCCCCCTTTGCGAGCTACAGCTCCTGTTACAGGCCTATAGAGGGTGCTCTCCATGGCTGCCATCTCACTGCCACTACGGGTGCTCTGCTTTCTCACCCTTCCCCTCTCCCCCAATGGTAAATTCAGCTTACAGTGGTCAAAAGTTTAACAAAAGTTGCTCTCTATGGGTCATATTCAAAAACATAAAGTTAGACCAAAAGTCTAACTTAGATCAAAAGTCTAACATTACTACTTTTTGGCATTCACAAAGGTAAGTTAATATTAGTAACTTTACTACAAATAAACGTACTAGTAGTAAAGTTACAAGTAGTAACTTACCTTTGTGCATACCAAAAAGTGGTAAACTTGGACCTAAGTCTAATTGTACTACTTTTTGGTATTCACAAAGGTAAGTTACTCCTGGTAACTTTACTACTAGTAAACATACTACTAGTAAACTTACTACTAGTAAAGATACTACTAGTAAAATTACTAGTAGTAAAGTTACTAGTAGAAAATTGCCTTTGTGAATACTGAAAAGTAGTAAAGTTAGACTTTTAGTCTAACTTTACCTTTGTGAATCAGGCCCAAAGTTGCGCTGTGCTAGTACCTTTTATTACTTCACTAGGGCATGCCCTATGGATTTATGCGGCTAGAGAGGACCAAATTAAGTGGCAGTTTTAACAATAGTATGTGTGAAGAAAAGACAAATTATGTTGCATAATGCAACACATTTTGTGACAGTGTTACATTCTTATTTTGTCATTTCAACCTATGTAAACACTGCCTTGGCAAATGTTTCACCTCTTTAGTATCACTATAACAGTCAAACACCGCAGTACGCTCCCAGAAGCTGACTAGATAAACTTCGGGAAGGGTCCACAGAGCAGTTACACAAGTCGATGCATTTTTAGTAACTTTTGATCCGTTTGAGCTACAAGCAATTTATTTTGTTGAAGTCTGTAAATCATGTAGCAGAGGATAGAATATGTGGCAAATGCAGCAAATCCATAATTATGTTAAAAATGCAGCAGCTGCAGAATCACACAATTCTAGTAGCTATGAAGCTCTAATGGGCATTAAAAAAGGAATATATTAGTGATGTAGCACAGACCCTGCAGACCCTACAGCGAGGCCCCCAACGCTCCAGGGTGGTCCTAGTCATTCAAGAGGACCCCATTCAGCCCAACCTCAATGAATATCTGTGAGATAGAGGAGACTCAGGGGATCCCTCATCCTGTACTACAAGGAGCACCATCATTTTGCGTTATGTCACATAACATATTTGGCTTTTTTCTACTAGCCATTAGAGCTTACATTCCCCTTAAGTCAAGGAAGGAAAGGGTCCATCACAGAACGACATAGAGAGCCGGTTGTGATAGAAGAACCGTAGCTCCACAGGAGCTATTTGTCTCTTTGCCCACAGTGAGCGGAATTCATTGCTGGGAGACAGGTGAAGGTGGAGTTAATAGCATTATTGCCCGCACCTGCAGGGCAATAACAGCTGTTATTCACATTTCCCTCGTTATAGGTTCTCACCTGCAGCTTGAGTCCATAATTGTGGACGGGTAATTAACAGCTGTTATCGCAATGGTGCAATAGTAGACAATGGCAGGATAAAGATTGTATGTGAATGGATAGAATACACCTGTGCATGTGTGCACATAATCTGCACTGCAGCAGATGTGTGACTTACATCCTACCACTAGGTGTCGCCCACACAGGTGCCAAGATCTCAACAGAGTGGGACTTGCTCTTTCAGAGTGCAGGACCTCAATAACCCCAGAGTTCAAGAGCAGCACCCCTCATGACCCCTCAGCTTGGCCTGGATCTCATGTAACATCTATATGGCCAAATACATCTTCCACCATCCTCTTGACCTTCTTCCTTGTTTTCTTTTACCCAAAACCTCAGAAACCACAGATCTGGGCAACAAGAAGGAGCTGAAGTCCATGCCGTTCATCACTTACCTTTCGGGCCTGCTGACTGCTCAGATGCTCTCGGATGACCAGCTGATCCTGGGGGTGGAGATCCACTGCGAGGAAAAGGGGCGCTGCCCCTCCACATGCCACCTGTGCCGGCGGGCCGGCAAGGAACAGCTCAGCCCTACCCCAGTGCTGCTGGAGATCACCCGGGTGGCGCCTCTCTACAGCCTGATCCAGGACAACAACACCAAAGAGGTCAGTGTGGCCCTGCAGAAACCTTCTCACCCTCTCTAAATTGTGCTCGTCTCTCCTCCTCACAGCCCCTTTTTACCTCTGCAATGCTCTCGTCTTTCATGACCTTTTTATTTCTATTTTTCTTTTTAGCCCCTCACTGTGAGTCCCACACTTTCTCTGCTTTATTGTTTTTTTTCCTTTCCTTGATTCTTCCTCTTCTACTCACTCTTTGTTCCACCTCTCCTATCCCCTATTTGCTTTTACTAACATGAATTTCACCAACAAGTGGTTACATTTGCTTAAGTGAGCCATCCTGGTATGGAATGGTTTGGTATGGATTCTATTCTGTGTAGGTATATCATTCACATCTCCCTCACATATCCTCTTGTTGCTAGACTTTAGAAAGCAGTGCAACTGAGGTCAAAAGGTCTATTCGTTCGTGATGCCAAGTTCTTTATATGTCCATATTAAGGATCTAGTCGGTGCGCTGATTAACCCTCCCAGATTACTGACAACTTAATGGAGAGTTGAACTGTCTACTCCAGGAGAAAGATGGCTTCTAACACCTAGAGTTATGTCTAGGAGGATAATACTAGTTTTGTTTTGGGATGTAGAAGACAACTCAATCATAGTGCAAGATAGACACATTAAAATGATATAGGTCTGGACGAAATATATGAATGAAAGGATGTTTTAACCGTCGCCTCAGAGGAGTTTGTCTTATAAAAAACTACTTAAGTGGAAAATGAATCAAACCAGTCCACCATACATCCATACATTTGAATCTGTGAGGTGTGGTTGACTAGGATGGGGTTAACAATGATGAGAAAAGGTCACCAGGAGGTGTGAACTAATAAGGGCACACTTGCCTTTGTTTTCATTCATCTCCCTGAGGCAGGCAGTCAGAGACTCCAACACAATCTACGTTTCTCTCAGAGGCCTCCATTGTAATCTGCGTGAAAGGTATTACACGTTGAGTTGTATTAAAATATTGCTTGTAAATTGAACTGTTACTACAGTGTCAATCACGTTTATAACCTAGAAAAGCTGCAAAGAAGACCTTTGGTTTGCCAGGTCTAGAAAGTCCCAAAGGTGGCTTCTTGCATAACAGCATCTCAGTGACTTCTTGAGTCAACGATGAACAGACTCTGAGACCAGCAGAAATTTACATTGAAGACTACAATGTTTGCCATAGTTCTGCAAGCGGTTAAAAAATCCCACGTGGGAGGCACCGCTCTTCAGATAAAAATGTCCTATAAATCATTGAACAAAGAAAAAGTACAGGGGCTCAAAGCTTACTGACTATTCCTAGGAGCCAAAGAGTCAATATTGGGACGTGGGCTTCAACACTTGTGAGAATGTTTGCTTCTTACGTTTATCAGTTTTTTCTTTAACATTCTAATCTTCCTGTAATTAATTGAGAAGCTATAGGTCACACTGCTCTCTATTTGATGTCTAAAGCAATGAATGCATCCTTTTGTTCAAGGCCGGATTTCTTCAGTCTGGTGTAGGTGTAATTGGTGGTGGTACTGGTGGTGGTGTTTTTCGGTGGTGGTATGGTTAGTGTTTTTTTCTGGGGAGATATTGGTGTTAGTGGTATTGTGTATTATTGGTTGCAGTCTTGGTGGCGGGGGTATTGGTGGTGGTGTTTGTGTGAGGGTATTAAACTCTGTGCCACCGATATAACTATGTTAATTACTTGTTTATGTGCAGGAATTTGTCTAATTTTAAGTAGTGTGTAATGTTATGCCTTTAAAGTGTAACTAATGAGCGTATGGTTGTTTGCAAACATTTCATTAAGTCATGTACATTTTGTGGTAGAAGAGCTGTACCTCTTGCCTGAGACCTAAAGATCACAAGTTCGGAAACTAGAGGGATTATGTATCCTTTCATCTTTCAGAGGCTGATAAAATTAGAGCCTTGGTAATTTCTCTTTTCCACTTCCTTTTTTTATGGCCTCTTCTCAACCTCTAATATCTGTAATTTGTGTTAGTTTGGTAGACCTGTTTTAAAGTGCCATGGCATGAAAATCATATTCCTGTATGCTTGTGTTTGCATGTGTCGTCACATTCAACGGAGACCTATTGGCTTTGTCAAACTTGTAGAAGATATGTCGCTATTCGTGTTTCAAATGTTATCTCCCATAGTGCAAATCAAGGACTAGAATATAAGGCCACTAAGTCTGACATGTAGAATCACTGTTTCTTATATACCTTTGAAAATTGTGACCACTAATGCTGGAATAGGCACAACAAAATCGAATGGAAATTCTGCAAAGAGATCTCTTAATTGTTCCTCTGGAAAAGATGCAAAGTACAGACCTGTCCTTACATAACATACGTATGAGGTAACAAGGGTTAGGCCCTCATTATACAGGCCCAGGTAATCCAGACTCGGGCGCGAACAGGAATTTGCCGGCAAACCGGGTTTACACCTGGTGCTCAAATACCACTTAGATCCAGCGTAATTTTCCGCGCAAATTTTACATCAGGTAAAAAAAATAAAAATTTCTGTTGGGCAATCGACAAGATTCTCAGTTTTGCATCTAGGAACGGGAGGAAACGTGATTTTCTCCTAGAGTAAAGCCACATCTTCTGATTATCCCCATTTCCAACATGGAGCACACCGAATAGTCTGGTAAATTTGCCCCATAGAAATACCAAATCGCGCGGGGTTGTTATTTACCTGGGGCACAGTTGCCTCCCATACATTCTGCGCTCTTGGACTGACCCCTTAAATTTGGGGGGTTGGCAGCACTTGGAATTTGTTTCTAGCAGGATGAAAGATTCATTATCAACAGTCACTGAGGCACATTATTATACTACACTAGGATTCTTAAAAAGCATCATCATAGCAGGATATTGATGTTAGTTCTTGGTTGATGCGTGTACTGTAGTCTGCCCCTGAGTGTGAGGAGCTTCACATAGGGAATGCTTTTCTTGGGCTGGTTTTCCATTTTTCTAAAACCCTACTTTATCACTTCGTCTGTTTGTTAAAGTGCTGTGCAAGCTTTACTCGCTCAATATTAATTTCGGTCAATAGTTTAAGTTTTCCAGTTTAAGGCTCTTGGTGTAATTATGTTATTGTAAAAAGACTATGGGGCAGATTTACGTATCCTGGCGCATCCCTGCAAATCAGCAGGGATGCGCCAGGAAAGATGCGTGATGCAAGTTTACCCTTGCACCACCACAGATGGTGTCGCATCTGCCGTCGTAAGGTTGGGTCAGTGCTTGAGTTGTGTTGCGGGCGCAACGCAACTCCAGCACAGTGCCAACTCTGCCTATCTTCTACATGGTTCGTCAAACCTTACACCTGCTTCAAGCAGGCACAAGGTTTTGACGCAGAGGGGTCTGAAAAGTGACGAGTGAAACGCCCACATGAAACCTGACGCAGGTTTCATGTGGCGCTGGGCTTTACAATGTGACGCATCTCCCTAGATGCGGCACATTGTAAATTCCCCCGCAGCATGGGGCTAGCTTTACGCCGCCGCTGCGTCACAGAAGTGATGCAACGGCGGTGCAAAAGTGTCGCACAGGGCTTGTAAATCTGCCCCAATGTGAACAGAGTTCACGCTACATGATAATACTGTTTCTAGTAACCGAAATACAACTACTATGCTGCTGCTGCTGTTACAATAATAATGATAATAATACAAATTGCAGGTGGTGCCCAGTGCAACAATCTTTTTTTGCGCCCCACGACCTTCTCCTGGTGGATTCTCTCACAGCTTCTGTCCAACAGTGCCCCTTATCTCTCCATAGTCCCTATCTCACAAACATTTCATTTCACTCACTCACTCACTCACTCATCCACCCATCCATCCATCCATCCACTCATTCATTCATCCATCCCAACCTCAATACCCCAGTTTCTCTCTCTCTCTTTCCACCATCCCTCTCAACCTTCATTTGTCTCTCTATCCCACATCTTTCTCCTCCACTCCACCCACACCTACAGCTTGTCCGCAGCTGGTGCTATCAGCAGAGCTTGGCCGAGCTGCGCATTTACACAATGTACACCTTTTCCCACAGAGAATACATGTCTCCTTGTAGAGAAACTCTTTCCTTTGCACCACATTAAATAAGGGGGCGCTCACTTCGATTTCTACTCGGGCCAATAAATGTACTTCTGCTTTTTGCAGCAGTACATGTACTTATGGAAAACAGCCCTCTCTGGGAGCTCCACTTTTCATTATATTGAAGCGCCTACAACTACAAGTCCATGAAGTGCTTTATAAGCCAAACAGGCACAAGAGCAGTGACTTTATATAGCGCAGAGAAGACGCTCTGTTGTTTTAGGTGCTATAAATAGTGCCCGTATAACCGTTTTGTGAAGATGAAAGCATGAGTCAGGCCGCCAGGATTTAAAAGTGTGGCCTGTATGACCCTAAATTGGTGTAAACCGAATGAGCGACCACGCTAAACATCGTACATCTACCAGGACAAAACACACTCCCCCTCAACCCCCGGTGTTGTATATAGCGCGAACTTGAAAGGTATCAGAGTGCTTTACATACCATCAGTTGCGTTACATAACAAGCTTTGGAAATGCAAAAGGTCTCTCAATTGATTACGTTAAAGCAATTTGCTTTGCTAATGGTATTGTATAGCAAAGCAAATGGCTTTAACTTAAAATTATATTTGCATGTGGTCGTGCTTCACCGTGATGTTTCCCTGCACCAGAACAAAAATCAAACTGCACCAGTATTTACCAGAGGCTTTTAAAAAAATTATATTTGCATGCGTTCGTGCTTCACCCACACACACAACCACACACACAACCACACACACACAACCACACACACACAACCACACACTCAACCACAAACTCAACCACAAACACAACCACACACACACACAACCACACCCAACCACACCCAACCACACACACAACCACACACACAACCACAACCACACATAGAAAACCACACATACAACCTCACACACACACAACCATACACACACCCAACCACACACACAACCACACACACAACCACACACACAACCACACACACACAACCACACACATCAATCTATCGCCCTCACTCTATCTATCTATCGCCCTCACTCTATCTATCGCCCTCACGCTATCTATCGCCCTCACTCTATCTATTTATCGCCCTCACTCTATCTATCTATCGCCCTCACTCTATCTATCGCCCTCACTCTATCTATCTATCGCCCTCACTCTATCTATCTATCGCCCTCACTCTATCTATCGCCCTCACTCTATCTATCGCCCTCACTCTATCTATCTATCGCCTTCACTATATCCATCTATCGCCCTCACTATATCTATCTATCGCCCTCACTCTAGCTATCTATCGCCCTCACTCTAGCTATCTATCCCCCTCACTCTATCTATGGCATCACTACAGCATCAATCAGGGGCACCACAGCATCACTATGCGCTACCACAGCATCACTGAACACCACAACATCACTCGTCGCCACCACAACATCACTCAGCGCCACCACAGTATCAATCTGTGAAACCATTCAACAACAACTGGTTCAAATATGTTCTCTCAATGTTTCAAGCTTTATTACAAATGTTACAAAAAGATGTTAATATTTCACTTCTGCTCTTGGATTTTTGTCACAATAAAATACACTGAACATAATCTTCACAAAAGTTATTGACAAAAGTTTAAGCTATTGCAATTATAAATTACAATAACTTTTATGTAAGTATTAATTATTTTAAAAAATTAAAAGCCATTGTTATTTGTAATATCAATACATCTAAGTCACGTAAATACAAAACATGTTGCAGTACAAATTCTATAGGTGTCACATTTGCAAAAGATAAAAGTATTGGCATTGTAAATGACAAAGCTATTCATTTCGCTATTTTCAAAATCAACACATAAATAAAAAATGTGTCATTTACAAGACCAATAGCTCAAACTTTCCTAATGCGAGACCTATTGCATTGCACATGCTTGTTTTTCTTTTTGGAGGTGTGGGGGGAGGTAGCAGACAATATATGGGAGCCAGGCGGGTGCAAGCAGCAGGGGTCAAGCAATAACAGTGAGGAAGCAGCATAAGTAATGGCCAGGCTCTGAGCCCTTTTAATTTCTCTTTTGAAGAACAATAGACGTGCAGGCCGCGCATGCGCTGTTCAGGCAGGACCTAAAGATGAGTACCTAGTCTGCTCCTCTTGCAAAACACTCTAGTGCCCTTGGGCCAAGTATGTGCCACAAAACACTCCAAAAAATAGATGTCACGTGGCATAGGTTGTTATTATAGGTAGAGCAACAATTTGTCTAGTAAGCCAAATACAAGAAGCAAGCACACAAACTGAACTCACGTATTTGACTAGACTCTCACATTTGATAATGGAGAAAAAGGAGGCACGGTAAAATAAAACAGTTGCTTAGGATCACACAATTTGGTAATTCACGGAAGTTCACAGATTCTCTAGTTTCATATTGTGTAATCCATCCACTAGATGGCTATATCGTTCTTCTATTTTACATCAAAGAATAGAGCTTTGTCTTTCCTTTTTGGCGCATATCGTTACAACATGGTTTTGCAGGCAGAAGCCCTATGAAAGCTTGGCTCCTTTTACGCTTCAGGGTCCAAGAGGACGTGTAGCTGAGCACGAGCCAGGCATCTGGCTCGAGTTCTCAGTGGCTCGCCAACCTCCGTCGTCCCTGCATATGAGAAATGAGTGGGCGTAAAGTGCCAGTGTGATGCCCCGGCCCGGTTATACTGTGAAGTGAACGGCACAGGAAGCTGGGGTAGACGAGCGCTGCGCCGCTCAGGTTGCTTCAGTTTAACATCCTTTTTAGATTTGCACATGGCATTGAGCATTGCATTTACCAGAGTCTGCTTATGTAATTTAGGATTATTCCTACTTTAACCTGCAGTTTTTTGCCCCTGGGTTTAGCTGGTTGATGTCACATTATAACCTGCTGTACTTCAAATACAACTAGAGTGAGGTGCGATAAGTGACGGTCGTGGCAGCCACGGAAGTGGGAGGGTCACTCATCAAAAGCTTGAATGTTAAGCTTGTTCTGGTCTGACATTTTTCATTTAATCGGGTAAAAAGGGGTATCCCTGTGATGACCATGCACATGGTTGCACAGGGTGGCTGTTTGCTATGCGGCTCACACAAGGCTCGTGTCTTTCTGGGTGGAGCCTGCAACAGTGTATGCGCTGCATGTGCTCTTGCATGCAAGACACTATTGTTTACAATAAAGGGATTGTATCCTGCCCATTGCTTACCATTTGTTGGCTCCAGTGTCACTTTTCTTTGCAGCCTCCTTAGTGGCCAGCACAAGCCAAGCATCACTCCCATTCCTTTCTGTGGAGCACGGACCAAGCGCAAATTGTTTCAGCTTAATCAGTGCCTGTCCGCTGCTCCCGATGTAAATGAAGCCCCCTGTCTGGTTCTTCCTCTCTCCTCCACGCACCTCCCTCATTTTGGGGCATATTATCAAGGGGGTTTATCTCCGCTTTTTTGGCATTAAAAGCCAAGAAAGCGGAGATAAAATTATCTCCCTATTACCTAGCTGTCGCTAACACCAGTTAGCGACAGCTAGTAGGAGATAGCGGCCATCTTTGGCCCCGCTTTGCATGTCAGTGAAATTTATCACAAATGACATGCAAAGTGGGCGTGCCAAGATGTTAGCGACTGGAAACAGTCGCTAACATCGCTATCTCCTATTACCAACTTTTGGAGATATTCGCGCTAAGCGCGATTATCTCCAAAAGCTAACACCTTCCCCAGAGCAGTTCTTAGCCATGTTATCCAATGGTAGGTGGATAACATGGCTAAGAGCATTAGCTCGGTAATGCATGAATATTGCGGACTTTTCAGCGATATTCATGCATGGCGGCCGATTTTTATCGCTTAGGAGATAAACCTTGATAATAGCAAGGCTCCTAAGCGATAAAAATCGCCGCAGCTCGGCGATAAAAATATTGCCGCTAAGCCAACATAGCGATAATTATCGCTAGTTGTTGGTAATATGCCCCTTTGTTTTCTCTTTACCCCCACCTCCTGCTGTCCACTATTGCCGCTCCCAACTCCTCACCTAGTGTTGTTCCCATCTATGGCTTTTTTTATCACATTGCCCAGCAGTGCAGGCTGCTGTCCAACATGGCGTAAAAAAAATCATAAAAAGCTCCATGATGAGATCAACACTGGCCGCATCATAGCACTTTTTAGGTTTCGCCTAGCGGAAGCTGCGCTCTGCGCAGCTTTTCCGCGCAGGCGAAATCCTGTTGAGAACCGTAGGGTGCTTTGGTTCGGCCCTCGTCCTTGATTGGCTGGCTCCGTAAACGGAGCCTTGCCATTGGACGAGGGGCCTGTCCGTCAATGCCGGACCAGACACGGGGGCGTTCCCGACATTCTTTGGCTTTTGCCGACGTCACGCGATGCCGGGAACGCCCCCGTGTCTGGTCCGGCATTGCCGGCACCCTCCCGCTTGTTTCTTGGTGTCCGCCGCGTCTCTCCTCCCCCTTTCCCGCCCCCTCCCGCTTCTTTCCTCATGGCCGCCTTCCTCCTTCCCCGCCCCCGGAGCCCGGACACAGACTGAGCGCGGCGGCTGCACTCCACCCGGACCCGGCTCCTGGCCGGCGGCTGCACTCCACCCGGACCCGTCCAGCAGGTAAGAACGGCACCCCGGGAGACTGCTAAGCTTATTACTCGAGCTAGAAAGTTGAAATGCTGCTTACGCTACTGTCAAAGGGTGTACAGAGGAAAAAAGTTGTTTTCATTCAGTTATCCCATTGGCCTATACAAAGTCAGCTTTCGCAAAAGTACGAAGGATGGGAGGGAGTTCGACATTCAATTCAATCAACGGGAAGGGATTATTAATACAATTCGTGACATGACTGGGGTCTAAGATTTTGATTGAGTGGAAAAATACGTAGTACAATTTTTGTTTAGGTCTCACTGTGGCTAAAAACAAAACCCATGGGGTATACGGCGTCGCAAGAAACCGGATAGAAACAGGTCATGAGATGCCAAAGGCAGTTAAACGGGCTGAAACAAGGCGCTCACGTTCCCCGATATTTATTCTGAGAAAAATACATGTTGCTTGTGAAGGGCTATTACAGGACCGAGCACCTCCCACCCTCCCGCTTGTTTCTTGGTGTCCGCCGCGTCTCTCCTCCCCCTTTCCCGCCCCCTCCCGCTTCTTTCCTCATGGCCGCCTTCCTCCTTCCCCGCCCCCGGAGCCCGGACACAGACTGAGCGCGGCGGCTGCACTCCACCCGGACCCGGCTCCTGGCCGGCGGCTGCACTCCACCCGGACCCGTCCAGCAGGTAAGAACGGCACCCCGGGAGACTGCTAAGCTTATTACTCGAGCTAGAAAGTTGAAATGCTGCTTACGCTACTGTCAAAGGGTGTACAGAGGAAAAAAGTTGTTTTCATTCAGTTATCCCATTGGCCTATACAAAGTCAGCTTTCGCAAAAGTACGAAGGATGGGAGGGAGTTCGACATTCAATTCAATCAACGGGAAGGGATTATTAATACAATTCGTGACATGACTGGGGTCTAAGATTTTGATTGAGTGGAAAAATACGTAGTACAATTTTTGTTTAGGTCTCACTGTGGCTAAAAACAAAACCCATGGGGTATACGGCGTCGCAAGAAACCGGATAGAAACAGGTCATGAGATGCCAAAGGCAGTTAAACGGGCTGAAACAAGGCGCTCACGTTCCCCGATATTTATTCTGAGAAAAATACATGTTGCTTGTGAAGGGCTATTACAGGACCGAGCACCTCCCATCGTGACTCAATGACCCGTCAACAAAGTGCTGAGTCACTCCTCTCAGCTGATCCGTGAACTAAGTGCTGAGTCACCCCTCTCAGGTGACCGTCAATAAAGTCCCGAGCCTTTCAGCATGACTCGTGAAAAGTTTCATAATAGACCTAGGGACACTGTGTTAGGCAGAAAATGGCAGAGGCAAGCCAGGAAAAACTGGCACCGGAGCGGAAAAGACAGCCTGCCCGATTACAAAACACATACAAAATGTGACTGGTGAGCGAGGTTCACATTTCGGGCCAATAGGTGGGAGTGTGAAGCTATGGTACAATCGACTCTAAGCACAGGTATCCGCAGGTGAAGCCAAATCTCGTCCAGCCATGAGGCCATTGCTGATCTGTGAAATTTTAGGTCGGCCTCACAAAATATTGCAAGGAGACGAATTATTTTGGGTCATGCCACGGATGGAAGCATAGGGAAGAACGGTAACGCTCTAGTTTGTAGACTGAGAAGAGAATGTGGCAGATTAGATGACTGTATACATGTAATAGCAACAGTAAGTGTTACATGCTGTCATGGTCAAGGGTGAAGGAGTAACAGCAACAGGGCGCGGTGATGCCTTTAGGATGAATAATGAAGTGTGTTGTGACTTGAATTCTCAATGCATTCTTTCCCTTGGTTACCTGTTCCCTGCTGTTCTGCCAGTATGATTGTGTTGTGTGTGGAATGTTGGAATGCTTGATGAGGTAGTGGAATGCTGGGGTGCCTGGTGTTGTTGAGAGAGAGACAGAGTGTGTGGGCTGAGCGACAAGGATTGCTCCTGTTGCGTATGTGTGTGAGGGGCTCTTGCGTGTGTGTGTGGGGGGCTCTTGCGTGTGTGTGTGGGGGGCTCTTGCGTGTGTGTGTGTGGGGGGCTCTTGTGTGGTGTGTGTGGGGGGCTCTTGTGTGGTGTGTGTGGGGGGCTCTTGTGTGGTGTGTGTGGGGGGCTCTTGTGTGGTGTGTGTGGGGGGCTCTTGTGTGGTGTGTGGGGGGGGCTCTTGTGTGTGTGTGTGGGGGGCTCTTGTGTGGTGTGTGTGGGGGGCTCTTGTGTGGGTGTGTGTATTGGCATTGTAAATGAGAATGCCATTTATTTATCTGTTTTCAAAACCAACACATAAATAAAAAGTTTGCCATTTAGAATGCCAATGGCTCAAACTTTTCCGAAGGCGAAACCATTGCATTGTAAATGCTTGTTTTTCTTGACTCTTAGCTGTGTTGCACAGCATCTCGTGCTGCTTTGCAACATGTCATAAAAACATTGACAAAGCCAATAAATCTCACTTATGCGAGACCTATACACTTTGCCAGTGCTTGTTTACTATATATACCAGTGAGTGTTTTCCTCTGTTTCTGTTGCTATCACTGGGGAACTCAATCTGGGAGAATCAAGTGAAGACTGAGACTGAAACCTCGAGTTAAGAATCACGACTACCACATTAAGTCTGCCACCAGTAAGGGGACGCGGTGGGGGTCGAGGTGCTTGTAAGAGTGCTCTTTCACCTCTGAAATAATACACGCTCAGCCTTGATACTTTAGATAACTTGGATTATTCCTCGGAGCATCGGGGCATGCTCCTGCTCTGGATCGGGTCCGGCCGCTATCTAAAATGGCCGCCCTTCCGGTTCCGGTCTCCGCCTACCCGGCGCACTAGACCGTCACCACATATCTCCCCCCTTTAGTGTCCTCAACAGTTTGAAACACATGTATAACATAACAGTCTTACTTGATGCTCATCGTAAAGTCCTCAAACTTCTTCGGGGGTCTTACAACTCTGCCGGCTCTGGTTCTCACCACTTCCATCTCCTTCTCACCACTGTTCACTTCCCTGGCGGCCTTCTGCACTTCTCTTTCTACATTTCTTCTTTGCTCTGACTCTCCGCTCTTCTTGTCCATCTCCATCCTGATTTCCTTCAGATTGGTCTCTTTACTTGTCCCTCTGTATCCTTCTTCCCAGGCCTTGTCCATAACATTCTCTTCCCTCAGCTCTTCTTCTCTCCTTCCGTTTCCTGGTCCTTGCACGTCTTCTCCCTGGAACATAGCTCCATCTGAATCCACTTCCCAGTTAAGGATCTTGTTACACTTGGCCATCTGATCTTGTGACCATACCTTGCCGTCGCTGAGTAGTGCGGACCGGGCATAGGGTTCAATGACTTTGAGTGGTGGCGTGAACTTACTTTCACCCTTCTTTTTCAGCGTTGCCACTTTCACCCTCACCCAGTCTCCTTTTTCTAAGGTCACTCCTTGTACATTGCGCATTTTGTTGTAATGTTCTGTGTATACCTCCTGTGCTCTCTCCAGGTTTCCTTTTACCACAGCAGGGGACCATTTGCTTTGCACTACCAAGTGCTTCCACGCTATGTTGTCTTTGGTGAACGGTTCTCTGCCCTTCAACACTTGGAACGGACTGTACCCCGTGGCTCCCGGGGTGGTGCGATATGCCCATAGCATTTTGGGTAGTTCCTTCTCCCAATCTTGACCTGCGCTGATTGCTGCTTGGATGGTTCCCATTATCACTCTGTTAAACCTCTCAACTTGTCCGTTCCCTGCCGGGTGGTAGATGGGGGGGTGTTTCACCTCTATCCCATTGCGGGCCATAAGCGCTTCCCATTTGCTTGACACGAACTGCGGGCCATTGTCGCAGGTTATCACCTTAGGGATCCCTTCCTTCACAAATATTGCCTTAAGGAATGACAGCACTGCCTCTGTGTCCACTGTTTCTGTCCCTTCCACTTCTGGCCACTTCGAGTACCTGTCTACCATCACAATGGCATACTTCTGCACTCCCTTGAGGTTGAGGATGGTGCCTACAATGTCAATGGATACCATTTCCCACGGGCTGTTAGGTATAGGAAATTTTCCCAATTGCGGCCTTATCACGGTTTGCGTTTTGTCTGCTCTGGAACACGACTCGCACGTCCTCACGTGCTTCTCCACTTGGTTGTCAATCGCCGGCCACCAGTATGCTTGTCTTGCCAACGCCTTGGTTTTTGTGATCCCTTGGTGTCCTTCATGCAGAATCGCTAATAGGTGTTCCACCAACTGCTGAGGCGGAATGACTTTGTCCCCTCTCAACAGGAACATGGGATTCTCCCCTATTGACAGTTCTTCTCTCACTTCCCAGTACTTTCTCATCTGACTATCTAGGTGTCTTTTGTCTGGCCATCCATGGGTCACATACCCTTTGACCGTTTCCAGGGTTTCGTCCTGTCGGTATGCTTCCGCCCATTCTTGTTCACTGATGACCTGTTCCATGTCCTGCATGGTCGCTACCATGTACCCTTCCCGTCCGGGGGATTCTTGTTCGTCTGCTCTCTTCTTCGCTGCTGCTCTGCTTAAAAAGTCAGCTGCTCTATTCCTTGGGCCAGGTATGTACTCCACCTCGTACACATAGTCTAGAAGCCTCAGTGTCATCTTTGCTATCCGCGGTGTAGCATGTGCGTGCCTATTCGAGGTTAGTACCTTTATAAGTGGTTTGTGGTCCGTTCGCACTAGGAACTTAACTCCCCATAGGAATTGTCTGAAGCGTTCCATCGCCCACACCACCGCCAGCATCTCTTTTTCGATTACACTAAACTTCTCTTCATTTGCGACTAGGGATCTGGATGCGAAGCAGACCGTTGATACTTCCCCTGTATTTGATTTTTGCATCAGTACTGCTCCCAGACCTCGGTCACTAGCGTCTGTGGTTAGTATGGATGCAGCCGACTGATCAACACCTTTTAGGGGGATGGCTTCACTTATCTCTATTTTCAAGGCCTCAAACTCTTCTTGTTCTTCTGTGTCCCATTTGAATCCATTTCATTCTTTCAGCAGTTGACGCAGATGATGTGTTTTTGTAGCAAAGTGTGGAATGAACTTGCTATAGAATTCCGCCATGCCTAGGAACGATCTCACATCTTCCTTCCTTGATGGGGCTGGCGCGTCTCTTATTGCCGCCACATTGGCCTTCTTAGGCTCAATGCCTTTTCTCACTGATTTCATGCCCCAAGTAGGTCACGGATGTTACTCCAAACTTGCATTTTTCCCACTCCGCTGTGAGTCCATTGTTCTTTAGGATTCCTGTTGGACAGGCCACGTGAGGGGCTTGCTCCCCCCCCCCGCACGACCGGGCCCGAGCCCGGCTCTTCAGGTGTGACACGCAACAACCACCGGTTTCCCGTCTCATATGGGACCCATGCCCCTAGACATCTCCACCTCATGGGCCTGAATCACTACCGGCCCCCTCGCCCGGCTTGGGCGCCATCTTGGACACAGCACCACGAGGCCGCGTGGCCTCCGATCGACCCTAACCCTGGGCCTGGCCAGGCCCCGACATCCCGACACCACCATCCACCCAGGAGGTGAGCGGACTACTTGGCAGGTCAATGGGAGAAAGAGGTGTCGATGGCTCTCCCCCGCCAGGTGCCGATCACCCCTGGCTCCCCCGGGCGCTGGCTCCACCCCCCTGCTGGGTGTCTGGACTCCCTCATCCCGGACCTCCTGACCTCCAAGCGCGAGGGTCCGGACATCAAAGGGGGCCAGACCTATAACTGGGGCAGCTCCAGAGCAGGAGGGCAGTTGTATCCTGGAGTCGAGAGACGCAGTGAAGAACTCATCCTTGACGGACTACTGGCGCTGCCGTAGCCCTGCCTTGCAAACTATCGTCCTGCCTGCTGGCGCTGCCACAACCTTCGGAAACCTTCATCGTCTTCGGGACCTGCTGGCGTGGCCGCGGACCGTTTGGAATTGCCACCTTCATCGGGACCTGCTGGCTCCGCCGCGGACCGTCGCTACCTGCAACCATCTCGGGACCTGCTGGCTCCGCCGCGGCCCGATCATCTAGAACGCCGAGCTCGAGGATTGTGAGCTATCCCGCTACCTCCGCAACTACCAGATTGGTAACAAGACTGTCCCGCTACCTCTTTTCCCAACCAAGAGACTAGAACCGAGGGGACCCCTGAGTCCAGACCTCCTTGTACCGTTTCACCGTACTTAAAGAATTGCTTATAAAGAACGTTAAACCTTATCCTTGTGTGGTGTACATCTGTGGGGGGGAAGTTACTCGTCTGTACGATCGCTGGAGACGGCTCTCCCCGGAGACCTCTCCCCTTATTCTCGGCCGACCCTCCCGGTCCGTCTAACATTGGTGGCCAGCGGCGCGATCCGAATCAACGCGTAATCGTACAGAGAGTAGCTCACCCCACGACGAAACCACAATGACAACCAAAGAGAGCAGATCCACCGAGAAATTCCAGATGGAGAAATTGGAAGAGTACAGCCATCGTGAGTTGAAACAATTCTGCATTGAACTAGGTATCGCTACCACCGGTCTGAGTACTAAGGACGATTTCAAGCACGCCATAGAACCATGGGCGGAAACCGGGGCCGTCAGACCCCCGGACCAAAATGTCGCAACAGCAGAGAAAAACACCACGGCAGACGTCTCCTGGCCCGAGAGCAACGCTGGAGCACCATCGAGAGGGAGGCCTTCGCAGTGGTGTGGGCCCTCAAAAAGCTCCGGCCTTATCTCTTCGGCACCCACTTCCGGGTGCAGACCGATCATCGGCCCCTGCAATGGCTAATGCAGATGCGGGGGGAAAACCTGAAACTATTGCGTTGGTCCATCTCCCTGCAGGGGATGGACTTCACTGTGGAACATCGGCCCGGACAAGACCACGCCAACGCGGATGGCCTGTCACGCTTTTTCTGCCTCGACGAGGAGAGTCCCCAAGAGGATGGGTGACTCTCCCCGCCTTCAGCTGGGGGGGACGCATGTTGGACAGGCCACGTGAGGGGCTTGCTCCCCCCCCGCACGACCGGGCCCGAGCCCGGCTCTTCAGGTGTGACACGCAACAACCACCCGTTTCCCGTCTCATATGGGACCCATGCCCCTAGACATCTCCACCTCATGGGCCCGAATCACTACCGGCCCCCTCGCCCGGCTTGGGCGCCATCTTGGACACAGCACCACGAGGCCGCGTGGCCTCCGATCGACCCTAACCCTGGGCCTGGCCAGGCCCCGACATCCCGGCACCACCATCCACCCAGGAGGTGAGCGGACTACTTGGCAGGTCAATGGGAGAAAGAGGTGTCGATGGCTCTCCCCCTCCAGGTGCCGATCACCCCCGGCTCCCCCGGGCGCTGGCTCCACCCCCCTGCTGGGTGTCTGGACTCCCTCATCCCGGACCTCCCGACCTCCAAGCGCGAGGGTCCGGACATCAAAGGGGGCCAGACCTATAACTGGGGCAGCTCCAGAGCAGGAGGGCAGTTGTATCCTGGAGTCGAGAGACGCAGTGAAGAACTCATCCTTGACGGACTACTGGCGCTGCCGTAGCTCTGCCTTGCGAACTATCGTCCTGCCTGCTGGCGCTGCCACAACCTTCGGAAACCTTCATCGTCTTCGGGACCTGCTGGCGTGGCCGCGGACCGTTTGGAACTGCCACCTTCATCGGGACCTGCTGGCTCCGCCGCGGACCGTCGCTACCTGCAACCATCTCGGGACCTGCTGGCTCCGCCGCGGCCCGATCATCTAGAACGCCGAGCTCGAGGATTGTGAGCTATCCCGCTACCTCCGCAACTACCAGATTGGTAACAAGACTGTCCCGCTACCCCTTTTCCCAACCAAGAGACTAGAACCAAGGGGACCCCTGAGTCCAGACCTCCTTGTACCGTTTCACCGTACTTAAAGAATTGCTTATAAAGAACGTTAAACCTTATCCTTGTCTGGTGTACATCTGTGGGGGGGAAGTTACTCGTCTGTACGATCGCTGGAGACGGCTCTCCCCGGAGACCTCTCCCCTTATTCTCGGCCGACCCTCCCGGTCCGTCTAACATTGGTGGCCAGCGGCGCGATCCGAATCAACGCGTAATCGTACAGAGAGTAGCTCACCCCACGACGAAACCACAATGACAACCAAAGAGAGCGGATCCACCGAGAAATTCCAGATAGAGAAATTGGAAGAGTACAGCCATCGTGAGTTGAAACAATTCTGCATTGAACTAGGTATCGCTACCACCGGTCTGAGTACTAAGGACGATTTCAAGCACGCCATAGAACCATGGGCGGAAACCGGGGCCGTCAGACCCCCGGACCAAAATGTCGCAACAGCAGAGAAAAACACCACGGCAGACGTCTCCTGGCCCGAGAGCAACGCTGGAGCACCATCGAGAGGGAGGCCTTTGCAGTGGTGTGGGCCCTCAAAAAGCTCCGGCCTTATCTCTTCGGCACCCACTTCCGGGTGCAGACCGATCATCGGCCCCTGCAATGGCTAATGCAGATGCGGGGGGAAAACCCGAAACTATTGCGTTGGTCCATCTCCCTGCAGGGGATGGACTTCACTGTGGAACATCGGCCCGGACAAGACCACGCCAACGCGGATGGCCTGTCACGCTTTTTCTGCCTCGACGAGGAGAGTCCCCAAGAGGATGGGTGACTCTCCCCGCCTTGAGCTGGGGGGGACGCATGTTGGACAGGCCACGTGAGGGGCTTGCTCCCCCCCCGCACGACCGGGCCCGAGCCCGGCTCTTCAGGTGTGACACGCAACAACCACCCGTTTCCCGTCTCATATGGGACCCATGCCCCTAGACATCTCCACCTCATGGGCCCGAATCACTACCGGCCCCCTCGCCCGGCTTGGGCGCCATCTTGGACACAGCACCACGAGGCCGCGTGGCCTCCGATCGACCCTAACCCTGGGCCTGGCCAGGCCCCGACATCCCGGCACCACCATCCACCCAGGAGGTGAGCGGACTACTTGGCAGGTCAATGGGAGAAAGAGGTGTCGATGGCTCTCCCCCGCCAGGTGCCGATCACCCCCGGCTCCCCCGGGCGCTGGCTCCACCCCCCTGCTGGGTGTCTGGACTCCCTCATCCCGGACCTCCCGACCTCCAAGCGCGAGGGTCCGGACATCAAAGGGGGCCAGACCTATAACTGGGGCAGCTCCAGAGCAGGAGGGCAGTTGTATCCTGGAGTTGAGAGACGCAGTGAAGAACTCATCCTTGACGGACTACTGGCGCTGCCGTAGCCCTGCCTTGCGAACTATCGTCCTGCCTGCTGGCGCTGCCACAACCTTCGGAAACCTTCATCGTCTTCGGGACCTGCTGGCGTGGCCGCGGACCGTTTGGAACTGCCACCTTCATCGGGACCTGCTGGCTCCGCCGCGGACCGTCGCTACCTGCAACCATCTCGGGACCTGCTGGCTCCGCCGCGGCCCGATCATCTAGAACGCCGAGCTCGAGGATTGTGAGCTATCCCGCTACCTCCGCAACTACCAGATTGGTAACAAGACTGTCCCGCTACCCCTTTTCCCAACCAAGAGACTAGAACCGAGGGGACCCCTGAGTCCAGACCTCCTTGTACCGTTTCACCGTACTTAAAGAATTGCTTATAAAGAACGTTAAACCTTATCCTTGTGTGGTGTACATCTGTGGGGGGGAAGTTACTCGTCTGTACGATCGCTGGAGATGGCTCTCCCCGGAGACCTCTCCCCTTATTCTCGGCCGACCCTCCCGGTCCGTCTAACATTGGTGGCCAGCGGCGCGATCCGAATCAACGCGTAATCGTACAGAGAATAGCTCATCCCACGACGAAACCACAATGACAACCAAAGAGAGCGGATCCACCGAGAAATTCCAGATGGAGAAATTGGAAGAGTACAGCCATCGTGAGTTGAAACAATTCTGCATTGAACTAGGTATCGCTACCACCGGTCTGAGTACTAAGGACGATTTCAAGCACGCCATAGAACCATGGGCGGAAACCGGGGCCGTCAGACCCCCGGACCAAAATGTCGCAACAGCAGAGAAAAACACCACGGCAGACGTCTCCTGGCCCGAGAGCAACGCTGGAGCACCATCGAGAGGGAGGCCTTCGCAGTGGTGTGGGCCCTCAAAAAGCTCCGGCCTTATCTCTTCGGCACCCACTTCCGGGTGCAGACCGATCATCGGCCCCTGCAATGGCTAATGCAGATGCGGGGGGAAAACCCGAAACTATTGCGTTGGTCCATCTCCCTGCAGGGGATGGACTTCACTGTGGAACATCGGCCCGGACAAGACCACGCCAACGCGGATGGCCTGTCACGCTTTTTCCGCCTCGACAAGGAGAGTCCCCAAGAGGATGGGTGACTCTCCCCGCCTTCAGCTGGGGGGGACGCATGTTGGACAGGCCACGTGAGGGGCTTGCTCCCCCCCCGCACGACCGGGCCCGAGCCCGGCTCTTCAGGTGTGACACGCAACAACCACCCGTTTCCCGTCTCATATGGGACCCATGCCCCTAGACATCTCCACCTCATGGGCCCGAATCACTACCGGCCCCCTCGCCCGGCTTGGGCGCCATCTTGGACACAGCACCACGAGGCCGCGTGGCCTCCGATCGACCCTAACCCTGGGCCTGGCCAGGCCCCGACATCCCGGCACCACCATCCACCCAGGAGGTGAGCGGACTACTTGGCAGGTCAATGGGAGAAAGAGGTGTCGATGGCTCTCCCCCGCCAGGTGCCGATCACCCCCGGCTCCCCCGGGCGCTGGCTCCACCCCCCTGCTGGGTGTCTGGACTCCCTCATCCCGGACCTCCCGACCTCCAAGCGC
The DNA here is from genome assembly GCF_964263255.1 of Lissotriton vulgaris. Taxonomy (NCBI): domain Eukaryota; kingdom Metazoa; phylum Chordata; class Amphibia; order Caudata; family Salamandridae; genus Lissotriton; species Lissotriton vulgaris. Next base: position 167,141,344 of record NC_141693.1, read on the forward strand.
GAGGGTCCGGACATCAAAGGGGGCCAGACCTATAACTGGGGCAGCTCCAGAGCAGGAGGGCAGTTGTATCCTGGAGTCGAGAGACGCAGTGAAGAACTCATCCTTGACGGACTACTGGCGCTGCCGTAGCCCTGCCTTGCGAACTATCGTCCTGCCTGCTGGCGCTGCCACAACCTTCGGAAACCTTCATCGTCTTCGGGACCTGCTGGCGTGGCCGCGGACCGTTTGGAACTGCCACCTTCATCGGGACCTGCTGGCTCCGCCGCGGACCGTCGCTACCTGCAACCATCTCGGGACCTGCTGGCTCCGCCGCGGCCCGATCATCTAGAACGCCGAGCTCGAGGATTGTGAGCTATCCCGCTACCTCCGCAACTACCAGATTGGTAACAAGACTGTCCCGCTACCCCTTTTCCCAACCAAGAGACTAGAACCGAGGGGACCCCTGAGTCCAGACCTCCTTGTACCGTTTCACCGTACTTAAAGAATTGCTTATAAAGAACGTTAAACCTTATCCTTGTGTGGTGTACATCTGTGGGGGGAAGTTACTCGTCTGTACGATCGCTGGAGACGGCTCTCCCCGGAGACCTCTCCCCTTATTCTCGGCCGACCCTCCCGGTCCGTCTAACAATTCCCATTACCGCATGTAGTTTGTCTTTGTGTTCAGTTTTAGACTGTCCCTTTACTAGTATATCGTCCTGGAAGTACTGTACTCCTTCCACCATTTGGAACATCTTGTGCATCATTTTTTGAAACACTGCTGCCGCTGACGCTAGTCCGAACGTCATCCTCGCAAACTTGTAACACCCGAACGGTGTTATGAATGACGCGAGGTGGCTGCATGCAGGGTGCAATGCCACTTGGTGGTATGCCGATGATAGGTCCTCGATGGAAAACCAATTTATCCCTTTCGTTCTCGCGAGCATTTCGTTGATGAGTGGCAAGGGGAATTTGTCAACCAGTATATTCTTGTTGAGCTCTCTGAGGTCCACGCATTATCTTACCTTCCCATTTCTTTTTTGGGCAACCACCAATGGAGACAGCCATTCCGCACTTTCTATGGCCTTTATGATGCCTCCTTTCTCCAGCCTTTCCAGTTCTGCCTGTACTGCTATGTTCCTAGCCTTGTGGCACACAGGTTTGCTCCCTCCTTCAAGCGTATCATGTGTGTGTACCTTGTTAATTTTCAAATCTGTCCACTGAAAACTTCGGGATATGCTCTCTTCTATGCTTCTCCCTCGTATCCTTGTTCCGTGTCTGTGAGCATCACCTTCTCCACTCCTCCTGGATTGAGTTGAATGCCCAGGGCCCCTTGATCTTTCCATCCGAGCACCGAAGGCCCTTTTTCCGACACGCACAGCTTGCAGTATGCTCGCCGTCCCTTGAATTCAAACATTAACGGACAATTGCCCAGCATGGGGATTCTTTGTCCTGTGTAGGTGATCGGTCTCAAATCCATGGGGTGTAACTCCTTCCTTAGTACTTCTAGGAATTCTTCTTCCAAGACCTTTCTCTGCACGATAGTGATGGGAGACTCCGAGTCCGCCACTATGTCGGTCATAACTCCTCCTATGTCCATGTTCAGTACAGGTTTGCTGGAACCTTTGCAGTCCACATCCAGGACTTGGTCCGCTGTGTACAGGACTTCCTCAAGGTCCTCTTCACCTCCTTGCTCCTCTTCTTCGTCGGGCCCCCTTGGTGGATGTACTTGACTGCGGCTCCTCTGGGTTTCCGTCTACAGACTTTTTCGTAATGGCCGAATATGCCACAGAAGACACACTTCGCTCTGAACGCAGGACACACTTTGTCATTACCGATGTGTGACGTGCTGCCACACCTGTAACAACTCTTCATCCTTTCTCCACTCGTCTTCAGTGATGCCCCTGCATCTCGTCTTCAGTGATGCCCCTGCAGTTGGCTGGTTCCGTTTCCCGTATTGGCCTCTGGGAGGTCCCGTTTGTTTGGATGTGTCTCCTCTGTTATTCACCATTACCCTGTATACTGTCTGTTTGCTCGCTGTGTCCTTTCTAGCTGCTTGCGCGCATCTTTTGGACAACTCAGCTTTTTTCACTAATGCCCACACCTCCTTGAGGGGCGCGTCTCCATTTACCCAAAGCTTTTCCTGTACTGTACTGTTGGACGTATGCATGATGATTTGATCTCTCACCAGTTCATCGTGTAGTTCTCCAAACTTGCACGTTAGGGCTAATTTTTGTAGCACTGCGACATATTCGTCTATAGTCTCTCCACTCTCCCGCTTTCTCTGGAAGAAATTGCACCGATCTATGGCAACACACACAACTGGTCTATAGTGCATGTCCAGATCTTCTATTGCATGTTGAAACACGTCCGTGTCCGTCGCTTGCCTTGTTTTCGTCACTATGTTATCGTACACTCTAATGCCTTCCGGTCCTAAATTGTGCAGGAGTATCTTCTTTCTCCTTGGACTAGAATATTCTGCGTCGCCTTCTTCCTCCAGTGCCGATAAATACTTTAGGAAGTACCTCTTCCAGTCCTCCCACGGCTTCGTGGGTTCTCCCCTTTTTGGTAGAAAGGGCACCATGCTGGTGAGCGACGTGGATGGTGTCGCCATCTTTCCGTTGCCCCTTGGACTACCCTGAGCTTGACCGTTGCCACTTGGTGGGCTGCCAGGCGCTTGCCTTTCTTCCGTGCTCCTCACCTGGTTCTGGCCTCCGTCGGCGCCTCCTGCTGCTCTCTGGGCTCCAGGTTTGATCTCTGCCTTGCTTTCCTGGGCTGAGGTTTCTGTCCTCTGTGGGTGGTACGTACTCTACGCCCTCACGCTGGTCCTGGTGGCTAGTATTGGTTCTGTGGCCGCTTTAGTTTTCTGGCCGCCTTGCATGGGGTCGGGTCCTGTTCCGCTCTCCCTTGCTCCCCTTATAGCCACCTTCGCGCCCTGCACGTGGTCACTGCCCGGGCCTTAAGTCGGTCCTGATAGTGTGGCTCACCAGCTCCGATTGTGCCCAGCCGATGTTGCGGCACCGTGCAGTGTCTGTGCTGGCCTTCGTTGAAGTCCTTTGACCCTTGCTGCTTTTCACCCTCTGCCGCGCTCCGAGGATACTGTGGTCGGCGTGCTAATATATATTTTTTTTAATTCTGCGTGTTTAGTAGGGTCTCGTTATTTTTTTTCAGCATCCCGCCTCGTCGCCATTGTAAGAGTGCTCTTTCACCTCTGAAATAATACACGCTCAGCCTTGATACTTTAGATAACTTGGTTTATTCCTCGGAGCGTCGGGGCACGCTCCTGCTCTGGATCGGGTCCGGCCGCTATCTAAAATGGCCGCCCTTCCGGTTCCGGTCTCTGCCTACCCGGCGCTCTAGACCGTTACCACAGTGCTCAGTGGAAGACAAGAAAGCACCTTAATTGGATGTTCACCATCGTCAAAATTCACACAGATCTGTTGCACTTGAATGAGTCAAGGGTAATGTGTGTGTGTGGTGCTTAGACAGGAGAACGAAGGGGCAGGTCGGTGTCATAAGCATCCCCTTGCACCACCCACTCCATTAATGAGTTTGGAACGGTGCTTCAACACTTATATCTTCTCTTCCATGGAATTGTCTATTTATTTTACTTTGCAGTGTCATGCCTCGAATTGTCTAGAGCTTCAGGGGTCTCCTTTCCAGTCAGGACCCAGTGCTCTTTCACAATGGAGGACAGAACCTGAAACTCAGTGAAGTAAGCCATGTTACTGGTGGATTGCATTGTAAAAAGCGTGAGCGGAGCATTATGCAGAGAGCAATCGACATCACAAAAGCACTAACTCTATGAATGAAATGTAAGCGGGGGGGAGAGCTATGTAGTTTTATGGGCCATGACTAAAAGGGCTGATCAATAGCTATACAGTGTATATAGAGCTTGTACAAACCAGCTGTCGAAGTGCATTAAAAAAGTATGAGGACTGTGATCCTGAGTCCAATGGGGGTGGGGTCAATGAGTATCGGAGGGGGTGGGATAAAGGCGTGGCTAAAAAGAACAAAATATTCGTGACTATTTTGTTTGTTTTTCACCTTCAAGTAACTGCATGTATAACAACACACACCTTACATGAAAAATAATGACAAGCTAAACTAATCAGTGAAAGATTCAGGGCCTGATTTACAAATAGCATTCGCACTCGCGGTGGAGACCCCGCAGTTGTTGGGGAGGCTCCGCACTTGGGGCGGAAACTCTTCAATGAACGAGCGCGAAGCCCCTTTGTGAATCAGGCCCTCACTATTATGAGTTGTGAAACCTCTACTGGTTAATGCAATCACTGCAGATATCTGTGTATGTAACCAAAGAGCCACAGAACGTAAGTCTGGTTGTGGTTGGTGTAGTGGGGATTAGTGACTTGTGTGTTTGTAGTGTTATGAGGTCCCAGCCTGTGACAGAAATCACCTTGAATATGTATGTCATATTTTAAACTTGCATTACACACAGTATAAAATAGGCTGCCACAAAGTGCACAAAAAGATGTAGGTTTAAAGTTAAAAAAGCTTCCACACAGTATAAAATAGGCTGCCACAAAGTGCACAAAAAGATGTAGGTTTAAAGTTAAAAAAGCTTCCACACAGTATAAAATAGGCTGCCACAAAGTGCACAAAAAGATGTAGGTTTAAAGTTAAAAAAGCTTCCAAAATATAGATCTGAGTGATGTGCAGACTGTACCTAGTGCAAACATTGTATAACTTCCCATTAAAAGCACACACTCCACAGCTCATCACGTCAACTTACAATACCTTGCAAAAAGAATTCTCTTCAAATGGCTCCATCTATTAAAGCTAATGCCTGCTTCTAAGTAGCCTTTACATTTGCAGATTAGCCAAATGCGCACATTTACATTTACTTTAGGCAGCATGCACCCTGGCTGGTAGGCCTGTTTTTTTTCAGTGTCTGTCCTTCCTCAACTTTACAGCACAGGAGACTCTCTCCCTCTGCCCTTAAGCTGAGGCACCTCCCAATGTCAGAATAAACCATCCCTGAATGGTTGCCTTTTAACATAAAGTAGAACTGTTTTTGTCAAATTAGAAAGGTATGGGCGCATTGTGACCCTCTACAACCCATACATTTGATGCCATAGCTGAGTCTGTCTCATTTACAAGAGGACTCAGTAGAACCCAGTGCTGAAGGAAAACAGGAAGAAAGAAGCAGGGCACACGGGAGAGCACAAAGGAAGTAAAACATTTGATGGGGCAAGGAGGAAGTAAGGGATTCTGGAAGGCAAACAGCAAAAACAGAGTTCTGGAGAGCCCAGATGAAGTAAGGAGAGCTTAGGGGAAGTGCAGGGTGCTAGAGGGCACAGAGGAATCAAAGCATGCAGCAAGACATGGAACAAGCTGAGGATGTAGGAGAGTGAGGGATGGAACGCAGAACACTGGGGATCACAGTGGAAGTAAAGGATGGAGATGGAACAGAGGAAAACGGGTACCGGAGAACGCAGAGGTAGCACAACATACTGGAGAGTATAGAGAGCATAGAGGAAGCGCATAAAGGAAGGGTAGGATAATGGGAAGCACATTGGTATTGAGAATGAAACGAGGGCTCTGGAGAACAGCGTGGAATCACCAGATGCTGTAGGGCATAGAGTATGTAAGAGATATACAAGAGTTTAGGGGAAGGGCAGAAAAGAACAGAGGAATCAAAAATACAGCACAACATGGATCAAGCAGAGAGTGCTGGAGGGCATAGTGGAAGCATGGGATGCTGAAGGCTACAGAGGAAGCACGGGATACATGAGGACATAGAGGAACCCCAGGATACCACAGGGTACAAAGGAAGCATGGGATACCAGAGGACATTGATAAAGTAGAGCATTTTGTAGGGCTCAGAGAAGCAAAGCATAAATCAGGACATGAAAGAAACAACAAATGCAAATATAAAGGAAGCACTGGACACTGCACAGCATAGTGAAAGCACTGGATTCTTGAGAACACAGGAGGCAGGAGGGTGCAGAGGGTGATAGGGATACTTGAGGGCACTCAAGAAGCACTGTATAGTGGAGAGCACAGAGGAAGCTCATAATGCGGAGGGTACGGTGTATACAAAGGATACAAATAGATATAAGCAAAGCTTAGGGTAATACAGAACATAGATCACTCCAAGCCTCTATGTCTTTACTTTCTCTCTCCCTCCTTTGTTACTTCTTCTTCCTCCCCTCCTCCCTGCCTTCCTTCCTTCCTCTTTTTGTCCATTTTTCCCCCTCCTTTCTTTCTCCACCCTATTCTCCCCTACTTCCTCCCTTCCTTCTCTTCTTCCCTTCTTTCTTCTGTCCTTCCTTCTTGTGCCCTCTCCCTTTGTTCCAACCTGCTGTGGGTTGAAACACTGAAGAGGGAAACTATAGATACTTTTTTGATTATGTCTGTAGTGCTACAAGTGTTAAGCTGATTAATTAAAAGAGCACCAAGAGCATCGCACATTTCCTCCCATACCGCTGTTACAGCTACCGCCTACCAACACCATCCGTGAGTCTTAGAGGGCAGTGTAAAAGAGCTTGATGCTGCCTCTAAATATAGCATTACAATAATCTAACCATGCCCCAACCACAGCTGCCTTTCATTAAATCTACAACAACACAAACAAGCATTGCCAATCCAATAGTCCAGACTAGCGTTTTCTGTGGATGCTTGACCAATTGGCTTTGCCAATGCTTGTTATTTTATTTTCTAAAATCATTTCAAAGCTGTTTAGTGCTCTTGCAATTAAAAAACAGATCACTAATGAGCACATTGATTTTTCACTGTCCCCCACAGATCTGTGTTCTCTTTGGAATGAGGAGGGATGGTGTATGTGTGTGTGCATTTCAGTTTATGTTATAAAAAGGTAAATGTAAGATGAATTTTGGTCTAGAAGCTAATTCATTTCTGCCTCACACAGGGCTTATTTACAAGTCGAGTGAGCCACCGGAATGTCACTTTTCATTGCGCTTTTCACTACTTAAACATTCTGTGCTTCTGTCTGCATGTGGAATGCGGCTGGGTTAGGATGGCAGATGGGTTCTTCATACTCAGTCTAGACAGGCACACAAAGGGAGCTGAGGTGTGCCGTGCATATCCCGATGGGCCATCACCAAGCTAATGGTCCTTCCTGAGCTAGAGTGGTGGAAGGAGTTATCAATTACACTGGAATAGGTCTGTGCCTGTCCTCACACAAAGCTGTCTATACCCCCCTGTAGTGTGTATGGAGCCAGGTCAGGGAATGGCAGGGCTTTTGCACTACAAAGACTTTCCTTTGAAGTTTGTCTACTTCAAAGCAGGAAGGGGTGTAAGTATTGGACTTCTGCCACTCTCAAATTAGAGCACTTCTGAACTGAGGACATTCTGCCAGAAAGAACTTGGAGCTGGATGTTGTAAGAGGGACTGTCACTCTACCTGTTGCTTTGTTGTGCTGGCCTGCTGCTTGCTGCTTCTGTCCTTGTAGTAAAAGGACAATTCAGGGAAATATTGGCTATTTTTCTAAACTGGTGTGGACTTGTTTTGTAGTGTTTTCACTGTGTTACTGTGTGTGTATGTACAAATGCTTTACACATTGCCTCTGAGAAAAGCCTGACTGCCTGTTCCAAGCTACCAAGGGTGTGAGCATGGGTTATCTTATCTGTGTGACTGCCTTATCTAGGGGGAGGGTCCCTTCTTGGACAGGGTGCAAACCACTACCAACTGAGACCACATTTCTAACAATTACTGACTCTCAAAATAGGGTTAGTACATTCCAAATGACTCTTTAGTGGTCGCAAATGGACCAATTCTCTGTTTGTGTCTGCTAATAAATGTCAAACATCTGGCCCCATATCCCTTTGTATCTTGGCATGGATGAAACTGCGCTAATCCTATGCTTAAAAACTTTGATAGAAAAGGAGACATTTCAGGTGAGCAAATTCCGAATGTCGCTGTTGTTGTAGGGTGCTCTGTACAGCGGCTGCTCTCCACCTAAACTTGGTAACTACCCAGAGTTCTCTACTTCTTTTTTGTGCATAATTTATGCGTCACTCTGTGCCTGTAAGGGTATTGTTTTGACTTTTACTGAGTGTTCCCTTGTGTAAATCACCCAAGTAGATGCAGAGCTGCATACACATCAACAATTAACAGTCTACCAAGTGCATGGTGGCAGTCACTAATTGCAGTGAATTAAGTCCAATTGTTTCATACTGTACCCTAGGTTACAGTTTACTAAATGTCACTTTCATAACTTGTAAACTTCTTGTCAGTAGATTGATAGCCAGTGGTGATAGAACAAGTCCAGGAGCTACAAGTAGGAGCACAATGGTAGAAGTTGCCCCCCGTGATGACCCCTAATTATGGACCACAGGAATGTGGGCACTGCTGTAGCCAGAGCTTGAGAACAGGGTATCCTTTGATGCAACAGATTCTGTAATTACACAGGACAAAGACTTCTCGCATCACGTTTTGCATTACAGCCACTATATTCTGGGCAATGCTGGCAAAAGATCAGATCCAGCAGTGTGGCATATGTTTGCTTGTTTTTGTGATTGTGTACATTTGTATGTCTCGTGTGCTGCCCCGTTGGCGTTCTTGTTTACTTTTGTCTGTGTGTGTCATGAGAAGTGGGATAGTGAGAAAAGGCTGTTGTTATGAATCATCACTCTACCTTTCAGTCTGCATGACGCCTCCTCCAGTGCTCATGAATATACTCCCAGCACAGAAGGACGTAAAGTGACTCACTGCACGACAGCGGCTCCAGAGGTAGGAGTTAGTGAGCAGAAAATACTGCGCTCGTGAGCGTTAGAATGAAGATGAATGCATAATTTTAGATTAAGAATAATGTGTTTGTAACCAAGGGCGAGATGTAAAAAGCATTTTTGTAGTCGTAAACAGCCTGATTCGCTGAATCGGGCTGGTTGCGACTGCAAAAATGCTTTTTCTGATCTACAAATCCCAAGTTGCAACATATTACCGAAATGGAGTTTGGGTTTAGCGATTCAGTCACTGCACTCTACGCCAATGCCCTCTACACCACTTTACTCAAAACCAATGCATTCTATGCCAATTTACTCTGCACCACTATACTTTATACCACTTCACTCTAGGCCACTCTACTCCACTCTACTATACTCCATTTCACGATACATCACTCTATGATGCTGTACTCCATTAAACTCTCCTACACTGACACTCTACTCCACTCTATGCAATTCCATTCTAAAGCACTCTACTCCACTCTATGAGATTCTATGCCACTACTCCACTCTGCAACACTCTATACAACTCTCTCTATGCCACTCAATGTAACTTTACTCCACTCTTTTCTATGCCACTTAACTCAACAACACTCTACTCTTTGACAATCTACACCATTATATGCCTCTCTACTATACAAAGCTCTACTCCACTCTACACAAAACCCTCTACACCACTTCACTCTGCTCTACACCACCCGACGACACTCTATCCCACTCCACTCTGACATTCTACTCAACTCTGACACTGTACTCTGCTCTACACTACTCAACTCTATGCCCTTCCACTTTACTCCCTCCATGACACTCCACAACACTGTATGCTATTCCATGACACTCCACTCCACTCCTCTCCACGCCACTCAGCTCTCATGTACACCACTCAATGTCACTCCATAACACACCGCTCTACTCCACTAACTTTAAGCCATGCTGAACAGTAGTCACTCTGGTGTACAACATTGTTGAAATATATTGGCAAAGCCAAAGCGCTTGCATAGGCGACGCTTATTGGCTTTGCCAGTGCTTTTTGTATTTGCAATTATACCCCCATGTCAAATCAATGCCCAATAAAAGGCCATAATACAAAAATCAGATATGAAAGGAGAAAAACCCACACAGCGTGAGAGCAGAGGAAGCTGGCTGGAAGCTCAAAGCAGTGGCCACTCTGTGGTTCACGTCTGGGGAGATAGAGCCCCCTCTTCCAGACCCAGCCTAGTTGCACCACCTCCCCTTTGCTTTTGGGATTTTGGAGAGGGGATGTGGGATGTGCAGCCAGTCTCCGACAGTGACACTGGTAGACTTGTTTCACATTGGTTTTGAGTCACAGTCAGCAACGTTTGTCAGTGTTTCGAGATCAGTCCTCAGTCACTCAGAGCGACACCGATGCAGTGGTATCAGATTACGGTTGAGTTACTGACAGCGACATTGTTACACTTGGATGATAACAGTCCTCAGTCACAGACAACAACACTGACACAGTGGTGTCAATCGGTGCTCAGTCAGAGGCAGCTACACTGGTAGAGTAGTGTCAGTTCAGTCCTCAGTCACAGACAGCGACCGTGGTGTTAAATCCATGCTCAGCTAAGTGCAACAACACAGGTACAGATCCCTTCGGTTCAGCCCTCGGTCACCCACAGCATCACTTGGGCACTGATAGCTCCTCGATTACATACAGTGGCTCTGCAGCATCAAGCTTTAGAAAATCAGTCCTCACAAATTCTGCCTGTGGTTAGTGATATTGGTTTATAAACCCTCAATTAATTAAAGTGAATTTGGAATAGCAGTGTGAGGGGATTAGCACTCAGTCAAAGGTGACAGTGGAGTCAGGAGATTAGCTCTTAGTCACTCACTGTAACTGTGGGATAAAGATGTGAGTGGATCAACCCTCAGAGGGTGTGATGTTGAGACAGCAGTGTCAGGCCTGCTCTAGTCACACACTGTGAAAATGGGACAGCAGTGTATAAAGTCACAGACTTCAACATGTTATTTATGTATTTAGAGCTTACTCAATAGCGTGGGTTCTTTATGCTGCATCCTGGAGAGTCGAAAATGACACACCAGGCTATGTAGCTACGTTTTCTGTCCTCTGACAAATAATACAAAGTGAATATTCAAGTTGGAGATGAAGGGAGCAATGGGAATTCAATGTGATGAAGTGTGTAAATGACAACATGCTGTAGGTAGGTGGATGACCTTACAGCGTCACCCAGCTGCATACATATCAACATTTTAGAATAGGAAAGTGGGAGATTTAAAAACATAATGGGGAGAATGTATTTCTCCCATAGATTTCTATAGATTCCTGAAACAGGCCTTTTGGCATGTATTGGACTTGCAAGTGTACTGCTGCAGGATCGGATATCAGACATGCAAATATAATGTTTTCCCTTGTCTGTCAGTAGCATGGAGAAAGTGCTATGGCTGGCAGGGAGACTGTGACCGAAATGCTGTGCACTGGCCTGCAGGAGCAGGTTATTGGCACTGCATACTCTGAGACACACAAGACCAGTCCTGTCGACTGAAGCCCCTAAGGAATCAGATTTTTCGAGAAACGGCAATGAGGGAAAATGAAGGGGCAGATTTATGTTAACTGGCGCATCCCCAGGGATGCGCCAGTTAACGTGCGCCACAGTGTGCCACAGCTCCGCCACCCATGGTGCGCCGCATTTATAATGTGGCGCACCATGGTGCAAAAACGGCACAGATGCGTGACGCATCTGTGCCGGAAATGTGGCGCATTGCTGGAGTTGCGTCGCAAGCTCCAGCAAGGCTCGGGGGTACACCATCTGCACAATGCTGCGTCAAGACCTACGCCTGCTTCAAGCAGGCGCAGGATTTTGACGCAGCATTGCCCTGAAAGTGACTGAGTGAAATCTCATAGATTTCACTCAGCCACTTTCAGGAGGCGTTCCTGCGCAGGAACGCCCCCCCTGCGCAGGAACGCCTCCTTATGGCGCAGTGCTTTACAACGTGACGCATCTCCTAGATGCGTCACGTTGTAAATAGGGCGCATTGTTTGCCCGCAGTTGCGTCAAATAAAGTGACGCAATTGCGGGGCAAAGAGGCGCAACGGCCTCATAAATCTGCCCCAAATTATTTAATTTTCCCTCAGGGTCGTCACTCGAAATCACTCTCCACCCGGCCCCACCGCTCTTACCTGCAGCGGCTGAGGATGGATAGTGGTGTTTGGGGATCAGTGCTCAGTTACCAACAGCAGTAAAAGGGAAGATGACCAGCACTCCATCCAGAGAAGGACTGCAGGACTGACATAAGCTGCATGCGTTATGGTGTCAGCAGCCCTGCTCTTAAATTTCTTAGCGCCAAAGAGTTTGAATTTTTGAAGTTGTAAACACAAGGGCAGTACTCATGCATCCCTCCAGCTGTTCTCAGTCTTAAACTCGCTTCTCACGAAGGCTGCACGCCGTACTCTGCCCTCCCCATGCAATGCACGCAACCGCTCCCCTTTTCAAACACGACGTTACAGAAAATCCTTGTAAACAGAGCTGGAGGGGGGGGGCGGGTGGCTGAGCAGTGGCCTCGCGCCTTCCCTCCGCACTGACGTCAGCCTACGCGCTCCTTCATAAACAAAGGTCAGCAAATTGAATGGCGGCTCCTCGTGGGGCCTGCGTGCGCGCGTGCTTTATCGGCCTAACTGTGTTACTGCGGTCAGCTAATGAGTGCAATTGAAGGACGTATCGATTGGCTAACCTTGTTTCTCTAAAGGTTGACGCAAGGCAGAGCACAATACAGCGCTACTTGTTCCTTCAAATTAAAGAAAGCCACGCAGTTGCCATACAGATGAATCAAAAACAGATTGGATTGGTGTAAAGGGCAGGACCTGCCCCCCCCTGGCTGGCATTTTAGGAGGAAGGGTGACAGACGAGCGGCCTTCCCCCTTCTCTCCATACATTTGAGCCTCTCTTCTTTCCATCCCTTCCTTCTCAGGACTCTCTTGCATCTCTTCTGTTTCATTTTGTCCATACATTGCAAACTTGAGAACAAATGGACGGCAGATTTGGAGTAACATATGTGAGAATGTAATTTCCCAATTAATTTGCATTGAAGTGGGCCAAGTTTTATGGGAGTGAAATGCAACATGGTTTTAGCTTTAAAAATGGTGAATCTCCTGCTTTGTTCTATATAATAATATGTGAATTTGTCAAGCGCACATTCACTCCTTGTGACATCATGCTGTTGAAAAGCCAATCCTTATCACTTAGTAGCTCTATAGTACCCATTATAGTGACCTTGATAGGATGAAAGGCTGAGTGGAGGCACAAGAATTTGGACTTTTGACCAGGGGGTCAAATAAATTCTTGCAGTAGATACTTTAGTCCACTGAGCCAGAAAAAGCTTCTCTTTGTCTCCCTCCAACCCTAGTCTTAATCTATCAATCTACAGTACCTGCCAAATTGACCATCTGTGTGTCTGTCTGCCAGTCTATCTGTCCATCTTCATATCTATTACTCTCTGTCTTTTAGCCTCTCTGTCTCTGTATGTCTGCTTATTTGTATTTCTGTTTGACTGTCTAGCTGTACGCCTGTCTCTGTCTCACATTTTTCTCATTTCTTGCCCAGACTGAAAAGAAAAATCAGCCCGCCAAAAATGTTCCACCCTGCCCCACACTGCATGAGGCTGTGACTAGACTGATGCCAAAGGTGCATGCATGGACCTGGGTGGAAATGATTGCTTGAAGCCTGCCCCTTAGTCAGTGGCGGCTGGTGACATTTGAAAGTGGTAGGGCGTAAAATTCTTGTCATACTGCACGCAGCGCGCAAGCACAGCGAGCGCCCTTAAACAACCTAAGGGGGTTCGAAATTTTTGAAAAAAGAGTGGACAAATGGTGCATATTCAAGCAAATTTGAGAAAGTAAGAAGGATATAAATGTACTTCTGTAACATGCGGGCAAAATAAACTTCAGATATTAACCTTTGTGCCTCGGGAAAACAACCGCCGTCATTGCTACCATAAAGATATTTTTTCTGGCATTTAACTATGATCAAGCTGGCCAAAATCTACTTACTTGTTTCCAAAATGTACATTAACCGCATCCGCGCTAGCGGAATTCCGCTAGCGCGCTGGGTTTTTCAAAATCGCACTTTGCGTGACGAGCTGGGCTCGTCATCAGTGTGCGAGCGGGCTACACCATGACGAGCCCAGCTCGTCATGAGTGTCGAAGGGGTTAAGATAATAATTGTTTATAAAGCGCCCTGTTGATTCTCTAAATAAAAACAGGTTTTGTTTTGTGAACCTGAGTAAGAGCCTTACTCGGTGTCAGTGCAAGAGTGATTTCCTACCCTTATATTTGCATCACATATGTCTTTGGTTCTCCCAGAACTAGCTTCAGTCCATTGATTGGCACAGCAATGCCCGCTGAGCACTAGAACTCTCTGCATAGGGTAACACATGCAACCCTGTTTATTCCAAGCACGGATGGCAGCAAATGGAACTGAATGTGCAACGGGATGTAACAGCACCTGTAATGTTTCAGGGACAAGACACTTATGAATGTGTATTGTTTGTCCCCATGTGTATGTTATTTTTTGGGATCAGCCTAGTGTGCGTGAAAAGCTGCATTGTTGGCAGTGGGCTGTTTAACTGTTTTGTGCACTTTTATGGGGGATACCGATGTGTCTATTGTGTTTTTTCCCTTGTGTGCTGTGTGTGTACTTGTTACATGTGAGTTGCCTTTTGTGTTATCACAGCTAGACGTGTGTTGTCCAACCTCAAGCGTGCCTGTAGTGTTTCCTGTGAAGTTCTGCATGTCTGTTGCCAGGTTGGTGTGCGTGAACTAGGACAGTACCAGAGCTCTGGGCAGGTCTGAGCCTGCAAATATAAATATAACTCACTGAAAAGGAAAAACGAAACCAGCACATCACAGAAGGGAGGGGAATGTGCACATGTATCCGTGCAGACACAGGTGTGCCAGAACCACCAATCACCCGAGCTATCACACCCTGCTCTGACACAGCACCCCAGAACCTTATGTGCAGCGCCACTACGATTCCATACCAGTGGTGACACTCGCACAGACAGGCCTGCCAGTGCACCCCAACCCTTCCAGGCTGCGCTCATCTAATCAAATAGAGGGACGGGTCCACACACAGCTCGGCCAGGACACTCCAGTACTGAGGCCTGCATGCAGCTCTATCAGTGTACCTCAATCCTCCCATGCAGGACCCCTTAAATTCCGATACTGGGACCAAGGCACAGCCCTCATAATGAACACAAGTCAGCCCAGCAGCACTCCTACTATGGGACCCAATCACAGCTCCGTCAGTGCACCTGAATCCTGACGTCATAAGTACCAGCTGTTTGAGAAAGAGGCCTAACTATAAGCATTCTCTGGTTTTCCACTGCTGTTACCAACATAGTCAAAACAGCTCAATCCAGAAATGCAGCGCCTCATCCTCTCTTTCTGTATTTGGCCCCTCACATGGCTGACAATACACCTCAGTTCTGTGTAACAGCGTCCCTTTGATCCGTTTCTCCACTGGTGATCCACTGGTGATCGGCAGCGCGCCCACTATTCCACTATAAATATCTGGAATTTATTAAATCCACTATTGCTATGCTTTGCTAAACAAGTACAGTTACTACATAGAGCTGTGCCAGCACATGTCACCCTTGACCGCTTTGGAACTCTATAATATCATAAGCATACCATTCTGTCTTTGCCCCCGCCCTCCCCCCCCCCGCTCACCCTGTCCTGCACCGACCTCACTCTGCTGTTCAAGACACGCCACAGACACACAGGTGCGCCGATGCACCTTGTTAACAGATTTCCCAGGAAATAATACCCGGCGCTTTGAATGTGCACTTTAGAGAGGGCCAAGCAAAATGCTCATTAACATTAAGTCAAATTTAACTTACCTTAGGCTCCGCTTCCCGCCTTCAAGTCCTGACTCCCGCGGCACCGTCCTGTTTGAAATTCCCATGGTGCTCGACTCGTCGTGACGCAGCAGGAAGGCTTCAGGCAGCCTCCCTCCCCTCCCCTCCCCTCCACCACAGCACAGCGCTGTGATAGGTTCGGCCGGCTGCCCTACCTACGTCATTTCTCTGTATGCTGCAGCATACAGAGAGCAGGGAGAGTGGGAGGGGTTACGCGAGGGCAGGGGGGAGCGGCTTGCCTACTGTGTAAATACTGTCTGTGTGGGTAGCCTCTCAGGTTGCCCAAACAGACAGTATTACCAACAGTGGGCAAGCCGCTCCCCCCTGCCCTCGAGTAACACCGCCCACACAGGAACTTCTGCTTTCTCGCCGTGCGAGAAGGCAAGTCAGAAACAAATGGTAGTTATTATCATTGGTGATAATAACTACCTTTGTTTGCCTTCTCGCACGGCGAGAAAACAGGGGAGGCGGCGCCCAAACGCCCCTATGGACCAGCCGCCACTGCCCTTAGTTTGTAGCCCACTTGGAAAATGCCAGCGTGCCAGAAGGGCCAGGCTGGCCCAGCTTGCTCCCTCTTGATCCCTCCACCAGAACTCCCTAATTGCTCTCACAATATTTCCAGTGCTTTAAATGGGCCGTTACTGTCCGGTACGGAGTACCAGCACATTTTTGTTTTGAGATGGAGAGTACCAGCACTTTTCAAGAGAGACGTAACACTTTTAATTGGAGAGTACCGGCACTTCTCAGAAACAAGGAGGTACTCCGCTACAGAGTACCTGCACTTCTATTTTTCCTCTTCAAGCACTCAGGGGCAGATTTATGAGGCCCTTGCGCCACGTTTACGCCGCTGTTGCGTCACGCAAGGCGGCGTAAATGTGGCGCATCCCTACGAACGATTTACAACGTGACGCATCTAGGCAGATGCGTCACGTTGTAAAGCCCTGCGCCGCTTGTGGGCGTTCCGGCGCAGGGTGGGCGTTCCGGGGCAGGTGCGCCTCGCAAAAGTGGCTGAGTGAAATCTATGAGATTTCACTCAGTCACTTTTAAGCCAATGCTGCGTCAAAAGCCTGCGCCTGCTTGAAGCAGGCGTAGGTCTTGACGCAGCATTGTTAAAATGGGGCACCCTCGAGCCTTGCTGGAGCTGCGTCGCGCTTGCGACGCAACTCCAGCAATGCGACACATTTCCGGCACAGATGCGTCACGCATCTGTGCCGTTTTTGCACCATGGTGCGCTGCATTATAAATGCGGCGCACCATGGCTGGCGGAGCTGTGGCGCACTGTGGCGCATGTTATCTGGCGCATCCCTGGGGATGCGCCAGTTAACATAAATCTGCCCCTCAATATTTCTATTCATGGTTGGTCAGCATGCATCTTTTCCAAAAAGCCTACCTTGGCTTTTAATGACACAGCAGGGAGTGGGGTGTAGGGCAGCCTTTTGAAGGAGCAAGGCAGCATTATTGGGGTTACACCGAGAAAATAGGCACATGCTTGCTTAGAGTCAGATATGAGATCCCGGTGGGCGCCCTCAGGCAGATATTGGTTTCCTGATGATGAGATCAGACAGCGTGTAACATAAGATGAATGTTTTCCCTAGCTGTTCTTTCTTTCTTGGTGTTCATAATAACTGGTTTCGTGGAAAATATTGATCAGCACAAATTCAACAATGTCATCCTTGGACAGTGAAAAATAAGTATTCTCGACAAACCTGAGAAGCTCTAGTTTCTTGACAGCTTAAGTGCAGGTAGGCATTTTTTTTGTTTAAAAAACAAGATGTTTGTTAGTTACAGAGAAAGAATATCACCAGAGATCAGCGGCGCAGGATGGATTGCCAGGGTCCGGGGCACGGCAAGTACTGTGCTGCACAAATTGCGCCCAGGGTAACCGCCCCGTGCCCACCCTCCAAGGTACACCACTGCAAGAGGTTCCCAAATCTTAGTATTTTTCATGTATATTTTTTTTAATAATTTCATTTTTATTTTTAAATTGAGTCGACAGCTTACCTAGAATAGTAAAGTTTATATCAACGTACAGGCCCTGTAAGCTTGTTCACGTGTAGGCTCATTTCTATGATAGTTGGGGGAAGGGGAGGGAGAATTAGGACCAAGTCTAAAGGAGATTTATTGTAGAAGTTGTGCAAATAGAGGCAGGGGACTCAGTAGTGTCTCAAGAGAAAGAGTGGAGCAATCAATCCTCGGGCTAGGGCCTGCATTTCAATAAATTGAGGCATGGAAACAGCCATACAGAGTCACAATTGGGTAGCAGCATACTACAAGAAAAGTTATGCAAAAAATACAATTTTATGAGGGAACAAGGATTGCTCAAACGGCACACCACTATTTTGCCTGCCGTCCAAAAACCCTTAGGCTTTTCCTGTGATTCTCTTGCTTGAGCGTATAAGTGCAACGGGTTATTAGAATCATGTTTTTATTTTCTGTTACTTCGTTTTGTATCAGTTCAGCTGGTTTATCCTTTGCGGCCTGATCTCTGTGTTTGACCTTTCAAGGGGTGACCTAGGCATGTTAACTCAGGTGCACATCCTTTCTCCTGGACTGCTTCCAGAACACGAGGAAGACCTACAATCGACCGATTCCTGGTAAAACTGCGACCTTCCCTAGCAACAGAGAGGGTGAATCTGGAATGGGAGCACACAAACGATTCCAGGCGTTGCAGGCTTAAAATGTGGATCCTACTCTTTCCTGCATGGGAAACAGAATTTCACAGGCTAAACAACAATACAATTTCACTGGATAAAAAAATGTGTTCACATCACAGGTCCCTCCGAGATCTCCAGTATCTGGGAGGGTCAACTATGCCACTCAATGCATGCACTTTTGTCAAAGTTATTTTGCATTTATATTTTTGTGCATTATTAACTATGTGCAGAACGTGGATTTACTCTCAGATATGCATGTCCACATTGGTAAGGTGCTATTGCATTTGAAAATAATCTGCTATGTCTTGTTAATGTGTGTTTTCCTACTTTATGCTAAATAGGACTCATTTTAACCTTGGACGCCCCCTTCTTCAAAATTGATGTCTCCTCCTGCATGTTCACTGTTAATCATTTCTGCAACACACAGTCAGGCAGAGTCACATTCTTTATTTCCATTGATGTGGCGCTTGCTTTTATGGAAGAAAGCTGGACAATAATGTTTCATTTCCCAAGGCCTTTCCGCTAGCTCACTATGGGGCATATGTACAAGGAAAGTGGTGAAACGTGTCGTTAAGCCAAGAAGACTAACAGCATGCTCAATCACTTTAGAAACGCAGGGCTGCACCATATTTACAAGAATATTGTGCAGCCCCGTGTTTCCCTCTGCACTGGTGCTAATCTTGGTTGTCCAGCACCAACAAAGGCAACATTACACCATAGTGCAGGGGGCCTGCATTGAAGGGAGTGATTGTTTATGTGCAGGAAGGTGTCCTTCCTGCACATAAACAATTTTAAATGGTGATTTGGAAATTCTATGTGTGCTGCTTAATGCAGCACGCATAGAAGTTACAAAACATAATTTTTTAAATGATTGTTTATGTGCAGGAAGAAACATTTTCCTTTATGGCAATAATGTTATGCATTTGCATTGATGATTTCTGTACCACACCTTGTCAATTTAGAAAAAAATCCTTAAAAAATTGTTTCCACTCATAAACTCGATCATTGAGTCTGTCCTTACTTAATGACTGTATTTTTGACATGCTGCAAGGTGCCTTATCTCGTAAACACATTGCCTCATGAAATTGAGGTTTAAACCCGTCTTTGATTCATCTACCTGTAGGCGTGCTGTTAAACTAATATTTTTGAGTGAATAGATTTAAGAGTTTCCTATGTCCATACGTTCTTCCCCAAGACGGTTTCCACAAGGGTTTGGCAAAGAATTCTTCTTTACAAATTTTACGGAAGGAGGAATACACGGTTTTTATCAGATTATTAATTACCATTCTAATTTAAATCAGATCATAAATACTTTCATAACATCAAAGAACTTTCATAGCAGTACCTCTGTAGACTTTTCTCCACAAGGATCTCCCTGCATTTGACAAGTTAAAGCAGGATTAAGGACCAACAGTACTAATCAAATGGGGTAACACTTGATATAAGAAAATATGCAAGTTGATATGCAAAGAAGGTGGGAGCTATCATGGTCTTTGTGCTCTAGAGTTCCTAGTGCAAATATTGCTCAGGGGGAAATTTCTTGCATTGGATCCCTTTCTGGTTGCCTCCTCTAAGGAACCTGGCAGTCCTGTTTAATGGAGGATGACGTGGGAGAGACTGCCTATGTCTCTGCGAGTTCTTATTCCACCATATATGATTGCTGTAATCTATCCTTACTGAGGAAGTGTCAGGCCTATAACAGAGTAGAGTAGAGTCTCGAAAGGCACCTCTTTAAAGGGTATACTGTGTCAGTTTCCCTAACTCAAAGCTCATTTCAAGGGTCTGGATCTGAGTTCTGCCGGCCACCAGGCGTAGTCCCACAGTAAGGAGTGTTTTTCGAAGATCATGACTTCCGTCTTGTGGGTGTTTAGTTTGAGATAGTTGTTTTTCATCCATTCTAGGACCTCGATCAGGCAGGTGGAGAACTTGGTCTGAGTGTTAGAAGTTTTGTCAGAGATGCAAAGTTTCATCTGAGTGTTGTCAGCATAAGACAAGATTTTCATTCCAGGGGTTTTGGTGATTCCTGTGAACCGGGATATCTAGGTGTTGAAGTGCATTGGACAAAGTGATGAACCTTGTGGTACTCCACTGATGAGGTTGTGGGAGTCCGAGCAGTATGAGGCCAGGAGTATATCTAGCAGAATGCGGGGACTTGGATTCTTGCTTCATGCAGCCATTGGATGATGGTGGGAACTTTGTTGAAAGCCACAGAATGGACCAGGGGGATGAGAGAAGTTATGTCTCTTCTGCCTCCAAACATAGAAATGTTGTCTATTGCGGCCTTGATGGTTGTTTCTGTGCTTTGGTTCGGCCTGAAGTCGAATTGAGTGTTGTTGAGGAGATAGCTTTCATTGAGTTGGTGGCTAGGCATTTGTTGATCAGGTTTTCCAGGACTCTGGCAAGTTATGGTGGCAGGGAGATGGGTCAGTAGTTGTCTAACATTATCGGGTACAGAGAGGGCTTATTGAGATTAAGGAATACTATATCTTGTTTCCAGGTGTCGGGGTAGGTGGCTGTGGTGTTGGGGGTGTTCAGGATTGGGGTGACTGCTAAGCTGATGGGGTCCAGTTCTTTGACAAAGATGTGGCGGGGGCAGTGGCCCAAAAGGCTCAGGAGTGGATGTACTGCATGATGGTTACTGCTTCTTCTGTGGTGATGGCGATTTAAGTGGAAAAGGAATGGTGATAGTATCTGAGGGCAAATTTGAAGTTGTACTCTTCCGTGTACCAGTTGGCTTAAGGTCTGGTTCTTGTGGTCGGGTTGGGTTTGAGGGGAGCCAGGGTGTCTGTGCAGACAGTAATGCAGCCTTTTGAACTTGGAGATGGAGGCTGGGAGCTGTTGTTTTGTGGAGGTCGGTGTTCTTGGAGTTTGGATGTCCAAGACGCTTGTAAGTAAGGTCATTAGTAGAGCATGATCGTGACACACATTATAGTTAATTGACTGAATTATAAATGGTTAATGGGAACATTATGGCATTGAGAAAAGCATTATTGCTGAGCCGTGTCTGCCAAATTAAAGTGAAGACTGTGAACTAAAGAGTGCTCCGTAATTTCCTGGTATGCGATTTTGGTGGTTAATGCTTTCGTGACGGCCTCAGTCACGACGGAGGCACCCGCCGGCAAGTTGTTCGGCAGTGTTTGTTGGATTTGGTATGTGTATATATATATATATATATATATATATATATATATATATATATATATATATATATATATATATATATATATATATATATATATATATAGGTGCCTGCTTGACGGGGGTGTACCTGTCACATACACTCGGCTCCAATCATCCTCCAGGATTCCGCCTGTACAGATACGCGGCACTCACGGGGATGGTTTTTCAAGTGTTTTATTTAAAAAACCTCTAGCACATCAAAGACGCGTTTCGGCGTTTAGCCTTTGCCAATTTGCTCAACAGTTGGCGCCATGTTTGTTCGTGTTTATATATGCATCACTTGATTTACTATTATGAACATAGAGAGTGGACTATCAATACCCTTTCAACACATCTCCATTTTACAGTGTGCAAATGTGTAAATGAGACGCGATCAATATCGCAAACCTTAGAATTCTCAAAACATGTCATATGACAGCAAAATGAGGTCAACCGGGCCGCACTCCCGAAGTGGGGTTTAACACTTTCTTTTATTTTTTACATAGATTAAAGGGGCTGATTGCGTATTTGATCAACGCGTTTTGGTGTTCCACCACACCTTGGTCACGATCAACTAGCCCCATAATTGGCTCACAATTTAAGACACTTACAAAATTCATGACATCATTTCCTGTCATCAGTTCAACCTCGGGAATTGTGGTCCATGTAGTTTTTTTGTAAATTTATGGTTGCAACTCGGACCTTGAATATTTTACGATAGTATTCAATTTTTTTAGACTGTCCATTATTTCATCCTTTTTCTATTAATTAAGAATCAGTTTCAAAATCATTTCAATCACATCTTAAGTTTTTATGTCAAAAGTATTTCCCTCCAGTGGGACTAGTCCAACTGTTTTAACAGGACTTGAATGGACCCCATTTATAAGGTCATGGAACTCTCGAGGTGACTCGCAATATTCTGAAAATGAAGAGCAGAGGGTATTTTATACCTCATAACACATGGTTACACTATCACTCTTTCCCCAAACCCATTTACAACTTTGGTGTCTTGCTCTTTCACGTGAAAGTGGTGTACGGTTGCAGACATGAAGTGTGAAAGCGGAATCTAATGTGAAACTAAACACAAGAAGCAGTTAGTAATTTGTTGCAAAATTATATTAGAATCAGTTTAATGTAAATCAGATTAAAAATGCTGAGGCTCAGAATGTGTAGAAAAAGGCTCATGACAATGAAAAGGCAGTTTTTTTGCTTTGCTTAAACTGTGCCTGTGATTATGATCTGTGACCTGCCTGTCATCTTGGCTGCAGCTCAACTGTAATAACATATTTCCCTTCAGCAGCTACGTAATTCTATTATTACAGGTGACTAGAGACATCACATGTTGCCTGAAAGAAGGAAATTAGATATTTTCTACAGGGAATGCAGGTGCCATATAATATAATGTGATCCATAACCTGTATGGTGAATGGATGAGCGCCCATCTAATAATTTTAGTTATCTATTGAATGAGAAACTTGCAGCTGTGATTCCCCATGTGATATTGTTACCTATGAACTATAGGTGAAGAATATGAGTGCCGATATTATAGCTTTTCATGGCTTGATTTGGGATTGGGGAGTTCCAATAGGCCGGATGGTAAAAGAAGGGTTTCTTTGGAGTCATGGATATTGAATTTAGTAACTCCCTTGTAGAGAAGCCATTGATTGCCTAGGCGTAGAGCTCATATCTGATAAGTTCATTGATCGACTGTTTCTGCCTTGTGTCTTGTGTCTTAGGCCTTGCGCAGTGCTACAATGAGTCTGTATTGGTGCTCTGGAAAAGGAGACGTCATTGAAGACTGGTGCAGGTGTGATCTAAGTGCCTTCGACGAGAGTGGACTTCCAAACTGCAGCCCTCTTCCTCAGCCTACGTATGTACCTGATCAGACTTCCTCTGCTTCTGACTGACAATAGGAAAGTGAGCTCAACCTTGGCATATAAGAAAAGTTTTTTACAGCACGCCATTGCCATACTACTGTCTGTTTCTTCTTCAATCACGCTGTTCTCGCAGTGGCTCACACCAAACACTCCCAACGCCTCGAGTACACAGTAGTTCAGTGTTAGGTTTACGCTTTCTCTTACTCCATAAAACACTCCTCAATATCCATGCTTCCACTGTGGTCTAAACACAGAATCAGAGTGCCTCCTACCATAGACCTAACAAGACAGGCTTTTACTTTTATGTCTTTTGCACTGCAAGACCAATCTGGCAACCACCAATCACCGTCTCAAGCTGTATACTGTATCCTCTATCTTATGAGGTATTTCTGATTGTCAGAATCCAGTTCCCTATAAAGTTTTCATGTGTTAGGTTTTTCTCTCTCCTCTTCATCTCAATAAGACTAGTGTGCATTCTTTCAAATATCTCTCAGAGCGTGTCCATCTCCCTCTCTTCTCTGTGGCTTTTTCTTGTCTGTCTCTTCTCTCGCTATTTGTCTAAGTGAATACTCTCCCCCGAAGGTTCCCAACCCTAATCTGTGAAATGCTAGTATGTCCCTAGCTCTTTGTTTAGCCATCAACCAGAGTAGTTTCCAGGGCTAGGTACTCACCATCTTATCTTTTTCTTCTCAGTCCCAATTGATATTTAATCTCAAATGTACTTTTTATCAGATCTCTATTCCACTCTTCCCATGTTTCTAATGCATCTCAGCATAAAGCTGTCAAGAGTTAGTTAGTTTTCCTAGGTGCTCACAATCCTGTCTAAAAATGGGCTAGTCTGTCTCTCATCTCAGAGCTGGTTAGAGTATGCCTTTCAGATATATCTTTTCCATGGATAGTTTGATTTGTCTACTAAAATAGGAGATATAATCACATAGCAAGTGAAAGATGAGTATCCTAATAACACATAATCTACCAGAAATGCTGCAGCAACCAGCCAATTAAGGACCAACACAATTTCCTTCCATAACCAGCAACTCTAAATGATCTGAACATCTTGCCAAAGAATGCCATAGATCTAGTGGTAGCATAGCATACTAATGTCATGTGACACACTGGGCTCAGCCCAGACCATCTAGACAGTGTCCCCCATACTCTTTCTACTATCAGAGGAGGCTTAAAAGATGCTGAAAATTCATCTCAGGGCAATCAGCATTCAGTGGTAGCAGATTGCGGTCAAGTAACGTCCCTAAGCTCTTCTTTGATCTGCCATGGGACCCACACACTCTTCCTGCAACCAAACTTTCTTCTCTTCGAAGCCTTGTTGTCCTCACTTGGACATCTATGGAAACAAGTGAATGAAAACAAGAGAAATGTGCCTTTCCCCTTAAACAGCCAAAGCCTCTTTGAGTCACACATATGTGCCTAATAATACAGAAGCATTACATCTGACTCATACCAGACACACACTTTACTTTTACTCATCTTACCCACTCACGGCACAACATGTGCTGGCACAGGAAACACTATGTTTCGTGATCACCAGTGCCCACTATGTAGCATGCCAGTAAGTGGGCACCGCACAAATTATCTTTAGGCATAATCTCAGTGCACATTCCTCAAAGAAACATGGCTCACCCCACAGTCCACACTTATCCTTGAATGTCTTAGTACTTTAGACTGCACTGTACAACACCATCAACTGCACTGATAAAATCAAAGAAAGCCTTGAAGTAATTCAAGAAACCGCTATACATATACTTTACAGCAAACAATAAATCTCCACTCATTTGCGCTTCTCGCCTCTCCCCCATGCTTCCTCTTCACCTCCCAGACTGCCAACTTCCATCTAATGATTATGAAGACCAACAAGCGATTCATGGATGAACTCATGAATATCACTTCATAACTCCTTCCTGCAGCATCTTCTTTCTAATGGACTTCAATCCTCATGAAGTGAAGGCCAAGACGGTAAAGAAAACTGGCTTCAATCAGCTGGAAAAAATGAAACATCTAACTATTCATCATCAATTGAACCTACTAAAAGCAGCATGAATGACCCGGTTGACTAACAGTCCATCCCACACAAATGCCAATGCCAGGTGCCCTTAGACTGGCCAGATCAATTTTCAATTTCCATTCATCACACACTACCTACACACCACAGCAAGGTAAAACCTACAACTCAAGAATTCTGTTCCTTCAGAAACTTCCACATCAATATTTTTGAAGATGATTCTATCTCTCTAGCATCCAGCACCCAATTCTTTATACGTGGCAGTTTCCTCCTTAACACTCCCAACGTTCTACAGTAGGTCAATGTGGATGAATCTGTCAAACCACTAAGAGCTTGTAGGGATGAACAAGCAAAGTTATCAACACGCAGATACTAATTCTTTTTACCAATGGAAGCAAAATATTTATTGTCTGGTAAACGAAGAAATAGGCGAACCTACTTTACAGGACAAACACACACATTTGACAGCTCTATAAGCTACCCACAGGGAAGTCTGCATTACAAACAAAGCAACCTGCTACAAAATTACCATGTAAGAGGCATCACATAAAAGCAAATCAGTCTTTAGAGCCTGACATTTGCCAGTGATCCTCCAGGGTCACCCATAATCCACACCACAGACAAACACAATACTAAACATAATGTATTCGTAAATAAGATCAAGAACATTAGATCTGAACTCCAAAGTGACTATTACCATGCTCCATTCCACCCAACAACATATCAACAAGGCCCAGTTCCCTTCTCTTTCTCAGCTCTAATTGATATCATCACTGCACTGAAGGTCACTTCATTTGAAGAGGACTTGTTCTCCTCAACAATGTTTAAGTTCACATAAGAATGATACATACCCATCCTTTATAGGATCAGTGTCTCACTTCCCAAGATTCTTCCATGATGTACCCCTCCACGAAAACATAACTTTTTAATCTTGACAATTTATGACAACCATTCAATCTATAGACAGTTGTAGCATAGATGCTGACAATACACAAGACATACATGATACTCTCCAGACGGATACCAACAATAATCTGTCCCCTTATCCTTTCCAATCTGTCTGCATCTTTCGATAAGTTGAACGCTACATAATGCTCAATATACTGCCACAATATTTGTGGTTTAATGATTCTGGGCCCGATTCACAAAAGTAATCTGAGACAAAATCCTAACTTTACGACTTTTGTTATTCACAAAGGACATTTAGGAGTACTAAAGTTAGGATTCCTAACTTTAGTACTTCTAAATGCATTTTGTGAATACCGAAAGTCGTAAAGTTAGGATTTTGTCTCAGATTACTTTTGTGAATCGGGCCCTCTGTGCTTTAGTTACCATTCCCTACATTGCCAATATGGACAGGTCAGTCAAGAAAAGTATCTCCGCGTATCAGTGATGCTCCTTCACTGCTGGTGTCCATACCGATTCATACTTTCCCTTGACATCTTTAACCTCTGCATGGTGTCACTTTTAGTCAACTCGACAACCACAAAATCAAAATATGTCATTCGAAGGTTTGCTAACACTTGCAAGGGTACTTGTGCGGTGCCACAAAATATTGCACTGCGCTTGCAGGCTGTTATAATGTATGGCAATTTACTGTTGCATTTTGTGTTGTGTTGTGTTATGTTGTACAGCATCTTTGCTTCCTGGCAAAACTTTAGTACATTTATCCTCAGATCTCTTCATGAGGTTCTCAGCCATCAAAGTCATCCACTGTCCCGGAGGCTGCCTCTCCCTCATTCAAGCATAAATGTCCAGCAACTACCACAAGCAAAAATGTAAACAAAAAAATGGCTATTAATCAGCATGCCTAACAAAACTAAAAGTCCAAGAATAGGTGACATACAGGGATCTAGCTGGCATCATCACAGCTACCCAGGGACACCAGACTGTTTGCCTCCACCTTTGACAGTGACTAGTCTTTCCCGAACCCTTTTGCCAAATAAAAGGCCAGATCACCTGGTATCATATCCCTCTTCTCTGAAGGGTAAGCTATTCCTATCAGAAGAAGACTTTTTAACCAATGAGGAGAGGTCTGCAGTGTGGTGATAACAGACAGAGGTCTCACAGCCCAATACACCTCGACTTGTGTGAAGATTAAGCTTTCTGAAACAGTCATGACAGGGAAAATACCGAAAGACAGTGGATTAAAGCAAGGGTGTGTCCAGCCCCCTTTTATTTAATTTGTATACAGCTGACATTTTTTTGGCCTTAAAACATGCAAGTCTGATTCCACCAAAAATGTGAGCATCTAAAAATACACTATTACAATATGCTGATGATATAGTGATACTGGACCATTCGCAAGTGGGTATTTAAAAATCCCTGAGCGAGCTTCACATACATAATGAAGTTAAAAAAATGATTGTCAAAGAGCCGAAGACAAAAGTGGTTGTCTTCGAACAAACTAAGAGGAAAGCAAATACTGTTTGGAGTCTGGGTACCCTAAAAGTCCAAAAGACAACCACCTACAATTATCTGGGTGTGTGGCTGACAGCAAAGGGAGGAGCCAAAACTCACTTGGGCCACCTTAAAACGAAGTCAGCACTGATCATCACGAGATGAAGCCAATTTAACACAATCTTAGAGAGCCCATCCACAACACCAATTAGATGGGTTCTCCAGGCGTCCCTTTTGCCAGCAACTAACTATGGCCACGAGGTCTTTCCGGACAATCTCACCAAAACACTTGACAAAGTACAACTCCTAGCATACAGGATAATTTTTAGACTCCAAACCAAACAAGAGGTTACATGATCAGATTAGAACTAGGTTTGGAGGTTCAAATGTGGTCTAACATGGGTGCGTTCCTAAAATACCAGTATAGGATCATTAAGGCACCACCAAACACCTTGAAATCAATCTTCCAACAGATCGTCATCCTAAAGTTGAACCCTTGGTTGAATTATTTAAACAAATTAGTGGACTCACTTCAAATAGATCTGTTAGTGCTAATCAATAAATTGCTTTCACATTCAGCCCTGAAAAAATCATCAAAAGGCAGATAAAAACAAAGTAAATGTTATCTGATTTGTCAAAATTTAAATCAAAGAGTACTCTGGTATTTGGAGCAGCGGCCACTTCTTACGACACCCATTAACAGCCGTAGCTGAGACCAAAGACATACCTTCGGTGAGCAATTGGAAAGACATGTTTAAAACAAATCGTGGTTGCGAGGTTGATGTGCCTACAGGCTAAAGAAATTAATTCAAAATGGCACTCCCTTTCCATGATAGTTAAGTGTACACTTTGCGGATACCAAAAGGAAATGTTTAACCAACTTTTGTGCTGCTGCCCGCACTCTTGAATGCCTGTCACACCCTGTTAAAGCCCTTGTTTCTCACACACGGGACACAAACCTGCAAAAAGGCTATGAATTTGGTTTTTAACATAGTGGAGCTGTGTGACTTGGCAAAATTAGGCAAATTACATAAGCCTGTTACAAGTACTACTTAAAGACACTGACAAATCTGATCACTGCCCCAACTAAGATCACCATGAACAATTGAATTTTAACATTTTGTATGATTCGCTTTTAATATCTGTTCTGATTAACCTTTTAAATGCTTTTTAGTAGTCGGTCTCCCAGTACATGATTAGATTGATTAGACAACAATTTGCTTTATGGCTTCTGGAGCGCATGCACTTTAAGAACTGTTTTGCACATTTGAACTACCTTGCTCAGGTCTGAGTAGACATTTATCCATGACTCTCAAACTTTCACAGGACTCAATAAAAACTGATTGTATCTACTTTTGCATTAAGACAATACGCACTATATGTACCTTTTGGACAGCCTTGCCACTTTAGCACACCAATGATCTGGTTTCAGCCTTTGCTTTGCCAATGAACTTACAACTTTTACTGTTTTTATTCCCATCAGATAAAACCTGATTTGCATTTAAGTTTTTGTACACACATTGCAATGATTTTAATTAATTATTCAATGTAGGAACGAACTAACTGACAGACAGTGACCTGTTTCTCGGGTAATTGTTGGTATGGCGACCTCTCATACTTACCAGAGACTCTATCAGCATATATTTTGCACCCCCCCAACTTGGTTCAGAGAAGTCAGGCAACACAAGAATCATAGGCCATATTGATGGAATTTGTTGCGCAGAGCCGAAAAACAAGTCACCTTACTGCACTGCCCTGCGTCACAGGGAAAAGGTTTGGAATTGGCCATATGTATATAATAGAGCACATTTCTGTCCTTTTTCCTTACACTGGTGCACATTTGCGAGCCTGGGGCCAATGCAGGCACCCTTATAGAGTGGGGCAAGTGTGCCTTTGTTGCATGCAAGATTGTTTTTGTGCAGGAAGGGGCACCTCCCTGCACAAAAACAATCCTGAGTGGCTTTTTCATCCTACTATGCGAGCTGCAGCACACATAGAAAGAAGAACAAACGGGGAAAAATAAAGATATTTCTCCTCGTTATGTTTCTCCTGGGAGGGCATATGTTTTTGGCCCATTCCCGGGTTTATAAGTCCTTGTAAATCTGGGAATGCTTCAAAAACCACAGGAGTTTTGTTGGAACACCTACGAAGGCGCTGCATTGCCTTCTCCAGATTTTTTAAGTCATTCAGAGCCATGCAAAGTGGCTATGTGTGGCTTCATGAATATTAATTAGAGGTTTGCGTCAGGCATCTACCACTCTGCGTTGTGCAAGCCTGACGCACAGCTCTCACAAATATTCCCCCACGTTTCTAAAAATCTTTGGAATGCACTTCGCAAGTGTATAAAAATGGCAAGCATTTACCTGATGATTATTAAAGCCTTAGAAAATATGAATAATAAGAAACTGAATGCAAAGAAAATACCTACTATCTTATAAATGTTATCTAACAAATTCCTACATATTTTTTTTCTGTTTTGTAGAAATGTACCCTAGACCCTCGCACCTTCCGTCAGCTGTCATTAATCTAAGTCCAAAGGCAAATCACACTTTTGTCTTTCAAATTGTCTCCCAGGAGAGTATTCCTCTGTCTGGCTGCTGGCCAGAGCACTGTCTTTCCAAACTATTTGCAGTTAGTATAGAAAGTGTGAATAGGCACCGCTTATTTCCCAAGATGACTGTGAGAATACGTCATGGGAGTCACACTATGAGACAACCGTGCTAGCAATGAGAATTCTGTTTTCCAGAGTGGCTTATACACTTTATTACAAAAGCATTAGTACTAATAAAAGCAGAAATAGGAGAATTATGAGCGCATATAGCACACGATGAACCTGTAAACTTTCATAACATAAGATACAGTACTAAAACCCATTTTATATCACACTACCAAGTGGAAAGGGCCAAAGGTCATAAACATAATAGTCTGAAACACCATGTACCAGATTCATGTGCCACATGGATGGAGGCAATGCGTTTTTCGAAGGTATCCCCACCTCTTCACTGGTCTCTCTGAAAGCCGTCCTGTCTGTAGCAGTCAGACTTCTACAGGCTCAAGAAATACAAGCATCTCATCCCAGGCTTGTTCAACATTCCCCGGCTCGCCCTCATAGCCCACACCCTCTTCTTAGCCTATTGCATCAACTACCTTGCTGTTACCACAATTCAGCCTCGGTCCGTGCAGGAAACAGCTGTGGGGCGGTGGGGCCGTGTAAAGGTAGATTCCCCTTACTCGGCCCCATTGCTGTTACTGCGGCCGCCATCATTGCCAAAATGCAAAATGACAAGACCTGGATAAAAATGCTCTTAATCTCCATGCCCCGGGGACAATATTCTTCACAGATCTCATGCGCGTTATCGCTTAATTTGAGCCAGTGGTTTCCGGTGCTCGGCAGCACCGGAACTGAATTGTCTATACCGGTGCTTGGTGACAGTCCGCCACAAGGCGGCGATGCAGTCTAATTTAAAGATGGCCACAGCAACAGTTAATTATCACTGCCCAAGCTGTTCTTATAGCTTTGGGGCCTGAAATAGTCAGAATTATCACACTTGTAAGAGTGTGACGATTAGTAGTTGTGTTGTTACTGCCATTAGCAGCATCGCAGGGGCAATGTGTGGTGCGAGCTGCAGTGGCCTCCTGACTAGAGCCCTGGCTCTTATTTTTTTTTACAAATTAAGTACTTCAGAATGGAGACAAGGAAGCACAGGCATCTCTTCAAGGAATCCCTTATCATCCAATGCCAGCCCTTGTATTTCTGCATGTCTAGGAGTCATCACCTCCTATGCTCCTTTTTCGTACCCCATCTTCACTTGTCCCTAGCCCCGTCTACCTGCAAGCACAGTTCTCCATTGCTTCCTAGGTAGGTTTACATTATGGACATCTCTAAACCCCCACAGAGTAATTCAGTGATAGTCTCTCAGACATTCCCCTGGGTCACTTCTTCCTCTGGTATGAAGGTGTTTAGTGCTTGCCTGCCACACTCTTGCTTCATCTCATTGCTTCTTCTAGCTTCCTAGTGCTCATCTGTCACACACTGGTCCTGGACCAGTCTCCCTGAGCCAGCCTAACACACAGTTTCTGGTGTTAGAATTACAAAATCTTCTATCCTCTAATTCAGTCTATCTTCAGATATAAATATGTCCAGTGCTAGCCCATCACTCTCACAATAGACTCTCCCCATGATCTAGCATTCTCCCAGCATAGAGTTGATCAGGGTCAGCTTTCCCACTACTTATCCCATGGTCTGTTTGTCTCACTGTATAATGCATTCAGAGATATCCTGTCACCCTTCTGTCTTCTCCTTCCAGCAGAGAGTCACACCCATCTTGCTGGGGTCAGTCTCTCTCAAAGCATAGATCTGTCCTCCACTAGGTAGCCACCAGTCGCTCTCTTCAGTTCTCTGCTTATCTATATAATGATTCGAATATTTCCAACCAAGGGGTAATTATGTCAGTATATCAAGAATTGATACAGGCAAAACTCCAATAGAAATACGCCTTCCTTTCTGCTTCAGGTTCTCCAGTTACAGGCGTTCTCTCTCTTCTTTGTTTCCTAGCTTCAGCCTGTCTCCCACTGTAGAACCCTCCAGCTCTGTGGTTGCTTTGGAGTGGATGGATGTGCAGCCATCAATTGGGACCAAGGTCTCTGATTACATCCTTCATCATAAGAAAGTGGATCAGTACTCGGACACAGATTTATATACAGGTATGTGCTTCAGTGGAACCAAATAAACATTTCCTCAAGGCTTCACTGGGTGGGTGTTGTGTCAGAAGATGCCACCAGGTTGGCTTTTGGTTTGTGTACCCAAGCAGTTTTTGTAATGATCCCCTATACCTCAAATGTCTGTTCTGATACCCGTTTCCCCAAAAATCTGAAACTGCACCCTGCCTCCCCTTCACTATTCTTCTTGTGTACCATTTGGATTCCACTTCCACCTGACTCCTTCCCGCCACCCCCTTTCGTTTTTTTCTTCCACTCTTCGTCATGCACCCTGGGTTTGAAGGCTTCCTAGAATTACAATGCTAGCACCTCTCCCACCAGTGTCGTACCAAAGGTGGTATAAACGGCTTTTCTATACCTCTACTACCATATCGTATAAATCATGTTATGTCGTGCATCGTTCATTCTCGATGACTTAAGGAAAGTGCACCCAAGGCCAACACCTTGACTTCCTCCCAAGACCTCCGAGTTCCTGTCCCATTTGTCAATTTATTCTGCACAGTTTCTGAAAAGGAAAAAGGAATCAAAGATAATCAATAAGTGGGGAACACAAAACAAACTGGAGACCATTAAAAAAATAAAGAATTTGCGTTATCTTCAATGGTTGTTCAAAACGCAAGATACCACAAGACTTGGGATAGGACGCTAACTCTCTGGTTTGCCTGGTAAGACATGCTTCACACAGCCCATGAAAGGGAGACTGTCTCCATCTTCCAGGGCTAGTAGTATGCACAGAATTTGAGTGCCCAAACACTAATGTCCCCATAGTGTCAATCAAAGATGGACATCTCCCAAAACAGTCTTGTCTGCTCCCAACAATCAGTACCCAGTCAGCAAATCTCCCTTCAAAGCCTAGTTGTACTAAATATACCTTAAAGCCCAGGCTCATGCTTTGGAACTTGGCTTATCTCCTCTGCTGTCAGGAATTCGACCTTGAGTATGCATCACACACTCACACATTTTCCTTTGTTCTGTCCATTGAATCAGCCATTGGACCTTGCCCCTGGGATATATCTGCTCATGTGTGAATTAGAGGATCCTGGTTTTAGGATCAGGGCTGATTAAGCCCTGTTATACCCTGACTCGTGCTGATGAGATCAGTCCCTGAATTCTTGCTTTGGAATCCTCCACTGAATAGTGTCTTTGAGATGCACTATGTGACACTGACTTTGGGATTATGTCTCTAGGGCCAGCTGAAGTAGAAGATTTAGATGTTGATATCTGGGATGAAATATGAAATGCATAAGCATGATGATCTCTGGTAAACACCTCCAAATCCTTCTCACCACTACAGAAAGTCCTGGTAGCAGGGCTGCGTTTCTATTGTCAACCTATGGAAAATACCTTCCTTGCATCACAGCTGAATTTGGGAACTGCTACCATCTCACACTATCAGTAAAATCACATGTGGTTCTGTTGTAATTATTTCCACGACATCTATTTGTTTTACTTTTATGGGGAGGTCACGCAGTGAACCTTACTTGCATATATTATTTACACGTATTAATTTGCTTTTCATAATAAAAACCACCAACCTCATCATTTCTTTTCAAAATATATTGTCTACTTGATTCCAAAAAGTCTTTCCAATACAGTATATCAGAATTGAAACAGGGTGTGCAGGTCCAATGATGACAAACGAGGAGCTCGTGCAGTGCAAAAACAGTGCTGCAGTTAAAAAAGAACAAGTTCATCAATGAGATTCACATATTCACTCATATTGTAAAAAGGAAATGATGAGTCTGATGGTTATTATGTAATGCAAATTAATATGTGTAATTATTATGTCTGACTGAGATTCATTGTGTGACCTCTCCTAACAGGTAAAAGCATAGAAGATGTTGAAACAATACCGACAGAACCATATGTGATTAGAATGATTATTTGCCCAGTTCCCCCATCATCTATTACAAACACCATCTCAAACTCTTGCCTCTTTTACCTGAATCAAGGCAGACTCAAAACAGCCAGGGATAAGAGCTGTAACACCAAACCTTGTATGTGTATCCCCACTAATACTTGTTGGTATTTCCTTGTGGTATGTCACTATGACTGATGTCACGTTCCTCCTTCTCCTGTTGCCTGCTTGCTTATTGGTTCCTCTGAGTGTCAGTTTAGCTGTCTCCTCACCTGACTCTTAGTGTCTATCATTGATACAGAGCAGAAATGTTGCATACTAAAATGTTGTCTCACTGGGTTATCATGTTAGACCTGTCAACCTTAGGGTGGTCTTCCCCATTATGCATTCTCCCCTTCTGTTTTGCTGAATTCACATAAGACTGTGCACTTTACCACGGCTAACCAATGCTAAAGTGCTTTTTCTCACTCCCTAAATCATGACAAAATTAGCTTACACCTGATTAACATATTTAATCTACTTAGAAGTCCAGAATAAAGTGGTATACCATATACTCAGGGCCGCTAAATTAAATGCTACTCATAGGCCTGCAGTACATATTGTGTCACCCTCTTAAGTAACCCCTTAAAATACAGATTGGATTTTTGTTGTTTTGGTGTCAATTTATTAAGTTTTCCTCTATTTTTCTAAAATATTGTGGGATGTTTTTTGTACCATGTCTTTATTACTGTTCTAGTGCTGCATAAATACTTTAGATGTTGCGCCTAAGTTAAGCCTGACTGCTTTTGCCTTGACGCCCACTGGGCTAAGTTGCGCGGTTATAAATCACATTTCATTTCATTTCATTTTGTGCCAAGCTACCAGAGGGAAAAAGCACAGACTAATTTAGGGTCTCTTTGTGCTTCACCCTTATAAGGAGTGAGGCTGTTGCTTCAGAAGGACTCATTCCCCATCAAACAACCCAATCTCTCCAAGTATACAATGGCGTTCACAGTGTTTCTGCAAGCTTCATGTCTGACTCCCCTGTTGGTCCTATTCTAAAAGTACATTCTTGACTGTAATAGAAACATATCTAGCTACTTCATTGACTTCCAATTCTGTCTACAAGCCAGTGGTCTTTGGATCTCCCAGTCTTGTTACCACAGAGGTATGCCATCCCATTCCCTGCTGTTCAATCCAGTTAGCATATCAGGACTAGTTGTCATTATTGCCCTATCAGAACTGGTCATTGAGATAACTGATCCCAATGTTCTAAGTGGGCATAATTACAACTGTTACTTATATGCTGAGTATACTGTAAATTGCCTGGGGTATGCTAAAGTGGCATATTGGAATAAGCTCCCAAGGAAGTGGTAAGCAAGTTTAATGGTTGTTGGAAATTGTGTGCTAACTTGAAAAAATGGACATTGGCCATAATAAGTTAACTCATAAAAATAGTCATGATTTACTCTCTTCGTACAATGGCATCTGACCCTTATGTGCTAACTGGGCATATGTTGAGCCCACCATGATGTGCAGGCTGGGTGAGTGTGAGCTAGCAATGATTAATGTCAATAAGCCAAAATTTGCCCACGTTGACCTAAGTAGAAATAATGGAGACTGGCCTCAATTGTACGGGATAAGGTGCATAATGGCAACATGGCAGGGATTGATGATAAAATGGCATAATCACGTTTGGCATATATGTGCTGAGCATGGTATTCATTGACCACAAAGCGCTTATTGGACATAATGGGAAATGGGCAGGGCGTGCTAACGGAACCAACAGGACACTGTTATGTCAAACTGAGATTTATTGAAACTGGCAGATATTGGCTACAAAGGCTACTGACCATGATGTGCCAATGGGGCATAAAGATGACCAGTCTTGATGTACTTATGGGTTATGAAGGAATGTCCGC
This sequence comes from Lissotriton vulgaris, assembly GCF_964263255.1. Taxonomy (NCBI): domain Eukaryota; kingdom Metazoa; phylum Chordata; class Amphibia; order Caudata; family Salamandridae; genus Lissotriton; species Lissotriton vulgaris. The sequence continues at coordinate 167,177,507 of NC_141693.1, forward strand.
TCGATTTGCTCACTGGGTGTAATGGTAAGAGGCCAAGATCTGCTTAGTGGGAAAGATCAAGGCTCTTAATCATCTGTTAAAAGAGCCTAATGGAATAATTCAAAGTATTAATTCTGCATAGTGGAAGTTGGTCATGATGTGCTTTACTTTCTAAATGACAGTTAAGATGCCCAAAAGGCAGCTATTGGAAATGAAGCATTTCTTGTAACTACAATGAAGTTCAGACGGGGCCATTTTATTACATATTTCTTAGTACACATATTAATAATGTGCCTGGAATTACTCAGATATTTACCTGACTTGCCCTTTATTCAATACTGGAAATTAGAAGGATGTTTCCAGATCCACGTCTATTGTTGAGCTTCATCTGGGATCCGGCCTATTCTTGATGAAACATACTGAGTTAAGGGCTGGCCTTACCTGCATTAGGCATTTCCCACCAGGCTGGAAGGGTGGGACTGATTTTGCAGCGGTGGAGGCTGGTTTTGTTACTGGGGGTCGGTTTTTGCAGTGTTGCTGCAATACCAGCCCACAGTAACTAAAGCAGCAGTGCTTCATTCTCGCATGCCCTCCCTCCCCGTCCCCCACCCCCGGGCTGGGGTGACAAAAGTACCCCAGTCCGGCCCTGGCTGACTTTGTCCCAATGGAGTTTGATGACTCACGAACACCTTCAGAAGAACCTGCTTTGTTTTCAGGGCAGCATCCTGATGGGGATGAGGAAGGTCTGTAATTTTCAGCTCCGGCTACGCACAAAACAAATGCCTCACTTAAAAGACAATCATCACTCCTTTTATTTGAGTCTCGTACTGGTTGATAGCTTGCTGAAGCTGTAAATCCTTTGTGCCAACATCAATGCCATGCTAAAAACAAAAACACTCAGCTTGCTTTCACAAATGCTTAAGAGATCAACTATTATTTGGTGGCATGTTGTGTTTTTTTCTAGCGCTGAGTGTAAGCGATAAACATTGACTAAAAGGGTCAAATGTACTCTTCTATGTGAGTAATTACAATAATTACAATTTATATAGCAGTAACTAATAGGTTTTTGTTATCCAATAGACCCTTTTGAGCAACCTTAGAATAACGAAAGATAGCGAAAGAAACAGTAAAGTTCAACACTAAAGCCTTGCTTTTTGTGGCAGTTCCATTACACTGGTTCATAAATCACTGAGCTACATTACATGGATTATAACTTGGGGCCTGCAGGGAAACAAAGATCTAGGCCGCAAAAGCAGTAACCCACTGAGTTGTCCACATAAAATACAAATATGTGACCTGTATGCTACACATCATGATTTTCCGCAGACTTCCCCTCAGCATCACCATACCCCTTTTATCTAATACTCATCAGGGTCGACTTCTTTCCAAGATTGGCAGTCCTATTCTGTGCACTGCAACAGGGGTTTCCCCCCATAAGTGCCATACCTGTTACAGTATCCCCAACCAGGAGGGCTTCTTTACAAGAATGCCATGCCTCTTCTGTGCACTCCAACAAGGTTGTCTTCTTCCCAGCAGTGGCATATTGTGTTTTTTAAACACATCTTCCCCTCTGGAGGGTGATCCTTTTTCTGGGAGTGCCATGCTTCTCCTGTACACTCTAGAATGGTTTTCTTGCTCTGAGCAGCACCAACCCTCAGGTAAACTCCCACCAGCTTAATGGAGTGCCATGTCTGTCTTTACACTCCATCAGGGTTCTCTTACTCTGAGAAGGTCCATGCCTCAGGTAAAAGGCCCCCAACAGGGAAGACATCTTTCTGAGGATGACATGTCTGACCTGTGCACTCCAGCGGGGTTGTCATGCTCTGGGCAGTGTCATGCCTCCGGCAGGGTAGCCTTCTTCCGAGAAGTCTTTGGCCTGCCTTGATAATAAACTCCAGGATGCTATGAATAAGCCGTCCAGTCTTCTGTCCCTGCTATGTGATTTCAGTGGCTTGCGTGTCCTGCAGTAAGTTTTTTTTATGTTAACACCCCTTTCTGGCTGTAGCCTCTGAGTGTCTTCGTCACAGTCAGTGTTAGACCTGGTTTCTTTGGCGTGGTTTCCCCTGACTTTTTGCCTCTACCTACTATATTTTTGACGCTGTGCTGGATTTCGTTTTTGCTGGTTTAGATGTTTTGGGGACTTTGCCACTGCTGATCAGTGTCAAAGTGCAAGCGCTCCCTGTGTAAATTGTTATTGTAATTGGTTATCCATGATTGGCATATTTGTATTACCAAGCAGTCTAGTAAAGTGCACTGAGTGTGCCAGGGCTGGTGATTCAAATACTACTAGTGGGCCTGCAGCACTGATTGTGTCACCCACATGAGTAGCCCTAAAATGGGGTCTCTGGCCTGCCACCACAGTGCCTGTGTGCAGTCAGTGGACTGCCATGTCAACCTGACCAGTGACCCCACTGACTAGGCCGCTACGGAAGGCCCAAGGTACCCCCCCCCCCCCCCACCCCCCGGCAGGGTGCAGTGTATGTAAAAGGTAGAGCATGTACTAGTTCAGGTGACATGCTCTGATAGTGAATTGCAGCCATTTTTGTTTGTTGCTATTGTAAGGCTATATTGCCCGTAGGCTATAATGAGGAATGCTGTGTACAGTGGTTACCTGCATATCTTCCCATAGGAGCAAGATAGGACATAAACGTCTGGTATCCCTGAACTCAGATTTTAATAACACATCTTTTAGCAAAGGTGTTTTTTTAAATCCTGTGTTTGAGAACAGCACTTTTAGAAAGTGGCTGTTCTCTTGTCTGACCTTTCTGTGTGCCTTGGCCTGTTTGTGAATTGACTGTCTTGTTTGTGAGTAAAAGGGGCCGGGTGGCTCCCAGAGGTGAGTGGGCCATCCCTGGGCTGAATAGCTCCATCTGCATCTAGAGTGGTGGGAGGGATAGCACCTGGGCCTGAATAGGGCTGTGCCTGCCTTCCACAATGCTGGCTCCACCTCTTGCTGGGCGGCTGACGACCCTGCCCCTTTCTCTGAAAGGAAAGGAGATGCCAGGAAAACAAAGTGCTAAAGGAACACCCAGAAGTGGTTCAGACCGGGCTCAGAGCCCTCCTGCACAAAGGTAACAAAGACTTTTTGGGGTATAAGTACAGTACCCCAGACTACTGAAAATTAGATCATCCTGGAATCAAGAAGGAACCTCGTCCAAGGAGAACGCTGGAAGACTGAAGAGGAAGGACTGTCCTGCTGTGTGTTTGTGGGCTGACCTGCAGTTGTTTGCTGCCAAGGAGGGGGGAAGGACTTTGCTATGTGCTGTGTCCCCTTGCTTGAAGAGATCTCCAAGGGCCTGAGTAGAGCTTGCTCCCTGTTAAGAAGTCCCAGGAACAAAAAGACTTCACCCCCAGCTTCCCCCCTGAACTCTACTGAGAGATGTCTGTCCTTCCTAGAGTGCTTGGGCCAGTCGTGGTGCCTCTGGAAGTTGTACCTGTTGTTGGGAAGCTGGATAATAAGAAACTAAAGTCAGTCTGCAAAGTTTCGCGCATCGCTCGCTTGGGGAGCGCATCCCTGTCAGTGCGAGGAAATTCCCACCACCGCAAAGATCGAGATCGCCGCAGTGCCTGCAGCCGCTGCAAGAACCGATGCATCCTTCGCTTGCGGAACGTATCGCTCCGGTGCGGGAAGAGTACCATCACTGCGAGTTTCGTCGCAGAGCCTGTCGTCATTGGGTGATATTGTCGCACCGCTTGCTTGCGGACCGCATTACGTTTCTGCGAGAGTTGTCGCAGAGACATCGCATTGAGGGGCTGTGAGAGGAGAAGATCGACGCTGCGCTGCACATCGCCGCCACACCTGATATCGTCGCCGTCCCGAAGATCATCACATCATAGCTTTGCGAGACACTTCCTACGAAACCTGCGCATCGGAATCCATAGAAGGTATCGCATCCCTCCCCATACAGACCGGAGTCACCGCAACAGGCCCGCTGCGTCCAGCGGGGTTGTCGCATCGCCTCCCCAGGGTCTCAGGAGTGACGCATCGCTTGTTTTTCAATGCTGCAGCTTTCCCTTGGAACTTTTGTCGCATCTAAAGGTTCTTTTGGCTAAAACGTGATGCAACTGTGGATTATTTTAACGCAACCTTAAGAACTCTTTTGAAATCATATCCTTGAACTGTGTATGTTTTTTTTGTTGTTTTGGTCTTGTTTAGTTTAGATTAAATACTTCTATTTTTCTAAACTGGCGTGGAGTCCATTTGTGGTGTTTTCACTGTGTTACTGTGAGTGTTGGTACAAATACTTTACACATTGCCTTTGATAATCTTGTCTGCTTGTGCCAAGCTACCAAGGGAGTAAGCAGGAGTTATCTAAAGAGTGTATCCCCCTTACCCTGACTAGAGGCCAGGGTCCCTATTTGTCACAAGTACCTACCTGTGCAAACTAGAGACCCCGAATTCTAACAGTCAGCATATGCTGAGAGGGTGTCTTGCTTGGTATAGCCGAAGGTGGGCGTGTTAGAACTGGGGGTCTGTGGTTGGCAGAGGTAGGCACCTTTGTCCATGTGCGGACCCTTGCTTTTGGTCAGGGTAATGGAAATACACACTTTAGATAACCCCTGCTCACCCCTTGGTCGCTTGGCATGAGCAGACAGGCTTATCCCAAAGGCAATGTGTAAAGTGTTTTGTGCTCAAAACACATAGTAACACAGTGATAACACCACAAATAGGCACCACATCAGTTTAGAAAATAAAGTATCTTTAACTAAACTCAACAGGACCAAATTGACAAAAATCTAACATACATATGGTAAAATTGCACTCAAAACAGTTATTTTAAGAATAAAGCCTGTAGAAAATAAATAGCTCCACCTGGGGCTATTACGACGTCGTGACAGCAATAAATCCAAAGTACGGCGCCAACTGCGATGTGCGTGGCATTGGGCACAGAGTCGCATGGACCTCTAAACTAACAGTACCTGGGAAAACAAAGTCTAGGACAATGCACAGAGTTGTGGAGATGAGGCGTCGGTGCCGAGATTGAGGCTAGCTCCCAGGCTGCCACGGGGGAGGCGAGGTGTTGTGTTCATGAGGAGGCAATGTGTCGAAACCTGGACAGGGGAAATCGGTTGTGTTGGCGGCGAGGCATCAGTTCCAGTGAGGTCATGCGAAGTGAAGTTTGTGGAGTCACCCTCTTTAGTTGTAGGGGCCTTGATAACTGTATTCAGGCGCTGGCAATTACGGAGTCAGTGCGAGCGTTGGCGTAGGGAAGGCCAATAACTGCAGGCGTCAATGGGTGTCGGAGCTGCGGTGCAGGCAGGGTGGTGCCTCGTGCACTTAATGAGCGGTGCCCCTGGCCTTTGTGCAGGTTGTGGCGTCACGGCTTCATCCTTAACGGCGTCTGAGATTGTTTTTCTTGCTTCTCCTAGGTTTATTCCAGCTCCCAGCAGCAGGAACAACTTCCAGAGCCAAAACCTGGAACAGGCACCTCCTGGCAGGTCAGAACTCCCAACAGTAAAGTTCAGGGGAGCTGGGGGTAAAGTCTTTGTGTCCTTGAGACTTCAGAAGGAGGCCAGTACACAGAAGCCCTTGAATATTCTTCTTCACGCAGGTTTCTCAGCAAAGTTGTAGTCTTTGTCCTTTCTTTGGCAGAAGCAGCAACTGCAGGCCAACCCCACACAGCACACAGCAAAGTGGCAGTACTCACAGCTCTCCATCTCTTCTCGTTGGCAAAGGTTCCTCTTGAGTCTAGAAGTGATCTAAAGTTCTGGGGTTTAAGGTCCACTACTTAGACCCCATTTTGTCTTTGTTCTTCTTTGTGCCAGGGTCTCTAAGCCCAGTCCAAACCAGGTCTGTCCTCACTGGTGCAGTATGACTGGCCCTATTCAGGTGCAATTAAAACTCCTCCCACTACTCTAAATGGAGCCAAGGCCTATTCAGCAAAGCCCTGAGTCATCCAGGAAGGGCCAAGCACACCCCAACTGCTTCATTGACTGCCTACAGTGAATGTACATCCCCAGCCCCTGTCACTCCAAAACTAGACAGTCAATACACAAACTAGCAGAGGCACACAGAATCGTTAAATAAGAAAATGCCTACTTTCTAAAAGTGTGCATCGTAAAGTAGAGTGATCCAGTTGAGGACTTTGGAGGCTGGGATCAATGCAAATTTTTTCATAGAGAAGTACCTCCAAGACCATCAATCAAATCTTTTTTCTATTGAAGAAACCAAACTATTCTTTCTTCAGGCTTTCAACTGCTGTTGAATTGGCATGAGAAGACACAGGAAACGAAATCTCTACTTGAGGAGTTGAACACAACAAATTATGGACCCTAACTCAATCCACCAGACGGTCGCCAACTAAACGTGTACCCACCATAGAGGCTAGACATCATGGCATCCTTGGGATTGTGAGCAGGACACTTGAAAGAACCCAACAGAAGGTTTCCATCCACAAGCAAACCTGAAGGGCCAAACAACGAAATAGGAGGTGTCCTCAAAGGAACCTGACACACCTCTTGAGAAAATTGACAGGAATCAGCTGCCTTAATGTGTCCGCAAAGTTCACAGCCCTGAAGAAGACCTTCCTTGAAATACACCTTAGGCCCATTTTGAAAGTCAAAACGCGTCAGTGCACTTACAAACGAGGTCAAGAGCGGCTATTGAGAGTAACATCTGCGCATTAAATTGTGCATCACAGTTGGCGAAATTAAAGATCTCATCAGAATACAAATTCAAGCTCTTACCACCAGTAGAATAGGGCGCAGTAGTACTGCTGCAGACTACAATCATGAAGGTAACAGTGATAAACGCCCCACAAATCTGACAGTATAGGACACTGGATTCGCAACTGTGTATCTTTCTTCTTGTATGTGTCCTGTTTAATACCTTTTCAAATGTATAATAAACAATGTCATGTAATTCTTTTTGTCTATACACGTCTTGTCCTAAACCAATGTGTTTGTTAAACGCAATTTCCGTTAAATGTATGTAAAACACCACATGTACAGTGTTTGTATGTGTTTACAACTGTCCTTTAAAAAACAATGAATTGAGAAAAAGGACTGCCTGTTTATTTCCCTAAAAGTGATTGGATAAATAGATTGTGGCGTGATACAGTACAGTGTACACTATTGAACAACTCATTATGTAAAAACATGCTGAACCATGGATGCTTGAAGAAACCATTGTTTGGTTTCTTCAATAGAATTTTTTTTTGATTTATGGTCTTGGAGGTACTTCTCTATGATAAAATAATACTTTCTAAAAGTAGCATTTTCAAACACACAAACAATCCTCAGTAAAATGTGTGATTTAATTCTGAGTTCAGAGATCCTAAACTCAATTTCTCTATCTTGTCCCAATGGGAGGTTTGTTATATTTGTAAAATGTTACAAAATACCTCATGTTAGCCTATGGGACCAATACCCTTTCAATAGTGAAAAACCAAATACACAGTCTTTCACTATCAGGACATGTCACACACACCAGTACATGCCCTACCTTCTACATACACTGCACTCTGCCCACAGGGGTACCTTGGGCCTACCTGAGGGGTGCTTTACTTGTATGAAAAGAGAAGGGTAGGGCCTGGCAAGTGGGTGAACTTGCAAAGTTGACATGGCAGCTCAAAACTGCGCACAGACACTGCAGTGGCAAGTCTGAGTCACATTTGCAGGGCTACTTATGTGGGTGGCATAATCAGTGCTGCAGGCCTACAAGCAGCATTTCATTTACAGGCCCTGGAGTCAGTGCACTTTACCTGGGACTTACCAGTATATCAAAAATGCCAATCAGGGATAACCAATTGTAATAACAATTTGTACAGGGAGCACTTGCACTTTCATATTGATTAGGCCTGTCAAAGTGCCCAAAGCATGTAAGCCAGCACAAAGGAAATCCAGCACAGCATCAAAAATACAGGAGGTAAGAGGCAAAATGTCAGGGCAAGCCACGCCAAAGATGCCAAGTCTAACAGGGGGAAACCACAATTGGCTATACTGCAACGGAGTGCGTTCAAGCCTCAGTGATGTGAAGTCGGCTTTTCGGATTGACTGGCAGTTTTCAATATCTGGCCTGTTGTGGCATGTTGGGACTGGGGGTAGAATGAACACTTAGTGATAAAGGGCAAGTCATATTGGGTGGAGATTTGGTCATAAAAATAGTACTTGCAGGCAGTGGTTGGAGTAAGGGTGGGGCAAGGTCCGGTGGAGGTTTGCAAGCCTTTAGGGGCTTCCAATATACTGGGCTTCCTTCCTTCAATGGACAGTCTGTGCTTTTCTCTTGGCAGTTACTGTTTCATCAGGATACCCACTACAGAAAGTTGACTTTCTGCTTCCCTTAGTCTAATTCCAATTAGTTGAGATTGATGCTTGCTATTTCCATACACAGCTCAGTTCTGCCTCAAGGAGTCTCCCTCAGGTTGAGAGGGATGCCTAGGCTTGGGTTCCGCAACATAAAGACCAAAGCTGCATCCAGTCACAGGTGGGCGCACAGGGAGGGGGTGGGGGGTTAATTTAATAAATATCTTTTTTTTTTTTAACTTGCCTTCGGTCCCGGACTTCTGCGTCGAGTCTCCTGCTCTCTGCTCACAGGAAGCAGAAGCAGGCAGCCTTCCTCTCTTCTCCTAAGCAAATCAAAAAAATGCTGCAATGGCAGCATTGTGATTGGCTAGGACGCTGCCCTTACAGGTGTCTACAGGGATGCGTTCTTCTTCATGCAGGCTGCGCAGCAGCCTACATGAAGAAAACGGATAGTGCTATGACTGGTTTGGTCGGCCCTGGAGCTGACCAAACAGTCAGCACCCATAACATTGGGCTGGCACTTCTCCCTAGACTTGCCCACCTGCCCAGCACAACCAGGTATACCCTTCTTCTGCTTTCTCGCAGTGCGAGAAGCAGAAACGTAAAATGGTGCTTATAGCATTTTACGTTTCTGCTTCTTGCATTGCGAGAAAGCAGTGGGGCGACGCTCCGACTCCCACATGGAGGAGCCGCCCCTGGCTGCATCTCTCCAGTGAAGCACAACAAGGCCCAAGCATGCACATGACTGATTGTGCATCCATTCACAGGTGATGTTGGATGACAGTTTTTGCTGGAATTCTCTTTTGGGGCGAGAACAAAATTGGTTTTCCTACAATTGACTTTACTGCATAAGCAGGCCGTTGCAACAACTGGAATAATGGAAGGAGTGAGTGTTTCACAGTGGTTTAGATTGACTCAAGCGCTTTTGTTTATTTTCCTGTTTGTTTATTTATTAATCATTTATTGACAGTTTTCTATAGTGCCATTTTGGTGCAAGGGTATTAGAGCGCTTAACAAGAGAGGGAGAAGTGTTCTAGCTAACAAACATCACAAAACAACTGATTAGCAGTTGGAAAAACAAAAGGAGTAGCAGATGATATCCCTGTCTGAACAGGACCAGAAAAGAAGAATAACAATGGCAATGACAGACCAGGAAGCAACAAAAACACATAGAGGGTCAATGGGAATGAGGACAGGCAGTTCAAGCAAACCAGGGCACGTGACCATCCTCGCTTCAACCAAAGTGGAGGACTTAAGATGTCATTTAGACTTGGCCTGGAACGAAGCTGTGCGAAGGGCTTGCAGGAGGGAGTCTCGGAGCTGTGTGGTACTCCTAGAGCATGAGTGTTTCTTGCAGCGTTCGTGCCTCAACGTGCTGACGTACGTACCCGCGAGCGCACCCTCTTCCCGGCAGCCTCCGCCGTGAATGGGCTCTATGTTTGCACCTGCCTTCGCAGATTGGCGTTTCAATGGTTTTCCGCCGAGTGGGCAGGGGAATGATGTAGCTGATGAAGTAAATGAAAACTACTATTCTGGGATTCTCGAATTGCATTGATTAGATTAAAGCTGACCTATGATCCACTACATTTATCTCGGCGGAGCAGTGTGATCTAATCTTCTAATTAGAAATCACACAGGTTCCATTAAGTAAGACGGAGCACGCTCCTGAGTGGGCCAGGAGCTGGCTGATGACGGCAGCACCTCTCTTTCCATTGCTCGGGAGGTGACCTCATCGCTCCAGACCGGAGGCCTCGTCATCCTCATTATCAGCCACGGAGCATCTCCCAGGAAGAGCACAGATAGAGCTGCCAGGGAGGGCTGCCCTCCTCTGGAGGCTCCGGGCTGAAGCTATGGGCAGATGACTGACATGTGTGGAGGTCTCACGGCAGTACCCCTCAACTTCCCTGGTACAGGCAGAGGCTATTGACAGATGTCTGACATGTGTGGAGGTCTCACGGCAGTACCCCTCAACCTCCCTGGTACAGGCAGAGGCTATTGACAGATGACTGACATAGGTGGAGGTCTCACGGCAGTACCCCTCAACCTCCCTGGTACAGGCAGAGGCTATTGACAGATGTCTGACATGTGTGGAGGTCTCACGGCAGTATCCCTCCCTGGTACAGGCAGAGGCTATTGACAGATGTCTGACATGTGTGGAGGTCTCACAGCAGTACCCCTCAACCTCCCTGGTACAGGCAGGGGCTATTGACAGATGTCTGACATGTGTGGAGGTCTCACAGCAGTACCCCTCAACCTCCCTGGTACAGGCAGGGGCTATTGACAGATGTCTGACATGTGTGGAGGTCTCACAGCAGTACCCCTCAACCTCCCTGGTACAGGCAGAGGCTATTGACAGATGTCTGACATGTGTGGAGGTCTCACAGCAGTACCCCTCAACCTCCCTGGTACAGGCAGAGGCTATTGACAGATGTCTGACATGTGTGGAGGTCTCACAGCAGTACCCCTCAACCTCCCTGGTACAGGCAGAGGCTATTGACAGATGTCTGACATGTGTGGAGGTCTCACAGCAGTACCCCTCAACCTCCCTGGTACAGGCAGGGGCTATTGACAGATGTCTGACATGTGTGGAGGTCTCACAGCAGTACCCCTCAACCTCCCTGGTACAGGCAGGGGCTATTGACAGATGTCTGACATGTGTGGAGGTCTCACAGCAGTACCCATGAGACTATGGACAGATGTCTGACATGTGTGGAGGTATCACAGCAGTACCCATGAGACTATTGACAGATGTCTGAAATGTGTGGAGGTCTCACAGCAGTACCCATGAGACTATTGACAGATGTCTGACATGTGTGGAGGTCTCACTGCAGTACCCCTCAACCTCCCTGGTACAGGCAGAGGCTATTGACAGATGTCTGACATGTGTGGAGGTCTCACAGCAGTACCCCTCAACCTCCCTGGTACAGGCAGAGGCTATTGACAGATGTCTGACATGTGTGGAGGTCTCACAGCAGTACGCCTCAACCTCCCTGGTACAGGCAGGGGCTATTGACAGATGTCTGACATGTGTGGAGGTCTCACAGCAGTACCCCTCAACCTCCCTGGTACAGGCAGGGGCTATTGACAGATGTCTGACATGTGTGGAGGTCTCACTGCAGTACCCATGAGACTATGGACAGATGACTGACATATGTGGAGGTCTCACTTCAGTACCTTCCCTCTCCCTTGTGACGGCTCAAGGCATTGAGAGGCTCCTCCCAGATATCAGGCCTCACTCTACCTCCTTCTTACAGACTGAAGGTATGGACAGATTGCTGACATCTGTGGAGCGGCTCCACTGCAGTACATTCAACCTCACTGAAACAAGCTGAAGGTAGGGACAGAACTCTAGCAGATGTCCGGCCTCACTCTTATAACTCCTCCCTCAATGCACCAGGCTGAAGGTCTGGTCTGGATAGGCTTCTGTCAGACTTGAGGCCTCACTGCAGCAACTTCGCTCTCACTGGTAAAGATGTAGGAGTGGATAGACTCCTGTAAAATGTAGTCCCTCACTACTATATCTCCATCCTCCTTGTTAAAGGTTGATGGTATGGACCGATGCTGGGTGAGGCTGTACTGTAGTTCCTTCACTCCCACTCGTACAGTTTGAAGCAATGGACAGACCTCTATGAGATGTCAAGCGTCCACCTTTCCTGTCAAACCTCACTCCTCATTCTCCACTCTCCTTAGTTCAGGCTGAAAAAGGGGGCAGATGTGCGCCAAATGTTAGGCCTGACTAAAGTACATCATTCCTCTCTTATATTGTCTGAAGAACAGGAAGGACCTCTAACAGATGTCAAGGCTCACTGAAGTACATCAACCTTCCCTGGTACAGGCTGAAGGGAAGGACCCACTTATGACAGATATCAGCCTCTCTGCTGTGCCTTTGCCCTCCCTGATCCAGGCTGATGTAATGTACGGACGTCTATCAGATGGCAGGCCACCTTCCCTGGCTAGGCTGAAAGTATGGACAGGCCTCTTACAGATGCAAGGCCTCACTGCCGTAACTTCACTTGCCCTGGTCCAGGCTGAAGGTGAGGACAAAACTCTGGCAGGTGTCAGGCCTCAGTCATATACCTTTATCCCCTGTGTGGTCCAGATCGAATGTATGGATAGACCTCTGTCCGATGTCAGGACTCGCTGAAGTACCTTTACCCTCCCGGTCCAGAGTGAATGTATGTAGACACCTCTGGCATGTATGGCTTCACCTCTATTCCCTCACCATCCTTGTTACAAACTCAAAGAAAGGTCAGACCTCTGAACCATGTCAGTCATGAGTCCTATACCCCCCCCCCCCACCCCGATGGACCAGACTAAAGGGATAAGCAAAACTCTGTTAGATGCCATGCCTCATTTATATGCCCCTACCCCCTTGGTATAGGCTCACAGAATAGACAAGCCTCAGTCAGATGTCAACCCAAACTTCAATACTGCAGATTTCTGTGGTCCAGGCTGAAGAAATGGGCAGAACTGTGTCAGATCTCAACAGAAAGGGACTCTTTCCTGCGCAAAAACAATCATCTGAGGCTTTTTCCTCTCTCTATGTGTGCTACAGAATGCAGGAAACAAGGAGGAGAAATAAAGATATTTCATGTTGCGCCTCACCTGGGAAGGCGTAGCATTTTGACGCAATCTCAGGTTTACTAGTCTTGGCACACCTGGGAAGGTGCCACGCTCCACCAATTGGAGCACCGTTCTACGGCAGAGTCACGTAAGTCAGTGATTTGAGCAGTCTTGTGTTATTCTAGATTTACCATGCAACGCAGTGAAGGCGGCCTTGCATTGCTTGCTAAATCTAACTTGGGTATTGCGTTGTCCTTGTGACACATACGTGACCCAAAGGTAATGCCATGCCATGATAAATCTGCCCCTAGTTTTGAGACAGGTTTGGTAGAATTCTGTGTTGTCAATGAAAAACTAATTGTGCAACCAATTATGTGGATAAAGTCAAAATATGCAATACACTTTCTTGCTGTCAATGGCAACTCACTGGTGCAATGGAGTTAATATTGCAATAGAAAAATCTGAGTTTTTCTTACAGAAAGAAACATATACACATTCAGGAACTACTATTTTAAATGTTCATCACCAAAATGAATTATTTTATCTTGGAAGAAAATACAGGAACAGCATCTACCACATATTGTCTTCTGCACTTCCTAGAATCATTTACTTCATGTAAAACATCTGCACTGGTGCACCCAGCAGAACATCAGCATTGTACACATGCCCGCAGTGCTTTAAAACCATTTTCTGTTTGTGAACCATTGTGTGTTCATACCATGAGCCTTCAGGAAGCACTCTTTTTCCAATAAGCACTTACCGACTGAGCAACAGGAACATTGCCCATTTATTATGCAGGATGAAAATTAAGAACAATACATCATATCTTAAAATAAATGCATATTATGCACTGTTCTAAATTCTGCTGTCAAGACCAGACTAAAGTTTTGGATCCAAGCTATTTTATTTTATATAAAGTCTCATTTATTTATTATCCTCTAAATGCATATCTTGTCATTCATTCTGTGTCCCATATGTAATTCTCTTGCAAAGTACTTATGTGTATGCAACTAGAAATGTGAAATTAATTTTGAAAAATTATATACACCTATAAATTCAAATCATCCTTCAGTGCATTGAGATTGTGGGAGTACACACGGAACCTGCTTTACATTTTACTTCCTTCTTTTTTTTTAAAACTCTAAATAGTTAGAACTAAAGAAACTGCAGTTTTCTAGAATACACTTTTAATAGTTGTCCATGCCACTCTCTGGTGGGGTTTCCTTCTCGACCTGATACTCAGATCAAACCCATTTTCATGTCAAATAAGGAATTGCTCTTTCCTCTAAGTTTGAAATATAGGTGCATATGAAAGATTTGTTTCCAGCTAAATACATAACCCAAAGCACTTCCACCCGCCCAGCAGTCAGGATTCAGTGTTAACACTATCTGGGCGGGATTCTTAATTTCTACCGCCCTGGCAGTTGACTTTACTTTAGGTTCTATTGGCTGCTGGAAGTTATTAAGGGTGAGAATTCTTGTTCTCGGTTGCAAGGTTCCCATTCGTAAAATCAGAGGCTTTGCCACTGCAAATTGCTTTTTTGTATTCACAAAACCCAAACTGCAATTCAGTAACATGTTACCAAATCGGTATTTGGAAGGGAAGTGTTTAAGTCGTCCCTTCTAAATACCCGTTCCTTACGGTATGTATTATTTTTTTTCAACCGAAATCCGGTTGAAAAATATTAATATGTTATCACCTCCTCAAAGGAAATAGTAAGCCATTCATAAATGTTTGTAAAATTTTCATTTTGTGTTTTTTTTATGCATCCTGTTTTCTTTAATGGGAAACTGACTGCATTTTAAAAAGAAAGTTTGCTTTATTTAAAAGCAATCACAGATATGGTGGTCTGCTGACCCCAGCAGGCCACTGTTCCTATGCCTCTAGCCAATTGTAGTGGGTTGCTATTTGCAACCTGCTTCATGCATATTAAAGAGGTAAGTCAATTAGTGATCCACTACGATTTGGTATTTTGTGAAGCAACCTATTAATACACAATTTGGGTCACAAAATGTCAGTGTATTCAGTATAGAAGTTGGTGCGCCAATTGTGACCAGTTGACTCAAATTCATGCTTTCACATTCCAAATAAGAAAACACAAATTGCGAATCGCTATTGGTCGCAATTTACAATTACTTATTCTTTAGTCTTACATGAGGTCCTTTTTCTATGAATTGTGTTGCTTTTAAAGAATAGACAAGGATCTAGTGTCTCTCAGAGTATTCAAAACTTACGCCAAAACGTGGTGTGCAGTGTGGTTTCAGATATAACATAAGTGCTCAGAGAAAGGTATTCTAAATCAATAATTATTTGACACATGTTTTGACAAAAACAGGTGAAATCAGAAACAAAAATAAAAACATACTGTATCTATAAATTCAAAGATGGTAAAACCAACTATGCTAACACAGTATAGTATAACGTAATGTAAAATGGTGGCTTCCATCAATAGTTTAGTCTGGCCAATGTGTGCCTGTGGGCAGGCACCCAGTAGCACCTGTTTCATACTTTATGAAAAACCATCTGGCTTTGGGTTTTTGGGAAATCATTCCTTAACGTGCACACAAACAGATAGTCAGTGAATCTAATGTACTGTAGATGTGTTTGGTGTATTTCAGAGGGCACGATTGATGTAGCACAATTGCAGGATTTTCCAAACTATCTGAATGCGGGTTTCTGCAATTGTAGTATTTAAGGTTAAAAGTCCAATGTTATTTGGGTAAACCCAGACAAAATTCATTGACAAACAGGGCCTTGAGTATGGTAAAAGGTTTTGTTGGGTGATACCCTGTCCACAGAACAACTCTTGAGGACTCAGGCATTCAAGTCGGGGTCCAAGGACACTACTTCCAGCTTGGTCGTGTCGGGATTTTAATGGGAAGTCTACACCTACATACTTAGGGAGCACCCACAAAGTCCATTTCAAGACTTCATAATATTGCTCTACAAAGAAGGGACTGCAGAGGACCCGAACTTAAAATGGCCTCTGCTCCCAATCATCACAAAGGTGTATTTTGACTTTTAGATGGCCAGCCACTCAGGAGAGAAGGCATTTCTGTGGATTCTCTCTTTATTAATTATTACCTAGAGGATATGTATTTCATTCTCAAGTCAGATGTCTCAGCAGCAGTCCCTTAAAATTAGATCTTTCTGAATCCCCCATAGCACAGTATGTGTGGAGTGTCTTGCACATATCCTAATCCTACATTGGGTAAATACAATATTCAACGAGGCTTATTTACAAGCCCATAGTGCTGCCACTTTTAAGGACTCATCGGTGGCGCAATGTGCCTGCCTATATTTACAAGGCCACGTAAAGCCACCCTGTGTGACTTTTCATGGACTTCTAAATATGGGGCCCTTTTATTCATTACTCTGCGGGAAAGAGGCGTTTCATGGATGTTGCTGTGGGTGTTTGCATGCAACATCCATGGAACCTGGCACATTTCCAGATTTACAAAGTGTCACGATCCTAGAAATGCGTCAGAATCCTATGCCTCCCCAGGAGAGATGTAGGAGTGGAGCAATGAGGAGAAATACTTTTATTGGAGCAATATGCGATTAATTATTGTTTTTGTGCAGGAAGGTGTCCCTTCCTGCACAAAAACAATCATCCCTGCAACGCAGAGACCCTTGCACCATAGCGTAAGGGTGTTTGTGTGCCGGCGCAGGAGAGGAGAGGAATGCACCATATCTTGTACGTACGGCGCATTCTTGCCCTTTCCTTTTGATGCACGGCAGCACCGCAGGAAGGCTTGCTGCGCTGCAGTGAATCAAAATATAGTAAATAAGGTGCTAATTATTTCCACCCTTTAGCAAGTGTTATAGGCCTTATCTATACAGGCTCTTACACATACTCAGTTGAAAGAAAGGGTTTTGCTATTGGGAACCAACTTATTTGCAACAGGTAAAGGTTGAGACCTCCCTCCCCGAAGTGCAGCAAAAGGGTTGGAGCCCTGACTAAGAAAGCTACAATCAACTGAGAAGTCACCACAGACAGAGAGAGCAGGTACATTTCACCCAGTGTATAAACGATAGAGCACATTTGGTGCTTCTCAGTTAGAGAGAGTTTAGGCATGAAGTGTAACACTCTAGAGTTTGCACATTGACAGTCTGTCACGATGAACCTGGTCAGGTCGAGGGGGAGGAGGAGAGCAAGGACACCTTTCCCCCTTATGTCTCTCTCTTACTCTGTTTCCAGCCTCCCATTGACGTGATTGAGGACGAACTTCCTGGACTCCGGGCCGTTTCATGTGATGAGTCACATGGGCCTATCAGCATCCCGATAGCCCTGTGAGGGACCGCATATCCATCCTCCCTCGAGCAGAAGACATCATCTCCAGTGGAAAGGACTCGCGAGAGGAGGACCGGAGGTAGTGTGGAGCCCAGGGATCTGACAGAGCCAGATGACGGACGCATGAGGATCCCGAAGAAGACCCTGAAGGCAGACGCCGAAGAGAGAGGCCGTCTGGAAATACCAAGAAGGGAACTTGACCCATTCCGGCAACGCGAAAGGACCAGCCACGCTCCTGGAGGAACATGGCTACCGAAGGAAACATCCCCTTGTTGTGAGCGGAAAGTACTTGAACACCTACACCAGAGACCCAAGAACCGGCTACAGAGACTGCTGATGACAAAGAATAAATAAAGTTTATGTTCTTTCTTGGCCTTGTACTTCACCTGGTCATCCTTGTTGTCTCCCTAGTCCCTTCAGTCAGAGACCACTACGTGAAAACAAGTGTGGGGGACATTTTAGAGACGTTTCGGCATAAATGTAAAAAAAACATGGAGTACAGACAGCTGCGTCAAACCTAGGTGGACCTTCAGCCTTACTTCCCAGAGTACAGTAAGAAACAATCAAAGGAGATCAGTTAAGATTTAGAGAGGATCAGAAGCTATATTGCACATATTTTACTTTATTCTTAATAACTTTTGATTTGTATACCTTTCAAAATATATTTTTGCTGAAATCTTGCAAGAAAGCATTGGCTGATTGATTATACTCTAAAATAGCAATGTCCCATTTTTTCTGAGTACTATAAGGATACCATGTCCTCGCCATGTTCAGAAGCTGAGTGTCTTTTAGGAACATCGTACACTATGCCCGTGATTGCTTATAAAATGGAGTGGCACTTTATTCCTACCTTTTAAAAGCAGTGTTATGTGTCTACACAATACACTGCATGTGCCTGTAAAATAGATCTAACATTCCACTATGAACCTCTAAATGTATGTGCTATATACACACACACACACCTTGTTGTTTTTTAACATAGGTTCACCCTCCATGCAGTGCACTGTGCATTAAGAATAGGGTCGAGCCTCTATGCTATGTGAGCATCTGTGAGATAGGCCCACCTTACCTGCTACGCCTCAATATTTTATGACAAAGGTCAGCACTCCATGTTCTGGTCTTTGGTGTCTAAGATGGGTGCATAGTACATATTACAACTTTGAGGGCCTCCTTTATGAAAAGTGTTACATCGCTGGTTGAAAATAGCAATGCAATTCTTTTCAGAGTTCCCTCCACACCCTCACAATCAAAAACGTATCAATTTTGAGGAATGATGCCTTAGATATTTGTGTTCAATAATATCATACTAGTACAACAAAAACCTAGACTATATAGGCACTTGCAAAGTTTACCTTTGTTTGGGATATACCATTTGTTGCATTATATTTGCAAACCTTACTCCCCTTTCACTAATTACTGGGGTAGTTGGTAGGATTATGTGTCCTTTAAGCATTCGCCTGGTTCCCGATATCTAAGAAACAGTTGTGAGACCACTCATACCACACACTCTTACGTGTCAAATTGTGATGTGCTTAAACGAAAAAAAGTGTGTGAGAGCAAGATGACACCTCACGGGCGCACCACCAACGGGAACCTGGCTGGTACTCGCCAGGATAGTCCTGTTCTCATCATTGGCACCATCAAGCTCAGGAAGAAAAGAATAGTGTCCAGGAACTCAACAAGAAGAGTTTGTGAAAGGATGCAGTGAAAACAGACAAAAAAGTGACCAATAAAGTGTCAAACAACACATAAAAACACACACGCCAACACAGATATGCAATTTTATTCTGTCTCTTGTGTTGGGTATGGGGTTACAAAGGACAAAGTAGTCGTGGTTGTCACCTATCTAACCAGTACTACTTCACTTGCCGACATGTTTCATTGCCAATAAAGTTTTAGGCAATTTCTTCAGGGCGTCTTGCCACTGCATATGGACCGATAAGTCTTCACAACTGAAATGACACATAAAACACACTTTAGTAATGAACCTGCTTACACAGCGCGTGCCCACTTCTAATCTCTCGCATATAGCTTCATGATAATTACCCTCATACGGCAATGGGTGCTCCTACCAGCCGAGGAGGTGCAGATCTCAGAGTGAAAAACCGCCAGAAGTCGATTATTCTATCTTCCCCTTCAATTTTATGCAAACGATACAACAATGCCTTTGCTATCATGTTTGTGAAGTAATTATTCATTTACTTTCCTAAGGTTTGACTTAACCTCTGGTTTACAGAGTCATCACTAAAACTGCTGTACAAGGGTAGAGCATTTGGCATGGACATCAATAGCTTCTCATCATACCTCTTCAATTAAAAATTCGGGGCACAGCCTATTTTTTCAATGTTAATATAGTACTCCAAAGTTTAAAATTCCCTTGTGTGTCTATCGTATTGCCAGGATATCGGCTTCGAAACCCTCTTAGTACTTAACCGATATGTTAGAAACTGGCCGTTTCTATTGAACTATGCCCATTTGGAATTACCAAAACATGCCGGAATACCAGAACCCCTACTCCTTACCGGGATGGTGGAAGGTACCGGGCCGTATCTCAGCCCCTGTCTGGTTCATGGACGAATGATGTATTTGTATGTACTGCACGGCGTATTCTCGCGTTAGAACGTGGCCGCCATATTGAATTGGGCAGTCATCCTTTACCCTCAATGTAACATGCCCCAACGAGAAAGGTTCTCGCGAGATCTCGGCTATTAATCACATTTCACGAAACCGACAAAACTTATTGCCTCGTAACACTGATAAATGGAAAGCATCCATAGTCATGTTCCGAAATACATAAACTTGTAACCTCAAAATGGTAAAATCATTAAAAAGGTACGAGGATATATAAATACGCCGGCGCATAAATTTGTTACAGCATCATGTCCATAGCATTACTAAGTGTGCACAGACCAATTGAAAGGGTCACAGAATCATTCTTGATTTTCGGCAAATTGGTTATTAATAAAAATGTTCTTTGGGCATAATCCAAATATAGACACAGAGGGATCCATTCTGTTGTATTGTTGGGTTCCCAGTCTGACCACCAGGTGATGTTATGCAAAAAAGTTTATCAATAAAGAGCTCATGAACTACGTATGGAATGTCATAAACCCTGAATATAAATACATGTTCTGGGGAGTGTATAAATGCAGTATCCCATGTTTCATGTAGATTTATAAGGGGTGGCTCATACGTATGTCTACTAACCACTAGGAAAGTCAGTATCTCATCTGCTTTAATGTCATTTAGCATCAAGAGTTATGCCCTGGGTATAGGTGAAGACTCATACAAATGCCAAAAGACCATCGTAATGACTGATTCAGTGTATTTTGTTCCACTCCAGTAGATCGTTCAACCCGAGTCTATCAGACTTTTCTTGAAAAATCCATTTGGCTTCTTTCCTAGTTAGCAATCGCTCCACTGTATGTGTGTCTCCTGTTACTTTCTCCAGCACCAACCACTTGAAGGAGTGTTTATTACTGTGGCAGTGTTGCACCAGTTTAGTTGTCAATTTTTCCAGATTTTATAGTACTGAGATGTTCCTGAATGCAAGTCTTTATTTTGCGCGTGGTAAGCCCTATATAGTGTAATCCACATTCACAGTCCAGTCTGTATACTACGTTAGTAGTATTACAGTTACTGAACTGTCTTAACTCCCATTCTCTTCCTGACTCCAAGATAACGCTGGTCGCTTTTGAGGTAAGGTGGCACACAGAGCAGGTACCACAGGGATGGTGGCCTGTGAGACGTGATTTGCTGTTGTCTTTTGATATTTGTGTGCGGGTATCTACCAATTTGTCTTTCAGATTGCTGGAACATTTGAAAGCAAACCTTGGTGGTGGCATTTTGAAATCATTATTAGACAGGATCGCCCAATGTTTCCGTATCGACTGTCTAATTTTAGAGGCCAGAGGGTCAAAGGTCAGAACAACAGGAAGACATTCCTTTCTTTTTTATTAACTTCCAGAAGAGCACTTCTGGGAGTGTTTAATGCTCTTATTTTAGCAGATTTGATGGTTTTTGCTGGATATTGTCTTTGTAAGAGTTTTTCCCCCAAGTATTGCTCATTTAAGATTTCTGTGGTAGAACAGTTTCTACGGTACCGGAGAAACTGGCCCACGGGCAGATTGTCCCTGAGCGCCCGCGGATGATATGACTGATAGGACAACAATGAGTTCCTGTCCGTGGGTTTTTGATGTACACTGGTACTCAGAATGTTGTCCCTGGCTTTGATGTCTAGATCCAAATATACAGCAGCATCCCTGCTGTAGGACCATGTAAACCTGAGGCTTTGATCCTGACAATTAAGCCAGTTAAGGAAGTCCAACAGCTTGGTTTCTTCACCAGTCCAGATACGGAGCACATCGTCTATATATTTCCTCCAGAGACGCACATGGTCTCTGAAGGGATTGCTGGCTGGATAGACGATGTGCTCTTCAAACTGGCCTACATATATGCAGGCCAGACTATCATCCCAATACTTCTTCCTACTATTATCTTGAGATTTTTAAATGGGTTCGATATTTAATGGCTAAAAACTATCAGCGAGGAGGAGCTAAGGTCAACTAATGGAAGTGATGCACTGCTTCAAAGCATCCATATGATTCAATATTAGACATTCCACATAGCCTCTGAACTCCACTGAGGAAATGCATGAGCTCTGCCCTGCAACATATGTGCTGCTGGTTCCTGAAAAGGCATACACTATTGTACACAGAAACCTATTTGTCTACGGGTGTGAGAAGGAATGTCCCCAGCATGGTAAATCGATATTTACTGGTGCCCTGAGTGACCCAACTTCATGTGAAACTGTTATCCTGGCTTCTTGTTGGCTCAGCTGGTACACTAATCTAGCATATGTACTGAGACCTAGGTCTGTTCAATGTAATTCCAAGATCCAGAACCTGTTCTGTGTCCTCAAGGAGCTCATACAAGGGTTCCGCCTTTGCTGACATCGGGCTATTATCCATGTCCGGGGTTAATGACAGGAAGTATTGATGACAGCATACCAATTTTTGTAAATTGATAGAGCTGAACAGATCTTGTTCTCTGATTTAGAGAGAATTGCCGCATACCGGCCCCAAACATCTAAACATTAACATACACATTAATATGCTACCCAGAACCTTATGCTGAGGCTGACATTCTTTATGTGTGTCAGATATGTGTATGCATGGTATGGTTGGTAGCAGGACTCCGTGTTGTGGTGAGCGTGTGTTTTCTGGGACCAGTAGGATCCATGTTGGATAGCCCCTGATTTGACATAGCACAAGATGGAGGAAGGGATACAGCTTCCCTGGCAGTGGAAGTGTATCGCTAACATTCCTGAAGCTGATAGTAGGAGACCCATACACTGCAATGGGGGAGGATGAAGTCAGGGCTACTCTTAGAAATTCTAAACGTACCGTTTAATAATATATTAATGATTTGTTTTTCCTGAGCATTGCCGTTTAGTGGATGGTAGAGGCTGGGATTAGTCCGTTTCTAGACAGCGTCTGTTGTTTTGTCTTTCTCTTACTGCTACTTCAGGAAAGCTGATTACAGCCCAGTTCAGATACCTCACACTTTGTGTGCCCATGTTTTGGACATGCATGCTTGAAAGCAGCATCATCTCTACCTGCTTTGAGATACATTACCTTTCACTTAGGCAGTGAATGGGTCGCATCCTGAAAATGACATTTGAAAGCGAATCACCTCAAACTGGTCCCAGGGGACTTTAGACAGTGGATGAACATGCAATGCCCTCTCTAGAGAATAAGCATAAAGGTGGTATCCTAACCATCCCCCTTTGTTGAGATGGGTTGGATGCCACAAATTCATCTTGCTCAAGGAGGTGCTCTGCAGAGTAGGCAAAGAACTGCTGTGATTGTGAGCTAGTGTTTGACAAGCAGGCTCCAGGAATTGATGGAACATGGTCTGAAGTCTGCGAAATTTGCTTGAGGAGCTGTGGGTCTACCTAGTACCTAGAAGCCTGCCTGCCTGCCTAGAGAAAGGAGAGCACCTGGCTCTGCAGAAGGAGAGACTGCCCAGAAAAGTAAGTTTATCTGTGTTCCTGGTGCATGAACCACCCAAAAGAAGCTGACTTGTGTTCAGGGGTATGCCCAATGCCAGTCCAAGCAGAGAGGGGCCACCGGCTCACCCTATGTGGTACTTTTGGCAAATTGCATGAAGTGACAAGAACTTCGAGTATCAGCGTAGATTCTGGCATCCCCACCATGACCCGAGGCGCCTTCCTGCTACTGCTGATGAGCTGCAAATCCAGATGTCACTGCCATCATAGCAACTCCCCGGCAGCCCAGAGTCTGCAACTGCCAGAGAAGGATGACCACAGACCTGGGTCTCCTGTGCCATTTCTGCAGTAATGCAACCCAAGAGGCAGAGCCGCTGCCAGGATCCTGGCCCAGTACCAGAGACACTTCTTTCTGACCACAAATCTCATCACTGCTTACCACAAGGACAAGTAAAACATGAAGCCGTGTTTAAGAAAAAGAAAGACTGTGTCTAGCTCTATAAATACGAGTTGAAAGGAAGTATGAGTGCTGCCATGAATTCTAAAGCAAGATACAAATTGAACTTACCTGCGGGTTCCTCGTTGGGCAATCACCGGTAAAACACAAGTAGAGGACTTGTCCCTGAGACAATTCTCGCCTTACATTCCGCTGAACATAAACACCTCATAAAAAGGCAGCAACAGTAGCCAGGGATCTAGAGCATGAATGCCAATAGGCCTGATTCATGCTGGAGACTCCTGGTTTAGCAGAAAATAGCTTTATTTTGGCTGTCTCCCACCTGAAACTGCCTTTCCTACAATAGAAGTCAATGGATTAAATACATTCTCCTGATTCTTTTTTTTAATCCCCCACTTTCTTCTTCTAAAATGTTGGCATGTATGAGCCAGAGCAGTTCTGTGAGTTGTGAACCATCTCTGTTTATTGATTTAGAACAGGCTTCTCCAACGAGTAGCTTGTGAACTAGCGGTAGCTCTCCAGCTACATGTAAGTAGCTCTCCTATGTGCAGCCCAGCCTGCTAAATTAGAAGCGTTTGTTTTAGCTGCATTAATATATTGATACCAACATTGAAAGGTGTGTACTTGAGACAAAGTTGTGTGAATTTTCAGAACTCAAAATCTGAGGTTTGGAGAAAAATATTTTAATTTCCTAAATATGTTTTAAACCTGATATTTCACTGATAAATGATGTGAAATGTGTGCGGCTTATTAATATTATTACAATTACCATGGTGCCATGAGAATTGCAACTGTGGTTTATTAACCACTCAAAGACATTCCAAAGTGGCAACACCTTTGCTACTTTACTACTGGCAATGCAGCCTGATACAAGGGGTACTCACTGCTGGTACATTCGCTTAGGATAGTTACTACTGGTTTCTTATTTATTTATTTATTTATTTAATGCGATTTTCTATAGCTAATTGATAACTTCAATAACTGGCTTTAAAAATCCTTGGATGCTCTTATTCCCGAAAAAAGTTTGAAAACTAAGACAAGAAAAACCAAAAAGCCTTGGTATACAGCTGTACTACCAGGCCTAAAGCAGAACTGTAAAAAATGGAGAGAGCCTGGAGGGAAAAGCTTTTCCTCAGACTCGAAGAAAAAATATAGAGACAGTATTTACCTCTATAAAGTGGAAATCAGAGCAGCACAGGCTGCCTTCTATGAAAATAAAATCTTCGCTGCACCTAATTCCACTCGTGAGATCTTCAACATTGTGAAAACTCTCTCGAACATCCCCCCTCACCTGTTTCTCCTGATACCTCAGGAGCACAGTGTGACAAATTAGCAGAATTCTTCTCATCTAAAATTGAAACCATTTTCTCCTCATTTCCCCCTATGACTAACGAGCTCACACTCCATTCACTCGGTAAAAATCATCCCAGCCTGTATTCTATTCCGGAATTGGAAATGCCAGAACTAGAAAAACTGTTCTCCAAAGTAAAAAGTGGATCACCCAAAGAACCTGCCCCACTACGGATGCTCACCCAGGTAGCATGTGTAGTTTTCCCTGTGATTTTAGACCTAATTAACACCTCACTGTCCTCAGGGGTGGTCCCCCCCGTGGAAGAAAGCCATGGCAAAGGCCCTGCTGAAGAAACCTAGCCTAGACCCTTCCACTTTAGGAAATTACCGTCCCATCTCCCTACTTCCAGGGATAAGTAAAATCACTGGAAAAATATTTTAATTCGATACTTTCCTCTTTTTTGGAGACCCACAATCTTCTCCACCAGACACAGACAGGTTTCCGCCCACTACAGGGTACTGAAACAGCCCTGATCTCAGTAGTGGAAGAATCAAGGAAAATAGTTGACTCCGGCGGTACCACGGTGCTACTGCTTCTTGACCTCAGCACGATATTCGATGCCGTAAACCATCCAATCCTAATTCATAGGCTCAGTAAAATAGGTATCACCGGAACTGCTCTGGCCTGGCTCCAGTCGTTCCTAGACCGCAGATCCTTCCAAGTGTTTCAAAACGAGGTGACTTCCAAAATAACTTCCCTCCGCTGCAGAGTGCCTCAGGGATCTTCCCTGAGCCCGACCTTATTTAATGTGTACACCCGCACTCTCGCAGAAGCAGTTCTACCCTTTGGAATCCACATAGTTACCTATGCGGATGACACACAGCTGGTGATTGTGCTTAATAAAGAGGA
This sequence comes from Lissotriton vulgaris, assembly GCF_964263255.1. Taxonomy (NCBI): domain Eukaryota; kingdom Metazoa; phylum Chordata; class Amphibia; order Caudata; family Salamandridae; genus Lissotriton; species Lissotriton vulgaris. The sequence continues at coordinate 167,203,255 of NC_141693.1, forward strand.
AAGCCTTTCTCCATGTCTTCACCCCTGTCTGGAGGAGATTGCAACCTGGATGAGGAATTCCTTTTTAAAATGAAACGGGGAAAAGAGTGAAATCATGGTCCTGGGTAATCGCTCCCCACCTGATATGAAAGAAATATGGCCCACCTCCCTAGGTCTGGCTCCCACTCCTAAAACTCAGCTAAAGAGTCTGGGTGTTTGGTTAGACCAAGACCTGTCATTCAATTTTCAGGCACGGAAGACCGCCACTTCATACTATGGTGTCCTGCAAATGACTCATAAAATTCTCCCCATCCTGCCGTTCCGGGCCAGAAAAATCATGGTCCAGGCACTCGTCCTGTCCCGGCTTGACTACGCAAATGCGTTTTATTTGGGGGCCCCTGTGGCTACGTTCGCCAGGCTGCAAACCATCCAGAATCGGGCCACCAGATTGTTGCTGGACATTCCCAAACATCAGTCGGCCAAACCAGCTCTGAAGTCCCTTCATTGGCTCCCTGTACAAGAAAGAATTAAATTCAAATCCTTATGCATCGCCCATAAATCTCTATTTAATACAGGCCCTTCCATCCTTAACAATATCATTCAGTCCTATGAGCCCAACAGAAGTCTTCAATCTAAAACCTTGAACCTGGCTACCATCCCTAGGATCAAAAAGGCCAGAAGTGGAGGTCGACAATTCTCGCTTAATGCCGCCAGACTCTGGAACTCCCTCCCTCACCATCTGCGAGCAGAACCCAATCATATTTCTTTTCGCAGAGCTCTAAAAACTTTACTGTTCCCTTAAATCTGGCCTGACACTTCTTTTACCAGTACTGCAAGTGCTGGGATGCCTCCGGGTAGCCATGCGCTATATAAATACTACTCAATTTCAATAGCGTGAACATTACCCAAAGGTGTCAGAGCACTTTACAAAAGAACCAGTTGTGATACATAATGACTTAGGATTACACGAGTTACATAAAAAATACACACAGGAAAAAAAATTGCAAATGTACAAATTGTAAAGTCACACATGGAAGAGATACAGATAGAAAAAATTGCAAATGTACAAGTTTTAAAGTCACTCAAGGAAAAGATACAAATGGATAAACTCGAAGAATCACATAGGAATGATAGTGAGTACAAAGGTCTACCACATATACTAGTGGTTAGAGTTATCTCTATATATATACATAGTAGATTTTCTCAGGATTCCATTTTACCAGCGACAAGTGTATATCACATATTTACAGAGTGAAAAGAGAAATTTAAAAAAAAATTAAAATAAAAAAGGGTAGAGAGCGTTATGTGGGGGAGAAGAGTTGGAGGCTGAGATTGGTGGGAGGAGAGAGGGGGACTTGAGTCATAGAAGTCCTGTTAACGTACCAGGAACATATAAAATGGTTTAACTGCGTCCTCCCACACTCGTTCTGCTCAGCAGGGATTGAGCGAATTGGCCGGTCCTAGCTGCTTATATACCACACCCAGACATTGATACGTTGCCAGCATCTGGATTACGTACACTTTACAGCCATAGTGAAAGTCTACAGAAATCACACCATTTGTCATGCAAACACTCACACTTCAACCTGCACGGACTGTTTCAATTGGTCCACCTCAATTGACTACCCCCACTATCAGCCCACAAACACTGATTGCGATTAGGGAAAGAATGCTTACCTAGCAGGAGCAAATCCCATTTTGGATTGCGTAAAAAATAGCACAGCTGGAAGCAGTATGTTCCCATACGAGGCTGCAGGAAAAACACAGAATGTTGACAATTTGCTTGCCAATGGGGATGACTACCCCAATAGAGGATTGTACCACTTGGGGTAAATTTTTTGTTGCCATGTACATAAGAATCCATGGAACCCCCTCAATAGCAGTCATGCCTGGTGTATTGAAACAAATACAAAATGAGTATGGGTTATGGGGATATACAGACAGAGGTTTTTCGAAACTGCAGAACGTCGCGTAGTTGATTCATCGTGATCAATACACTAGATGACTACCGGTATAACACTTATTGCTTGGAATTGTGGAACACGGGAAAATACATATATTCCCCTAATCAGGACGGAGTCATATTTCAAGATCTTTTGTCTCTATATAAGCAATCGCTTTTGAGTTAACTGTGTTGAGGCACACTCTGGATCCAACGAGTGACAACTATTTGAGCAAAACAAATGTATTACTCTTAATATGGAGCTTTGTCTGGGGAATTTGGACAAAAAGGAATAAAAAGGATTCAAAGGATTTAAAGAACTTTCCTCTTCCCGTGTCGGATAACATCGTGCTTTTGAACACACATTTCGCCCTGAAGAAGTTCTGTTTTCAGAACGAAACGCGTTGGCTGGCTTTTTTCCAAAATTGAATATTATCACATCAAGACTCAGTGTCTACATACAAAGACTATAAGGGAGTTATTTAGCGTTCCCATTTGGACTGGATTGATTTAAATAAGTGGTGCTTTTCCAAACTGGACAAAAAAAGAGTATGGGTTAGAGCCTGCTCTGGACTTGGGGATGAAACTGATGGGCAACTTCGCTCAAGTATCAGCAACTATGTTAAGTAATGTACAATACCTTTCACCTTATTCTACCTACAAATCCTACATTACTCTCCTTAATTAAATGATAAACTTTGACATAGAGTAAAAAAATTGCAAACAAATTTAAACAATGAAAATATCAAATTAATAACCATGTCAGATGTGGTCACTATTACAACACTAATAATATTAGTTGCTCAGGATGATATCGAGTGAACATAATTAGTTCTTATTAAGGAAAGGTTAGAGACCCCTGATCTACACTCACCCTGATACTGGACTCCAGCAGTGCCAGGTGCCCAAAGAGCAAAGCCAAGCTGGCAAATGGTCACAGAGTAGGTCTAACAGTACCCCAGTACAGTGGCGGCCGGTAATTGTAGGCAGGAGGGGGTGGACAGGACACACACATACACACTCAAAACCATGCATTCACACATGCGTGCACACACCCACACAACACTAATTACTAAATATTCAAACTTAAAAGCATGCATACACCAAATATTCATTTAAAAAAAAATAATTACACTTACCGGCTGCTCTCCCTCTGAGGTCCCAGGAGGCTTGGCACCTAGGGTCAGCCAATGAGAGAAGGAGCACTCCCTACGTCGTCACAGCGTGGGATGGGGGTCTGCGAGACTGCTGACCCCACCCCACGCTGTGACGAAGTGATTGACACTAGACCCTGGGAGCTTCAGGGATTCAAACTGAGGCACCCAGGTGCGAAGCAATGAGTGACGCTACCCCTCGTCACTGAGGGGAGGGCCTCAGTGACCTTGGCTGAGCTGAGGAAGTCAAGTCCACAGGAGCTGTGACATTCCCAGTCCAGCAAAGTTTAGCTCAGGCAGCCAGGAGCCTGCGCAAGTCTGGCTCCTGGATGCTGGACCTGAAAATAAACAGTGTCTGTCAGGCCGACCTTTGCTCAGCCTGACAGACACTGTTTGTGAGGGGCAAAAGTGAGGGAGCGTGATCCCTCAGCCGCAATGGACTGGCCGTGGCTGCCCCAGTGCAAAGTCCATTCCCAATTCCTTATTGGTGAAGGCTTGTATTCTACTTCAGAACCGAATGTTACTTAATTGTATCTGTAAAAACGTCCCCATTTTGGCGTTAATGGGCTTTCCAATTGAAAACATTAGACATATTACCTATCGAGTAGTTTTCTTTGTTTACTTAATTTAGTGAACTTTTGGTGTTATCCATATATGTATGTTGGATTTCTTTGGATTTTCCAGTTGTTGACTTCTTTTGTAGTCATCAATTACCAGGATTCTGTGCCAGCACTTCATGTGACCTCGTACATATGCAAATTAGTTCTCAGGGTAAGCATTTTGAAAACTAGAAAGCTCTGCATGTCAGCTGTCGAGGTTGCACTCGAACCCCTCCTCCACGCCTGGGCCTCTCCGGCTCCCTCCAGACCGGTGAGAGCGCGCCGTCTGCTTCCAGACAAGCCCGGACATGCTTCTTCCCTCAGTGGCGCTCGCTCTGGGTAGCAGGGGAGTTGTGGACTAAAATAACACCGCTCGGGCTCTATATCACAGCATCCGCCTCAAATCTTTTTGTTCCTCTATGAACGCTTCTGCCCGCCTCTGTGCTGAAGCAACCCCTCTGCAGAGTGGCCACCAGGTGCCTCTACAATCTGGTGCACTTCCCTCTCTCCCTAAACGTGAGGTGCCAATGCGATGCAGATTGCATATTTCAGATCCCGGCCGCAAATCCTGCGACAAAAAATGTTGTGACTTCAGCCAAATAGCTTGCAAGAAGTGCCTGAATTTATGTATTTTTAAGATGCTTTCTACAGTGCTTAAATATGTCAGGGTAGATTTACAAACATTTTATGCTGGGTTAGTCACAAAAGTGACGCTAATAAGTGCAACATGTATTTTCCAGTGCTGAACTTGTTTTTGCGCTGGAAAGTACCCTAAAAGTAAAGCAAAGAGGTGCTAAGCACTGCTTTGCGTTACTTAGCGCCAAGAAGGCAGTAAATGGGCGTTCCCATGCAACCACGCAGGCATTGTGTCATAAAACCCTATGTACAAACAATAGTAGACAGGGTTTCGCACAAAACTTCAAGGCATTTGAAAGGAGGCTTTAAAAAGAGAAATTGTTTTATTTCTCCTTTTCCGACTTTGCATGCATGCTGCACTGAGCGTGTGTGCAGCACACCTGCTAAGTAGGAAGAAGCTGAGGTGGGTATTCTATCAGCCTGATTCATTAAGGTGAATAGCGCTCGCAAAGGGCCAGATTCTGAGAATCTGGCCCTTTGCGAGTGAGATTTTTGCATTTGGGATTCATCATCCCAAATGCAAAAATCGGTAATAGCGTTTTCGCAAATTTGCGATGGATTACATTTAAGAAATCTCTATTTGAGATTCCTTAAATGCAATTCATCATCCATGTACAAATTGCGAAATCTCAATTTTGGGCCGCTATTTACCGCGAGGTCAAACCTCGTGGTAAATAGCGAAAACTCAGAAAAATGCTTTTAAAAGCATTTTTCTGAGTTGCATGTTGCACACATACATGTCCTTTGGACATGTGTGTGCGCAACCCCTGTTCATATTAGCATTTAAGGGGTGCTACAGGGTGTCCTTTGGACACCCCTGGCACCCTTTTAATCGCTATCTTATTTGCGATTAGCTAATTGCTAATCGCAAATAAGGAATACTCCCCATTCATTCCTATGGGCCTTTTGGCCCATAGGAATGAATGGGGAATTATTCCTTATTTGCGATTAGCAATTTGCTAATCGCAAATAAGGAATTAGTAGGAATCACATTTTTTTTGCATATTCCTACATGAATCCCGTTTTGCGAGCCTGTAATAGCGATTCCTTATGAATCGCTATTAGAGACTCGCAAAACGGGTCTTTCATGAATCAGGCCGTATATTTCTTATTTAAACTTCCGTCTCTGCAGAACGCCGCAGCACGGGTGCTACTCAACATCCCAAAATAGCATTCCATTTCCAACAGTATTAGGGAGCTCCGTTGGCTTCCAGTCCAGCAACGTATTGAATTTAAAGCTCTGTGTCCAGTGCACAAAGCACTATATGGAGGGGGTTTGTTGGACTTAGAGAAATGTTTTCTATGGCACATCCCATGGCAAGCCCTTAGATCAGCCAATAAAGGACTAGTTCAGGACTCAAAAATTCGAAGGGCTAGATGAGGGGGAAGAAGCCTCTCTCATCGGGCAGCTAAGCTCTGGAACTCGCAGCCCGTCGCAATTAGTTCACAACGGAACAGACTCCTGTTCAGGAAGATGCTCAAGACCTGGCTATTTCCATCTAAGCAAAATTAATGATTCCCTTCTGCAACAGTTCTCGTGACACGTTACATTTTAGCGCCAAGACGCCTCTGCATTCATGCGCTCTATAAATGCATTACTTACTTACTTAAACAAGTTCCGTCTTCTGAGTACTTAAGCATAATTCTTTACCTCTCGCCAAAGCTCATAGAGTCCTTAGTAGCCTGTGCAGAATCCCCGGTGACCTCCTTAGTCGTGCGTAGGAGGTGATGCCTCCTGTCAAGCCCTAACCCAAGGCACCATGGTCATTCTTATGATTACCTTCTCTGTGGTGAGCAAGCAGTCCTTGCAAAAAGAGGAATCTAGGGATTCATTTTGTGATGGAGCATGTCTAGAATGTCAGCGAATGAATCCCCAAGATCCTGTGTTTCTCTGGGGGTGCATCCGCACACCAGCACAGGTAATCCTTGCGATAACTGTGGTGCCTTGGGTTGGGTCGCCTCAGGATCTCTCCCAAGAGAATTTCCTCGTTGCTGGGGCTCTTGGTCAGGTGGCTAATATGGTACCCAGTCAGAACAGCGGCATCAGCGGGACACGCTGGCAGCACCATACTGATGTCCATCTCGCCGTGCCCTATTCCGGCCACGGCTCACCCACCATTGTAATCAAGGCTGGTGACTGTAGCCGGGAACTGGCAGGGCAGAGGCATTGGTCACTTATAGGTTACAAACCACATATGTGCCACCAAGAGAGGTAAACACACTGGGCCCGATTCACAGAACTAACTTAGGACAAAATCCTAAACTTACTACCATTTTCGTATTCACAGAAGGCATTTACTCATTTTGGTATTCACAGAAGACACTTACTCATTTCGGTATTCACAGAAGTTAGGAGTCCTAACTTTAGGACTCCTAAATGCCTTCTGTGAACACCAAAAGTCTTAAAATTAGGATTTTTCTCAGTTCTGTAGTAGTAAAGTTGAGAAAAATCCTAATTTTAAGACTTTCGGTATTCACAGAAGGCATTTAGGAGTCCTAAAGTTAGGAGTCCTTACTTTACTACTACTAAATTGAGAAAAATCCTAACGTTAAGACTTTCAGTATTAACAGAAGGCATTTAGGAGTCCTAAAGTTAGGACTACTAACTTCTGTGAATACCGAAATGAGTAAGTGCCTTCTGTGAATACCAAAATGAGTAAGTGCCTTCTGTGAATGCCAAAATGAGTAAGTGCCTTCTGTGTATACCAAAATGGTAGTAAGTTTAGGATTTTGTCTTATGTTAGTTCTGTGAATCGGGCCCACTGTGGGGTTTTCATTCTGCAATGTGAATAAAAAGACAATGCCTCATGGCCAGGAGGCTTTTTCCCTGCGCATGAGGGATATTTCCTGTCTTTCTGCCTGGGACCAATATGCCTCTAATGGCGTCGATAGGTTGTGCTTTGAAATCGTACACAGTGTATGCATGGTATGTTTACTCAAAAAACGTGCACAGTGGATGCATGGCATGTTTACTCAAGCTAGGCTGTAGGGGTTGGGAGACGGCCTTTGGAAGGTACAGAGTTTGTCTACTCTGAGCTGCATGGCTGGAATAGGCTGCAGGGTCTCAGGGGCGTGTCCTCCATTATATAGAGTGCATTCGTGCTCTGTGTATTTGTGGTAGGCTGCGGGGTCTCAGAGATGTGCCCTTACACTGTAGCGTGCCTACACAGAGATGGCTGTCGGGGACAGGGTGCAAGGTGTCTGGGCTCTGTCTTCACATTGTACACAGTGCATGCACGGCGTGTTTACTTGAGCTAGTCCGTAGGGTCTGGGAGAGGAATCTTCACACTGTGCTGAATGTCTGCATGGAGCTGCATGTCCAGAATAGACTGCAGGGTCTCAGGGGCGTGTCCTCCATTATATAGAGTGCATTCGTGCTATGTGTATTTCTGGTGGGCTGCGGGGTCTCCGTGACGTACCCTCACACTGCATAGTGTCTACATGGAGATACGAGTGGTCAGGGTCTCTAGGTTGTGCTTCAAACTGTCTACATGGAGATACGAGTGGTCAGGGTCTCTAGGTTGTGCTTCAAACTGTACTATTTACTATTCCCACTCCAGTCTAAGCAACAGTAGGGAAAGTGTTGGTCTTCGGAGGGGTTAGATTTACTATTCCTACTCAACTCAGCGCAGCAGTAGGAAAAGTGGTGGACTTTGGAGGAGCTAAATTGACTGTGCTAACTTCAATGCTACCCCTGACGTGGCGTTGAAGTGCTTTACACTGGACAGCACACTGCTCCAGAGATCAAGGTTAGTGATTCATCCCGCGACTATTGGTTAGTGTCAGCTAAGGGATTAGCATTGTGCTGCCAAGAAACCTACTCCATGCATGTCGCTATTTGTTTCTGATAGATTAAATTGCAAGGAGTTACGTGTGTCATTTATGTGACACTTACTACCCCAGATGAGCACTTTACGCAGGGCAGCACGCTGGCCAGGAACCCAAAGTTAGGTGGTAATCAATGGTTATTGTTGATTATTGGCAGTAATCATTTGCTCTCAAGAAAACCATACCATACACATACTCCAGTTTTTTCATGGAAGAAAAAATTAATAGAAGTTAGGTGTGATCATTCATGAGTGGAAATGCGTGGGTGACTTCATGCAGAAGGTTGGTGGGATTCATAAATGAATAGGTAGCAGCAGCGCCTAATTTGTGCAATAATCAATACTAGGTCCCTCATCAGGAGGCCACTGCAGCTTGTATCATCCATTGCCCCTGTCAGCACTGCCAGTGACAGTAGTGGAGAAGTGTGGCTCAATGGTTAGAGCGGCAGACCCTGATGCAGAGGTCTGGCCTGGGGCCAGGGTTCAATCACTGCCTCTGCGGGTCTTGGACTCACTATCCCTGGACCTGATAATTCTTGCCTTGGTGCCTAGTCTAATCATGGGTCCCACTCTGGGCAATAGCTTGCTTAATCTCCACAACAGCCCCAGCAGCGCTTGGATGCCTGGCTTCCCCTTGGGGGTGCCCAGGAGTGGACATCTCACAGGAAAGACAGGAAGGGTTCCACAGCGGTATGAATACAGCGCTACGAGACCTCTGGGTAGAAGGCGCTGTATAAATACAAACACATTTACATTTACATTTACCAAAACAACTATTAACCATCACCCTCCTACAAGTGTGACATTTCAGACTATTCTAGGCCCCCAAAGCTATAAGAGTGGCTTGGGTGGCAGGTATTTGTCATTTTAATGTGTACTAAATGAATAAACAACTGATGTTGTCTTTATCTCTAAATTAGACAAACACAGCCACCAAGTGGCATATTGTAATAAGAGCCGGTGCTGACAATTAAGGGGCGGTGCTGAGCACTGGAAACAACCTGCTCAAATTAAGCACTGGTGTATGCCTATCAAGGAAGGAGAGGTTGTGAGCTTTGAAATTGTGGGAAATGTGCAGAAATACAATAACGGAGATAAAGGCAAGCATGTGAGTTAGAGTTTGCTGTACTCCGAGAAAGGGGGGATGCAGAGGATGGGAATTAGGGAGAGGGTCATTTGAAAGAAAATGAAAAGACAACAATCAGAAAGCTTAGGTCAAGGTCAATTTTGCATACAAGGTTTTAGGAATTTACAGCTAGATTCATCAAAGACCCGTTTTGCGAGTCTTTAATAGCGATTCATAAGGAATCGCTATTAAGGACTTGCAAAACGGGATTCATGTAGGAATCGCAAAATAAATTGCGATTCCTACACATTCCTTATTTGCGAATAGCAAATTGCTAATCGCAAATAAGGAATAACTCCCCATTCATTGCTATGGGCCTAAAGGCCCATAGGAATGAATGGGGAGTATTCCTTATTTGCGATTAGCAAATAGCTAATTGCAAATAAGATAGCGATTTCAAGGGTGCCAGGGTTGTCCAAAGGACACCCTGTAGCACCCCTGAAAAGCAAATTTACACAGGTGTTGCGCACACACATGTCCAAAGAACATGTGTGTGTGTAACATACAACAGAGAAAAATGCACTAAAGTGCATTTTTCTAATTTTTCGCTATTTACCACAAAGTCAGACTTCGTGGTAAATAGCGACCAAATATTGCCAATTCGCAATTTCAAATTGGTTAATGAATTGCATTTAAGGAATCTCTAATAGAGATTCCTTAAATCCAATTCCTCGCAAATATGCAATTTCGCAAATAGCGATTTTTGCATTTGGGATGATGAATCCCAAATGCAAAAATTGCACTCGCAAAGGGCCAGATTCTCAGAATCTGGCCCTTTGCGAGCGCAATTTAGCTTGATGAATCGGGCTGATAGAAGAGGCTTTTGCGATAGCATACAATCTAAGGATGCAAAACTCTAGAAAGACACAATATTTCCATATGCATAGTATTGTATTAGGGCCTTTTGATAGGCACAAAAATCATTTCATCGATCTTTCCGCTCGAAGGCTACAGCTAAACCGACAATTTGGCAAGGACAGCTGGTCAGATCAGGAGTTGAAAGTGTAGAGGGAAATATTGAGACGCTTAGGCTGCCCTAGAAAGAAGCCATAAGCTTATTATCAAAGCAATGGGAAAGACTATATGGGTAAGCAATGCACACATGTAAAGTTCTGCAGATGCTACAGTGTATGTATTCTTATGTTAATCCTTAGAATTTGACAGTATTTTGCTTAGCGATCCACAGACCTTCACCTCTGGGGATGAATGATCAGGGCTTGCATAGACCTTTACCTTTGGGGATGGATGGCTCAGGGGTTGGCACAATTATACCTTAACCTCTAGGTTTGGATAGCTCAGTGATACGTATAACGGCAGACCCACCACCACTCTAATTCAATGGATAAATAGGACTGAGGTAAGGATACAGAGCATTATATTTCTACAACAAGGTGGTTCAGGTTTGCTGATGTGCTAATGAACCTTTCACCTCATCAGGTAATCATATCAGAAATGCAACTATTCAGTTCAATTTCTGCACAAGAAATGCGGCTCCCCACTCCTGTCTCGTTCCTATCCTGTCCTTTTTATTCTGTCATCTTTCCATATAGCTTCCTTCTGTCACTTCTAACTCCCCACATCCTTCCCTTTGCTTCCATGGC